>NW_028170718.1:389047-786547 GCF_963971535.1 Notolepis coatsorum | reverse complement strand
GTGATTTGGATTGATAATCACACCACCGCTCTATGGGGATGTGACCCCCTTGCCACCACACGACAGTAATTGTACCTGTTTCGTTACCACACTGTAGGATCAAACAATATCAATAATGGTAATATTCATGATGATAATTAATACTAGGATGATTACAATGGTGTTAGGGACAGTGTGGGATAATGGCAGGCGAACTAGAGTGATAATAATGGATATATTAGGGAAAAGGGGAAATATTGAAACATGGGTTATAGAGGTACTATATGGGGGATAACCCCTCCCTGCTCTAGAACCCATCATTACCCATCGCACAGAACCACTGCGTTTAGCACACGAGCATATACTATGAGAAAGGACCTTTTCAAAGTACATTAATGTACACAAACATAGACAATAGAAAAGGACTTTCTCTAAAAATAATATTAATAGAGAGGCCTTTAGAACCAGCAATAACCTGGGGTTGCAATACCCTGGAACAACCAGCAGAGGGCCCTCCCCCCTTGTTTCTTCACATTAGGCAGGTTAAAAAAATAGGTGACTTAATGCAAATCCCACTGCGCGAAGCTCCCCATACGATTGGCCAGATAAACCAGACTGGTGCCAAATCTGCATGGACCACAGGAGCCTTCTGGGTAGGAGTAATAAAAAGAACATTAAAATATTAATTTTGACGTTATTAAAGCCCAAAAAAATATGAACTAAACACACATTAGGGAGATAATAACCAGACACACACAATAGAAAATAAAAAAATAGTTTTTTAATTTTATCATTAAAATATAAAAAGTAAACACCGTTTGTGTAACACATAAGGCTGGTTAAGACCCAGCAGGTTACACAAAGGAAAAAATTCCTTTTGGACCTCTATCTGACTCACAACTGTGACAAGAAAACAGAAGCCCTTAAGACCAAACCACCGAACTACGCCATTCTACACTTGAAGACCACCCGACGACCACCTTGACCTTCGCTTCATTAACCACGAGAACGCGCTTCGACTAGAGTGAGGGAGACAGTGGGAACCAGACGCCCGTCGTCCGGTAGCCCGGCAGCGTGGTGAGAACTGAGTATATCCCGGGGCTCTGCGAGGTAGTTTCGGTTCGGTGACGAAGGATTGGACTGAGTGAAAGAGCAATTCCGTAGTCCACCTGAGTCGCTAGAACTGAAACAAACTTTGCATTTTGAGAACCTAACGGCGATATAACAGTTCTCAAAACGGAGAAGAGGAGACACAGGCCTCTTTCAGGCCCCGCACAGTGTAATTGGCAGTGTTAAAGCTGCCGACACGCTGCAGGTAATATCTTTTAACAATCTTTTAAGGGCCTTTCAGAGCCCGCACATGCCAGAACATACGCACGAACACGTATTTCCAAAACAGATTCCCGTTACTTTAGAATAAAGATAAAGAATACACAATATCCTACAGACTGATCTACAAACACCAGCGGTCCTGTAGGGACAATAAAATAACGGAATTACTAAATACTTACTGTTTTTACCCCCTGTTTTTTTTAAAAAGAAAACAAACGCACCTAGGTTGTAAATGCCAATATACTGGTAAATACAACAGTTGAGATTTCCACGACCTGATGTGTCGGAATACGACGAGAAGGCTTGAATTTCTAAAATTAGGGGACACATTTATGATGATGACCTCCCTCCTGTTTAATTAGTAACAGCTACAGGCATCAGGGAGTCGTGGGTGGTTGGGGGAGAACAGGTTACCTACCTCAGGTTACCGATATTTTAGCAAACATAACTATGGTAATTCTCACGACCTGATGCGTCGAAACACAACATAATTTGTAAACACACTATAGAAGCAGTATGGTGCGTATGGGGTTAAATATACTGGTAACTAACCACAGGATTCTACAACTTTCAAACAGGACTTACACACGAGATAAATATTGCTTTGACTACGCGGGCTGGCACCTCCAAACCGAGTAGGATGGGGCTAGTCCATAAAATGAATTTAACATTAATTAGGTTTTCCAAATCAAATATACTTATCCTAGCGCTTCTCCCTAAAATGGACCAATTGACAAAATACGGAGGACAGTCCAGGGGTTGATCACCCTGTAGGACCGGCCGAGCTCAGGATAGGGCGTCTAGTGGTTAGCAAACTCGTGTATATATTAATACACGAGGTTGCACTACGGCCGAAACGCCTGATGACCCAGAGCTACACTACTGAAGAGTCTATCCGTAAAATTGACACCAATCAATCAACCAACAACTCAACCAAAACAATTTAGCTGCAGGATGACCTCTCTCGCGTCAGTTAGAAACAACGTACTGGCCATTAAGAGTTAAATAAAGCGGAATTACGTTACATGGTAGCCTCTCTCTTGTCTGTTAGAAACAACGCACGGGCTACTATGAGGTTAATCAATAAATAATAACTCCCTCTCTATATATACTCACGCTCCCTCTCTCTCTCTCTCAGTCAAGTGACACTATATGACCAGATATAAATTTATAGTACTTGGTATATTAATATGGAGCCTGGTCTATTAGCGGGACCGCTGCACTATCTTAAACACCATGAAATTGGGTGTAATTCAATGGAACTCAGAATTGTAGATTTGGGACTTAGTGTAATGACAAGACCCCTAAGCTATGTGAACACCATGTTTCTAGATGTAGCTTGAGGTGGCTGGGCGTTTGGGTGGGGGGCATGGCACAACAACTGGACTTTTGACTTAGGTTGCTGGTGCAATATCTGGGCCTCTGAGCCATATTGACACCATGTAACTAGGGGGAAATGTGGGGAATTACGAATTAAATCAATTACTGTAGAGGGCCCTCAGTACTTAAACACCCTCCCCTTACTGTGGAATAATTATGGATAACTAGAGATATAATAATAGTATCTTGATTAGTAATAAAGTTAATAACAATTGTAATGGTCCAGAAAAGGACATCCTCACTTCAGTGAATTATTAGGATAAAAAGGGCTTACTGTTAATAATAATAATAACAATATTAATAATAATAAGAATAATAATAATAGTAATAATAATAATAAGAATAATAATAATAATTATGATGGAAATAATAATAGGAATAAGAAGTGATAAGGAAGAATTTCTCTAAAGCAGCAATAGATGGGACCTCCTGCAATATCCTTTAACTAGAGTCGCAGTTTCCCAGAACGGACAGCAGAGGGCACTAATCCCAAAAAACAGGTTAAAAGGTTGATGCCCATAAGGACCTACAGAGGGAGCTAATTCCCCCCTAAAAAGATGTTTTAATAACAGAATTACGAATTAAATCAATTACTGTAGAGGACCCTCAGTACTTAAACACCCTCCCCTTACTGTGGAATAATTATGGATAACTAGAGACATAATAACAGTATCTTGATTATTAATAATAAAGTTAATAACAATTGTAATTGTCCAAAAAAGGACATCCTCACTTCAGTGAATTATTAGGATAAAAAGGGCTTACTGTTAATAATAATAATAACAATATTAATAATAATAAGAATAATAATAATAGTAATAATAATAATAAGAATAATAACAATAATTATGATGGGAATAATAATAGGAATAAGAAGTGATAAGGAAGAAATTCTCTAAAACAGCAATAGATGGGACCTCCTGCAATATCTTTTAACTAGAGTCGCAGTTTCCCAGAACGGACAGCAGAGGGCACTAATCCCAAAAAACAGGTTAAAAGGTTTATGCCCATAAGGACCTACAGAGGGAGCTAATTCCCCCCTAAAAAGATGTTTTAATAACAGAATTACGAATTAAATCAATTACTGTAGAGGGCCCTCAGTACTTAAACACCCTCCCCTTACTGTGGAATAATTATGGATAACTAGAGACATAATAATAGTATCTTGATTAGTAATAAAGTTAATAACAATTGTAATTGTCCAAAAAAGGACACCCTCACTTCAGTTAATTATTAGGATAAAAAGGGCTTACTGTTAATAATAATAATAACAATATTAATAATAATAAGAACAATAATAATAGTAATAATAATAATAAGAATAATAATAATAATTATGATGGGAATAATAATAAGAATAAGAAGTGAGAAGGAAGAATTTCTCTAAAGCAGCAATAGATGGGACCTCCTGCAATATCTTTTAACTAGAGTCGCAGTTTCCCAGAACGGACAGCAGAGGGCACTAATCCCAAAAAACAGGGTAAAAGGTTGATGCCCATAAAGACCTACAGAGGGAGCTAATTCCCCCCTAAAAAGATGTTTTAATAACAGAATTACGAATTAAATCAAATACTGTAGAGGGCCCTCATTACTTAAACACCCTCCCCTTACTGTGGAATAATTATGGATAACTAGAGACATAATAATAGTATCTTGATTAGTAATAAAGTTAATAACAATTGTAATTGTCCAAAAAAGGACATCCTCACTTCAGTGAATCATTAGGGTAAAAAGGGCTTACTGTTAATAAAAATAATAACAATATTAATAATAATAAGAATAATAATAATAGCAATATTAATAATAAGAATAATAATAATAAATGGAATGGGAATAAGGGTAGGATTAAGAGTGATAAGGATGAAATTCTCTAAAACAGCAATAGATGGGACCTCCTGCAATATCTTTTAACTAGAGTGGCAGTTTCCCAGAACGGACAGCAGAGGGCACTAATCCCAAAAAACAGATTAGAAAGTTGATGCCCATTAGGACCTACAGAGGGAGCTAATTCCCCCCTAAAAAAAATGTTTTAATAACAGAATCACGAATTAAATCAATTACTGAAGGGAGCCCTCAGTACGTAAACACCTTCCCCTTACTGTGGAATAATCATAGATAACTTTGGATAGATAATAATAATATCTTAAATTAGCCATAAAGATTAATAACAATTGTAATGGTCCAGAAAAGGACATCCTCACTTCGGTGAATTATTAGGATAAAAAGGGTTTACTGGTAATAATAATAACAATATTAATAATAATAATAATAATAATAATAATAATAATAGTAATAATAATAATAATAATAAGAATAAGAATTATGATGGAAATAATGATTGGAATGAGAAGGATAAGGAAGAATTTCTCTAAAGCAACAATAGAGTGGGACCTTTTACATCATCTTTTAACCAGAGTGGCAGTTTTCCAGAACAGACAGCAGAGGGCACTAATCCCCAAAAAACAGGCTAGAAGATAAATGCCCATAAGGACCTATAGAGGGAACCATTCACCTCTGTTAATTATAAGGATGAAAGGGTGTACCATCATAATAATATTAGTAGTAATAATATGGACAATAATAATAATAATAATGATAAAAATAGTAATAATAATAATAATAATAAATAATAATAATAAATACAATAAAAATGATAATAATGATAGTAAGAATAAAAATAAGGACAATAAGGTCTGGATGTACGGCGTTCACTTATATGATAACCCCTCTCGATTCTCCTACAAATCCATGGGTTATTATAAGATGCAACGAATAAATTATATGATAACCCCTCTCATTTCTCTTATTAAAGTCCAAGGGTTATCATAAGGCACGGAAAATATAAGTAATAACGAACTCTACCTTCCTTAAAAACCGTACGAGTTATTATGGCGACTAATAAAATAGTGACCTACTCCACTCCCTCCAGAAGAGGAATAAGGGTCACTATTGCAAACATACAGCATAATGACCCTACTCTATCCTGACTCTTTTCATAAGAGGAAAGGTGGACGCGGGGGACTATTTCACAATAACCAAAAGGGTTTTATGACCCCCTCTACTCTCTCAGAGCAAGGACTGTTATAAAAACGACTGTATGAAATAATAATAGAAAAATAAAAAGAATAAAGCGGAATTACGTTACATGGTAGCCTCTCTCTTGTCTGTTAGAAACAACGCACGGGCTACTATGAGCTAAATCAAATAGGACACGACCGAGAAAAGAATCTGGAAACTGGAGTGGTCCTTTGAGCCCATAATAGTTCCTTCTTTCGACCTCTAGACCCAGTGGGGTACGTGAGCAAGGGACTAGTGAGTGTGCAATAGAGGCTAACGAAAGTTAGCCACTAAGCGACGGGCTTCTCTATTCCAAACTGGTACAATGTACCAGGGAGTTGTCACTCGCAAACCGCAAACCCCAGGGCACTAATCCCAAAAAACGGGTTAAAAGGTTTATGCCCATAAGGACCTACAGAGGGAGCTAATTCCCCCCTAAAAAGATGTTTTAATAACAGAATTACGAATTAAATCAATTACTGTAGAGGACCCTCAGTACTTAAACACCCTCCCCTTACTGTGGAATAATTATGGATAACTAGAGACATAATAATAGTATCTTGATTAGTAATAAAGTTAATAACAATTGTAATTGTCCAAAAAAGGACATCCTCACTTCAGTGAATTATTAGGATAAAAAGGGCTTACTGTTAATAATAATAATAACAATATTAATATTAATAAGAATAATAATAATAGTAATAATAATAATAAGAATAATAATAATAATTATGATGGGAATATTAATAGGAATAAGAAGTGATAAGGAAGAATTTCTCTAAAGCAGCAATAGATGGGACCTCCTGCAATATCTTTTAACTAGAGTCGCAGTTTCCCAGAACGGACAGCAGAGGGCACTAATCCCAAAAAACGGGTTAAAAGGTTTATGCCCATAAGGACCTACAGAGGGAGCTAATTCCCCCCTAAAAAGATGTTTTAATAACAGAATTACGAATTAAATCAATTACTGTAGAGGACCCTCAGTACTTAAACACCCTCCCCTTACTGTGGAATAATTATGGATAACTAGAGACATAATAATAGTATCTTGATTAGTAATAAAGTTAATAACAATTGTAATTGTCCAAAAAAGGACATCCTCACTTCAGTGAATTATTAGGATAAAAAGGGCTTACTGTTAATAATAATAATAACAATATTAATAATAATAAGAATAATAATAATAGTTATAATAATAATAAGAATAATAATAATAATTATGATGGGAATAATAATAGGAATAAGAAGTGATAAGGAAGAATTTCTCTAAAGCAGCAATAGATGGGACCTCCTGCAATATCTTTTAACTAGAGTCGCAGTTTCCCAGAACGGACAGCAGAGGGCACTAATCCCAAAAAACAGGTTAAAAGGTTAATGCCCATAAGGACCTACAGAGGGAGCTAATTCCCCCCTAAAAAGATGTTTTAATAACAGAATTACGATTTAAATCAATTACTGTAGAGGGCCCTCATTACTTAAACACCCTCCCCTTACTGTGGAATAATTATGGATAACTAGAGACATAATAATAGTATCTTGATTAGTAATAAAGTTAATAACAATTATAATTGTCCAAAAAAGGACATCCTCACTTCAGTGAATTATTAGGATAAAAAGGGCTTACTGTTAATAAAAATAATAACAATATTAATAATAATAAGAATAATAATAATAGCAATAATAATAATAAGAATAATAATAATAAATGGGATGGGAATAATGGTAGGATTAAGAGTGATAAGGATGAAATTCTCTAAAACAGCAATGGATGGGACCTCCTGCAATATCTTTTAACTAGAGTGGCAGTTTCCCAGAACGGACAGCAGAGGGCACTAATCCCAAAAAACAGATTAGAAAGTTGATGCCCATTAGGACCTACAGAGGGAGCTAATTCCCCCCTAAAAAAATGTTTTAATAACAGAATCACGAATTAAATCAATTACTGAAGGGAGCCCTCAGTACATAAACACCTTCCCCTTACTGTGGAATAATCATAGATAACTTTGGATAGATAATAATAATATCTTAATTAGCCATAAGGATTAATAACAATTGTAATGGTCCAAAAAAGGACATCCTCACTTCAGTGAATTATTAGGATAAAAAGGGCTTACTGTTAATAAAAATAATAACAATATTAATAATAATAAGAATAATAATAATAGCAATAATAATAATAAGAATAATAATAATAAATGGGATGGGAATAATGGTAGGATTAAGAGTGATAAGGATGAAATTCTCTAAAACAGCAATGGATGGGACCTCCTGCAATATCTTTTAACTAGAGTGGCAGTTTCCCAGAACGGACAGCAGAGGGCACTAATCCCAAAAAACAGATTAGAAAGTTGATGCCCATTAGGACCTACAGAGGGAGCTAATTCCCCCCTAAAAAAATGTTTTAATAACAGAATCACGAATTAAATCAATTACTGAAGGGAGCCCTCAGTACATAAACACCTTCCCCTTACTGTGGAATAATCATAGTTAACTTTGGATAGATAATAATAATATCTTAATTAGCCATAAGGATTAATAACAATTGTAATGGTCCAGAAAAGGACATCCTCACTTCGGTGAATTATTAGGATAAAAAGGGTTCACTGTTAATAATAATAACAATATTAATAATAATAATAATAATAATAATAATAATAATAGTAATAATAATAATAATAATAAGAATAATAATTATGATGGAAATAATGGTTGGAATGAGAAGGATAAGGAAGAATTTCTCTAAAGCAACAATAGAGTGGGACCTTTCACATCATCTTTTAACCAGATTGGCAGTTTTCCAGAACGGACAGCAGAGGGCACTAATCCCCAAAAAACAGGCTAGAAGATAAATGCCCATAAGGACCTATAGAGGGAACCATTCACCTCTGTTAATTATAAGGATGAAAGGGTGTACCATCATAATAATATTAGTAGTAATAATATTGACAATAATAATAATAATAATGATAAAAATAGTAATAATAATAATAATAATAAATAATAATAATAAATACAATAAAAATGATAATAATGATAATAAGAATAAAAATAAGGACAATAAGGTCTGGATGTACGGCGTTCACTTATATGATAACCCCTCTCGATTCTCCTACAAATCCATGGGTTATTATAAGATGCAACGAATAAATTATATGATAACCCCTCTCATTTCTCTTATTAAAGTCCAAGGGTTATCATAAGGCACGGAAAATATAAGTAATAACGAACTCTACCTTCCTTAAAAACCGTACGAGTTATTATGGCGACTAATAAAATAGTGACCTACTCCACTCCCTCCAGAAGAGGAATAAGGGTCACTATTGCAAACATACAGCATAATGACCCTACTCTATCCTGACTCTTTTCATAAGAGGAAAGGTGGACGCGGGGGACTATTTACACAATAACCAAAAGGGTTTTATGACCCCCTCTACTCTCTCAGAGCAAGGACTGTTATAAAAACGACTGTATGAAATAATAATAGAAAAATAAAAAGAATAAAGCGGAATTACGTTACATGGTAGCCTCTCTCTTGTCTGTTAGAAACAACGCACGGGCTACTATGAGCTAAATCAAATAGGACACGACCGAGAAAAGAATCTGGAAACTGGAGTGGTCCTTTGAGCCCATAATAGTTCCTTCTTTCGACCTCTAGACCCAGTGGGGTACGTGAGCAAGGGACTAGTGAGTGTGCAATAGAGGCTAACGAAAGTTAGCCACTAAGCGACGGGCTTCTCTATTCCAAACTGGTACAATGTACCAGGGAGTTGTCACTCGCAAACCGCAAACCCCAGCCACTAAGCGACGGGCTTCTCTATTCCAAACTGGTACAATGTACCAGGGAGTTGTCACTCGCAAACCGCAAACCCCAGTATCTTAGCCGGATCCTGGTCCTGAGTATACCATCCTCGTAACTGGTCTACGCCCGCACCTTATAAGGTCACGGTGCGCAGGAGTTGAAAAACTGAAACTATTCAAAAACAATTTAGCTACAGGATGACCTCCCTCGCGTCGGTTAGAAACGACGTACTGGCTATTAGGTTTTAAATAAAGCGGAATTACGTTACATAGTAGCCTCTCTCTTGTCTGTTAGAAACAACACACGGGTTACTATGAGCTAAATTAAACAGGACACGACCGAGAAAATAATCTGGAAACTGGAGTGGTCCTTTGAGCCCATAATAGCTCCTTTTTTCGACCTCTAGACCCAGCGGGATACGCGTGCAAGGGACTAGTGAGTGTGCACTAGGGGCTAACGAAAGTTAGCCACTAAGCGACGGGCTTCTCTATTCCAAACTGGTACAATGTACCGGGGAGTTGTCACTCGCAAACCGAAAACCCTAACCCTAACCCTAAGTGCACGGCGATCGAATAGGAAGCCATGGGCTACTGACTTCTCTATACCAAACTGGCACAACGTGCCGGGGAGTTGTAAGTGCGCGGCAAGCAAATAGGGAGCCATCAGCAACTAACTTCTCTATACCAAACTGGTACGACGTACCGGGGAGTTGTGAGTGAACGGCGAACGAATAGGGAACCATTAGCGACTAGCTTCTCTATTCCAAACTGATACAACGTATCAGGGAGTTGTAAGTGCACGGCAGTGATCAAGTAGGGAACCAAGAGCAACTGACTTCTCTACACCAAACTGGTACGACGTACCGGGGAGTTGTTAGTGAACGGCGAACGAATAGGGAGCCATCAGCGACTATCTTCTCTATGCCAAACTGATACAACGTATCAGGGAGTTGTAAGTGCACGGCAGTGATCAAATAGGGAACCAATAGCAACTGGCTTCTCTACACCAAACTGGTACGACGTACCGGGGAGTTGTGAGTGAACGGCGAACGAATAGGGAGCCATCAGCGACTGATTCCTCTATACCAAACTAGCACGCCGTACCAATAGGTGCTAAGTACACT
Source organism: Notolepis coatsorum (assembly GCF_963971535.1). Lineage (NCBI taxonomy): Eukaryota > Metazoa > Chordata > Actinopteri > Aulopiformes > Paralepididae > Notolepis > Notolepis coatsorum. Next base: position 775,877 of record NW_028170718.1, on the reverse strand, counting down.
CCTTTTTGGGAACACGGGATGTTATTATAAGGAAGTCTAAAAATGGAAAAAAGAATGAGGACTCCCCCTACTCTCTCTTAAAAGAGCGCGGATTTAAGATATGGAAGGCCTGAGATTAACCTTTTGGCCCCAGGCGGCTCAGAAGAGACCCTAATGTCAACCTTAGAATTGGACCCTAACTCAAGCACTAACCTTAACCTACTAATTCAGAAACACCTAAATTTAACCTGTGACCCTTACGGCTCTCAACACCCTAATAGTAGCCCCAAACCTGGACCCTAACCCAAGCTCTAACCTCAACCAACTTGAAGAGCGTCTAAACTTAACCCTTGACCCCGGCGGTTCATAGTACCTTAAGGCTGACCCTAGACCGGGCCCTGAATTCAGGCACCAGCCGCCTAAACTTAACCTTTGATCCCAGGCGGCTCATAGGACCTTAGGTCTGACCGTAGACCTGGACCTTAATACAGGCACTAACCTTAACCAACTCAAAGAACGCCTAGATTTAACCTCTGGGCCCCGAGCGGCTCACAAAACCTCAATGTTAAACTTAGACTTGGACTCTAACCCGGGCACTAATCTTAACCAATTGGTCTGGAACGTCTAAACTTAACCCTTGGCCCTTGGCGACTCTCAACACCCTAGTTTTAACCTTAAACCTGGACCCTGACCCAGGCACTAACCTTAACCAACTTGAAGAACGCCTAAACTTAACCTCTTGACCCCGGGCGGCTCATAAGAGACCCTAATATTAACCTTAGACCTGGACTCTAACTCAAGCACTAACCTTAACCAACTAATTCAGAAACGCCTAAACTTAACCTTGGTTCCTTGCGACTCTCAGCACCCTAACCCTAACCCCAACACTAACCCTAACCTTAACCCTAACCCCAACTCTAACCCTAACCCTAACCCGAACCCTAACCCTAACCCTAACCCTAACCCTAACCCTGACCCAGGCACTAACCTTAACCAACTTGAAGAACGCCTAAACTTAACCTCTTGACCCCGGGCGGCTCATAAGAGACCCTAATGTTAACCTTAGATCTGGACTCTAACTCAAGCACTAACCTTAACCAACTATTTCGGAAACACCTAAACTTAACCTTGGACCCTTACGACTCTCAACACCCTAATATTAGCCCTAAACCTGGACCCTAACCCAGGCTCTAACCTCAACCAACTTGAAGAACGCCTAAACTTAACCTGACCCCAGGCGGCTCATAAGACCTTAAGACTAACCTTAGACCTGGCCCTTAATTCAGGCACCAGCCGCCTAACCTTAACCTTCGGACCCCAAGCGGCTCATAGGACCTTAGGTTTGACCATAGACCTAGACCTTAACACGGGCACTAACCTTAACCAACTCAAAAAACTGGACTCTAACCTAGACCCTAAGTCTGGCCATTCGCTAAATCAATCAATCAATCAAGCAATCAACCAATTTATCAATCAATCAATCAATCAGTCAATCAATTAATCAATCAATCAATCAATCAATCAATCAATCAATCAATCAATCAATCAACCAACCAGTCAATCAATCAATCAATCAATCAATCAACCAACCAATCAATCAATCAGTCTATCAATTAATCAATCAATCAATCAATCAATCAATCAATCAATCAATCAATCAACCAATCAACCAATCAGTTAATCAATCAATCAATCAAATCAACCAACCAATCAATCAATCAGTCAATCAATCAACCAATTTATCAATCAATCAATCGGGACGACCACTACTTAACAATGATAACCTCCCTCGTGTCTCTTATGAACAGCGTAAAGGTTTTTCATTAGCTAAATAGAACCAATCGTGGAACTCACTATCGCATGGCTGACCTTTGACCTCTCGCTGCCACGCTACAGAAGGAGGGCCTCCCGCCGGTGCACTGGGTGTGATGTGCCGTGACTTGATCTGGTACAGGGTGGGCCGTTGTTCTGTGGACTAACCTATTTACGACCACGACACACGGCAGGGTAATGACCCTTATACTGCCACAGAAGGGTAGCTGGACCTTCTCAATACCACACTATGGGATTAATAATAGCGGTAATGTGGTGGAAAATAATGGTAGTGGTTAGTAATAGAGATGGTGATAGCGAGGTTGAACGTTCATTTGATTTGGGGCCTCTGTGTCCACTGCACTACGGACAGTGAGCAGACGGCGAGGGTGCTGTTGAACGACATAATTTACTGGCTTGTTTTGATATTAGGTAGCTTGATGTGATGTACTTTAGCTGGGTTTAACACATGGGGCCCAAAATGGGGGGGATGGGCCCTTTTACCTGCGGTGAGATCCAGTTTGATGTTAGATAACCCTTTCCCACCACTGCACTACTGATGAATAAACCTTGTGTTCAATTGACCACACTGGCAACGTCAGTGTGAGGCCTTCTACAATATCAATGTAATAAACACATACCACTAAGACAGGCTCTCTCCAAAGTAATATTGGAGTGAGACCTTCTGCACCACCAAATTAATGAGCACATACCGGTTAGGCAGACCTGCTCTAGGATAACAATAGGGTGAGGCCTTCTACTCCATCAAGGAACTAGGGGGCCAGGTTCCCCTGAACAACCAGCAATGGCCCTATGAGGGGGGCACAGTGTAATGACTGGGCCTCTGGACGGGTTGGACACCACGCCACTAAGATAGAATATGATGGGACTGGGCATATTATTATGTGACCCAATATTGGGTAGTCTGACCCTTCTTCAGCCTCACTATAGTGAATGTACCCTTTTACTAGCACACAACATGGTGCATGGGGGGCCCCATCACGGCCACAGGGGTAGTTTAAGCTGTACACAGTATATTGGAGGACAGCATGATGTACTAAGCTATTTTAAAACCATTTTAATATGGTTGGACTTGGGCTACCACACTGTGGAGCTTGGGCCTCTGAGGCCAGGAGACAGAGGACTTGACCTGACAAGGGAAAGACCTTGTAGACATGGCCTGGTAATAAATAACCTAAATATTAGGGACAGGCCTCAGAACTACACTGTCATCGGGTGACTGGGGGTGGGGGATCAGAGGTTGGTATGATATAATGTGGCCTGGTGCTAGGAACCTGGTACGTGGAGTGGATCTCTAAATTACATTGCTACTTGGGATTTTGATACAGTATAGGGGACATTGATACAAGGCAATGTGACCTTATGTGATTTGGGTTTGTACTCACACCACCGCTCTGCAAAGGTGTGACCCCCTCGCTACCACACGACAGTAATTGGACCTGTTTCGTTACCACACTATAGGATCAATAATATCAACAATGGTAATATTCGTAATGATAATTAATGTTAGGATGATTACAATGGTGATAATGACAGTGTGGGATAATGGCAGGTTGGTTATAGTGATAATAATGGAAAAATATTAGGGAAAAGGGTAATGTTTAAATGTGGGTTGTATAGATATTACTTGGGGGATAACCCCTCTCTGTTCTATCACCCATCATTATCCATCGTCCAGAACCACTGCGTCTAGCACACAAGCATATACCATGGGAAAGGACCTTTCAAAGTACATCAATGTACACAAACATATACAATAGAAAAGGACTTTCTCTAAAATAATATTAATAAGAGGCCTCCAGGGCCAGCAATGATCTGGGGTTGCAATACCTTGGAACAACCAGCAGAGGGCCCTCCCCCCTTTTTCACATTATACAGATCAACAAAATAGGAGGCTAAATGCAAATCCAACTGCACGAAGCTTCTCATGCGATTGGCCAGGTAAACCAGACTGGAACCAAATCTGCATGGACCACAGGAGCATTCTGGGTAGAAATATTAAAAGAACATTAAAATGTTAATTTTGACGTTATTAAAGCCTAAAAAAATATGAACTAAACACACATTAGGGAGACATTAACCAGACTTCACACAATAGAATTAAAAAAATAGTTTTTTATTTTGGTTAATAAAAAACATAAAACGAACACCGTTTGTGTAACACACAAGCCTGGGCACGACCCAGCAAATTACACAAAGAAAAAAACTCTTTTCGGACTCCTATCTGACACACAACTGTGACAAGATAACAGAAGCCCTTAAGACCAGACCATCAAACGACACCATCCTACACTTGAAGACCACCTTGACGACCACCTTGACCATCGCTTCATTAACTACTAGAACGCGCTTCGACTTGAGTGAGGGGGGCGGTGGGAACTAGACGTCCGACGTCCGGTGGCCCAGCAGCGTGGTGAGAACTGAGTATATCCCAAGGCTCTGCGGAGTAATTTCTGTTCAGTGGCAAAGGATTGGACCGAGTGAAAGAGCAATTCCGTGGTCCACCTGAGTCACTGAAACTGAAATAAACTTTGCATTTTGAGAACCTAACGGCGATATAACAGTTCTCAAAACGGAGAAGACGGAATAGCAGGCCTCTCTCAGGTCCCACACAGTGTAATTGGTAGTGTTAAAAGCTGCCGACACACTGCAGGTAAATATCTTTTAACAATCTCTTAAGGGCCTTACAGAGCCCGTACATACCAGAACATATGCACGAACACGTTTTTCCAAAATAGGTTCCCTTTACTCTAGATAAAAAATAAAAAATACACAATATCCTACAGACTGATCTACAGATACCAGCGGTCCTGTAGGGACAATAAAATAATGGAATTACTAATACTTACTTTTTTCACCCCCTGTTTTTTTTTAAAAAAACAGACGCACCTAGGTTGTAATACCAATATCCTGGTAAATACAACTATTGAGATTTTCACGACCTGATGTGTCGGAATACGACGGGAAGACTGGAATTTCTAAAATTATGGGACACTTTTAAAATGATGACCTCCCTCCTGTATACTAGAAACAGCAACAGGCATCAGGGAGTGAAGCGGGTGGTGGGGGAAAACAGGTACACCTACCTCAGGGTACCAATATCCTAGCAAACACAACTATGGGAATTCTCACGACCTGATGCGTCGGAATACAACATAAATTGTAAACACACTAAAGAAATAGTAAGGTGCGAATGGGGTTAAATATACTGGTAACTGGCTACATGATTCTACAATTTTCAAACAGGACCTACCCACGAGATAAATATTGCTTTGACTACGCGGATTAGCACCTCCAAACCGAGTAGGAAGGTGCTAGTCCATAAAATGAATTAAACATTAATTACAAGGACTTATATATTCCAAATCAAATATATTTATCCCAGCGCTTCCCCCCAAAATAGACCATTTGACAGAATACGGAGGACAGTCCGAGGTTGATCACCTCCCAGGACGGGCCGGGCTCAGGTGAGGGCGTCTAGTGGTTTGCAAACTCGTGTATATTAATACACGGAGTTGCACTACGGCCGAAACGCCTGATGACCCAGAGTTACACTACTGAAGAGTCTATCCGTAAAATTGACACCAATTAATCAACCAATTAATCGACCATTCATTCAATCAAGTAATCGGTCAATCGTTCAATCAATCAATCAATATTAACTCCCTCTATATATACTCTCTCTCTCTCTCTCTCAATCAAGTGACACTATATAACTAGGTATAATTTAATAGTACTTAGTATATTAATATGGAACCCGGTCTAATGGCTGGACCTCTGCACTGTCTTGACACTATGCAACTAGGTGTAATTCAATGGAACCCAGCAATTTAATTTGGGACCTAGTGTAATGACGGGGCCTCTGAGCTGACCTCTGAGGCCTTCTCTAAAACAACATTAGTGTGAGACCTTCTGCACCATCTATTAACTTGGATGACAGTGTCCCGAAACAGCCAGCAGAGGGCAATATTCCCAAAAAGCAGGCCAAGAAGTAGATACCCAGGATGACCTACAGAGGGAGCCAATTTCCCCCTGAAAAAATATATTAATAACAGGATTACAAATTAAATTAATTACTGGAGGGGGGCCCTGATATGCTAACACTCCCCTTCCTGAGAAATAATAATGAACAATGATGGGATGTAACTAGGAGATACTTAATGAGCACATACCACTAAGGCAGGCTTTCTCTAAAACAACATTAGTGTGAAACCTTCTGCACCATCTATTAACTAGGGTGGCAGTGTCCCGGAACAGACAGCAGAGGGCACTAATCCCAAAAAGCAGGCTAGAAAGTAAATGCCCATAAGGGCCTACAGAGGGAGCCAATTTCCCCCTAAAAAGATGTATTAACAACAGAATCACAAATTAAATTAATTACTGAAGGGGGTCCTCAGTACGTGAACACCCTCCCCTTACTGTGGAATAATTATGGATAACTATGGATATATAATAATAATATCTTGAATAGTAATAATGATAATAATAATTGTAATGGTCCGGACAGGGGCATCCTCACCTCGGTGAATTATTAGGATTAAAGGGTGAACTATTATAATAATAATAATATTAATAATAATAATAATAATAATAATAATAATAATAATAATAATAATAATAATAATAATAATAATAATAATAATAATAATAATAATAATAATAATAATAATAATAATAATAATAATAATAATAATAATAATAATAATAATAATAATAATAATAATTATGATGGGAATAATAATAATAATAATAATAATGATAAAGAAGGCTTTCTCTAAAACAACATTAGTGTGAGACATTCTGCACCATCTATTAACTAGGGTGGCAGTGTCCCGGAACAGACAGCAGAGGGCACTAATCCCAAAAAGCAGGCTAGAAAGTAAATGCCCATGAGGGCCTACAGAGGGAGCCAATTTCCCCCTGAAAAGATGTATTAACAACAGAATCACAAATTAAATTAATTACTGAAGGGGGTCCTCAGTGCGTGAACACCCTCCCCTTACTGTGGAATAATTATGGATAACTATGGAAATATATAATAATAATATCTTGAATAGTAATAATGGTAACAATAATTGTAATTGTCCGGACAGGGGCATCCTCACCTCGGTGAATTATTAGGATTAAAGGGTGAACCATTATAATAATAATAATATTAATAATAATAATAATAATAATAATAATAATAATAATAATAATAATAATAATAATAATAATAATAATAATAATAATAATAATAATAATAATAATAATAATAATAATAATAATAGTAATAATAATAATAATAATAATAAATAATAATAATAATTACGATGGAAATAATAATAATAATAATAATGATAAAAATAAGGACAGTAAAGTCTGGATGCACGGCGTTCACTTATATGATAACCCCTCTCATTTCTCTTACAAATCCATGGGTTATTGTAAGATGCAACGAATAAATTATATGATAACCCCTCTCATTTCTCTTATTAAAGTCTAAGGATTATTATAAGGCACGACAAATATAAGTAATAACTGGCTCTACCTTCCTTAAAAACCGTACGAGTTATCATTGCGACTAATAAAATAGTGACCTACTCCACTCTTTCCAGGAAAGGAGTAAGGGTCACTATTGCAACCATACAGCATAATGACCTTACTCTATCTTAGCTCTTTTCATAGGAGGAAAAGAGGATACGGGTGACTATTTACACGATAACCAAAAGGGAATTATGACTCCCTCTACTCTCTCAGAGCAGGGGCTGTTATAAAAACGACTATATAAAATAATAATAAATAAAAAAATAAAAGAATAAAAAGTAGAATGATAGCCCCCCCTCTATATATTCTCTTCCAATGAGAACGCGGGCTATTATAAAGACAACCACTACGTTACATGGTAGCCTCTCTTGTCTGTTAGAGACAACGTACTGGCTACTATGCTCTAAATTAAACAGGACACGCCCCCCCCCCCCCCCCCCCCCCCCCCCCCAAAAAAAAGAATCTGGAAACTGGAGTGGTCCTTTGAGCCCATAATAGTTCCTTTTTTCTACCTCTAGACCCAGTAGGATACGCGAGCAAGGGACTAGTGAGTGTGCACTAGAGGCAAACGAAAGTGAGCCACTAAGCGACCGACTTCTCTATTCCAAACTGGTACAATGTACCAGGGAGTTGTAACTCGCGAACCACAAACCCCAGTATCTTAGCCGGATCCTGGTCCTGAGTATACCGTCCTCGTAACTGGTCTACGCCCGCACCTTATAAGGTCACGGTGCGCAGGAGTGGAAAAACTGAAACTATTCAAAAACAATTTAGCTACAGGATGACCTCTCTCGCGTCGGCTAGAAACAACGTACTGGCTACTATGAGTTAAATAAAGCGGAATTACGTTACATGGTAGCCTCTCTCTTGTCTGTTAGAAACAACGTACTGGCTACTATGAGCTAAATTAAACAGGACACGACCGAGAAAGAATCTGGAAACTGGAGTGGTCCTTTGAGCCCATAATAGCTCCTTTTTTCGACCTCTAGACCCAGCAGGATACGCGAGCAAGGGACTAGTGAGTGTGCACTAGAGGCAAACGAAAGTGAGCCACTAAGCGACTGACTTCTCTATTCCAAACTGGTACAATGTGCCAGGGAGTTGTAACTCGCGAACCGCAAAACCCTGACTATAGCCGGATCCTGGTCCTGAGTATACCGTCCTCGTAACTGGTCTACGCCCGCACCTAACAAGGTCACGAGGCGCAGGAGTTGAAAAACTGAAACTATTAAAAAACAATTTAGCTACAGGATAGCCTCATAAAACCACTACTTTATAATGATAACCTCCCCCTTGTCTCTTAAAACAACGTGCAGGTTATTATTAGCTGATAAAAAAGGAAAGACAGCCAATAGTGGCTGGCTTCTCCGCACCAGATTGGTACGACGTGCTGGGGAGTTGTCAGTGCACGGCAAACAATAAGTAAGCCACTAGCGACTTGCTCCTCCTACCGGAGTTGGAAGTGCGCGGCAACCGAAAGTGAGCCACTAGCGACTTGCTTCCCCTTATCGGAGTTGTAAGTGCGCTGGCAACCGAAAGTGAGCCAACAACGACTGACTTCTCCTACCGGAGTTGTGAGTGCGCGGCGACCGAAAGTAAGCCACTAGCGACTAGCTTCTCCTACCGGAGTTGTAAGTGCGCTGGCAACCGAAAGTGAGCCAACAGCGACTGACTTCTCCTACCGGAGTTGTAAGTGCGCGGCGACCGAAAGTAAGCCACTAGCGACTAGCTTCTCCTACCGGAGTGGTAAGTGCGCTGGCAACCGAAAGCGAACCGGTAACGTCCTGCTTCTCTATATCAGAGTTGTGGGAGCGCGGCAACCGAAAGTGAGCCAGTGGCAACTGATCGCTCCATACCGGAGTTGTAAGTGCACGGCGATCGAATAGGAAGCCATGGGCTACTGACTTCTCTATACCAAACTGGCACAACGTGCCGGGGAGTTGTAAGTGCGCGGCAAGCAAATAGGGAGCCATCAGCAACTAACTTCTCTATACCAAACTGGTACGACGTACCGGGGAGTTGTGAGTGAACGGCGAACGAATAGGGAACCATTAGCGACTAGCTTCTCTATTCCAAACTGATACAACGTATCAGGGAGTTGTAAGTGCACGGCAGTGATCAAGTAGGGAACCAAGAGCAACTGACTTCTCTACACCAAACTGGTACGACGTACCGGGGAGTTGTTAGTGAACGGCGAACGAATAGGGAGCCATCAGCGACTATCTTCTCTATGCCAAACTGATACAACGTATCAGGGAGTTGTAAGTGCACGGCAGTGATCAAATAGGGAACCAATAGCAACTGGCTTCTCTACACCAAACTGGTACGACGTACCGGGGAGTTGTGAGTGAACGGCGAACGAATAGGGAGCCATCAGCGACTGATTCCTCTATACCAAACTAGCACGCCGTACCAATAGGTGCTAAGTACACTCCTTTTTGGGAACACGGGATGTTATTATAAGGAAGTCTAAAAATGGAAAAAAGAATGAGGACTCCCCCTACTCTCTCTTAAAAGAGCGCGGATTTAAGATATGGAAGGCCTGAGATTAACCTTTTGGCCCCAGGCGGCTCAGAAGAGACCCTAATGTCAACCTTAGAATTGGACCCTAACTCAAGCACTAACCTTAACCTACTAATTCAGAAACACCTAAATTTAACCTGTGACCCTTACGGCTCTCAACACCCTAATAGTAGCCCCAAACCTGGACCCTAACCCAAGCTCTAACCTCAACCAACTTGAAGAGCGTCTAAACTTAACCCTTGACCCCGGCGGTTCATAGTACCTTAAGGCTGACCCTAGACCGGGCCCTGAATTCAGGCACCAGCCGCCTAAACTTAACCTTTGATCCCAGGCGGCTCATAGGACCTTAGGTCTGACCGTAGACCTGGACCTTAACACAGGCACTAACCTTAACCAACTCAAAGAACGCCTAGATTTAACCTCTGGGCCCCGAGCGGCTCACAAAACCTCAATGTTAAACTTAGACTTGGACTCTAACCCGGGCACTAATCTTAACCAATTGGTCTGGAACGTCTAAACTTAACCCTTGGCCCTTGGCGACTCTCAACACCCTAGTTTTAACCTTAAACCTGGACCCTGACCCAGGCACTAACCTTAACCAACTTGAAGAACGCCTAAACTTAACCTCTTGACCCCGGGCGGCTCATAAGAGACCCTAATATTAACCTTAGACCTGGACTCTAACTCAAGCACTAACCTTAACCAACTAATTCAGAAACGCCTAAACTTAACCTTGGTTCCTTGCGACTCTCAGCACCCTAACCCTAACCCCAACACTAACCCTAACCTTAACCCTAACCCCAACTCTAACCCTAACCCTAACCCGAACCCTAACCCTAACCCTAACCCTAACCCTAACCCTGACCCAGGCACTAACCTTAACCAACTTGAAGAACGCCTAAACTTAACCTCTTGACCCCGGGCGGCTCATAAGAGACCCTAATGTTAACCTTAGATCTGGACTCTAACTCAAGCACTAACCTTAACCAACTATTTCGGAAACACCTAAACTTAACCTTGGACCCTTACGACTCTCAACACCCTAATATTAGCCCTAAACCTGGACCCTAACCCAGGCTCTAACCTCAACCAACTTGAAGAACGCCTAAACTTAACCTGACCCCAGGCGGCTCATAAGACCTTAAGACTAACCTTAGACCTGGCCCTTAATTCAGGCACCAGCCGCCTAACCTTAACCTTCGGACCCCAAGCGGCTCATAGGACCTTAGGTTTGACCATAGACCTAGACCTTAACACGGGCACTAACCTTAACCAACTCAAAAAACTGGACTCTAACCTAGACCCTAAGTCTGGCCATTCGCTAAATCAATCAATCAATCAAGCAATCAACCAATTTATCAATCAATCAATCAATCAGTCAATCAATTAATCAATCAATCAATCAATCAATCAATCAATCAATCAATCAATCAACCAACCAGTCAATCAATCAATCAATCAATCAATCAACCAACCAATCAATCAATCAGTCTATCAATTAATCAATCAATCAATCAATCAATCAATCAATCAATCAATCAATCAACCAATCAACCAATCAGTTAATCAATCAATCAATCAAATCAACCAACCAATCAATCAATCAGTCAATCAATCAACCAATTTATCAATCAATCAATCGGGACGACCACTACTTAACAATGATAACCTCCCTCGTGTCTCTTATGAACAGCGTAAAGGTTTTTCATTAGCTAAATAGAACCAATCGTGGAACTCACTATCGCATGGCTGACCTTTGACCTCTCGCTGCCACGCTACAGAAGGAGGGCCTCCCGCCGGTGCACTGGGTGTGATGTGCCGTGACTTGATCTGGTACAGGGTGGGCCGTTGTTCTGTGGACTAACCTATTTACGACCACGACACACGGCAGGGTAATGACCCTTATACTGCCACAGAAGGGTAGCTGGACCTTCTCAATACCACACTATGGGATTAATAATAGCGGTAATGTGGTGGAAAATAATGGTAGTGGTTAGTAATAGAGATGGTGATAGCGAGGTTGAACGTTCATTTGATTTGGGGCCTCTGTGTCCACTGCACTACGGACAGTGAGCAGGCGGCGAGGGTGCTGTTGAACGACATAATTTACTGGCTTGTTTTGATATTAGGTAGCTTGATGTGATGTACTTTAGCTGGGTTTAACACATGGGGCCCAAAATGGGGGGGATGGGCCCTTTTACCTGCGGTGAGATCCAGTTTGATGTTAGATAACCCTTTCCCACCACTGCACTACTGATGAATAAACCTTGTGTTCAATTGACCACACTGGCAACGTCAGTGTGAGGCCTTCTACAATATCAATGTAATAAACACATACCACTAAGACAGGCTCTCTCCAAAGTAATATTGGAGTGAGACCTTCTGCACCACCAAATTAATGAGCACATACCGGTTAGGCAGACCTGCTCTAGGATAACAATAGGGTGAGGCCTTCTACTCCATCAAGGAACTAGGGGGCCAGGTTCCCCTGAACAACCAGCAATGGCCCTATGAGGGGGGCACAGTGTAATGACTGGGCCTCTGGACGGGTTGGACACCACGCCACTAAGATAGAATATGATGGGACTGGGCATATTATTATGTGACCCAATATTGGGTAGTCTGACCCTTCTTCAGCCTCACTATAGTGAATGTACCCTTTTACTAGCACACAACATGGTGCATGGGGGGCCCCATCACGGCCACAGGGGTAGTTTAAGCTGTACACAGTATATTGGAGGACAGCATGATGTACTAAGCTATTTTAAAACCATTTTAATATGGTTGGACTTGGGCTACCACACTGTGGAGCTTGGGCCTCTGAGGCCAGGAGACAGAGGACTTGACCTGACAAGGGAAAGACCTTGTAGACATGGCCTGGTAATAAATAACCTAAATATTAGGGACAGGCCTCAGAACTACACTGTCATCGGGTGACTGGGGGTGGGGGATCAGAGGTTGGTATGATATAATGTGGCCTGGTGCTAGGAACCTGGTACGTGGAGTGGATCTCTAAATTACATTGCTACTTGGGATTTTGATACAGTATAGGGGACATTGATACAAGGCAATGTGACCTTATGTGATTTGGGTTTGTACTCACACCACCGCTCTGCAAAGGTGTGACCCCCTCGCTACCACACGACAGTAATTGGACCTGTTTCGTTACCACACTATAGGATCAATAATATCAACAATGGTAATATTCGTAATGATAATTAATGTTAGGATGATTACAATGGTGATAATGACAGTGTGGGATAATGGCAGGTTGGTTATAGTGATAATAATGGAAAAATATTAGGGAAAAGGGTAATGTTTAAATGTGGGTTGTATAGATATTACTTGGGGGATAACCCCTCTCTGTTCTATCACCCATCATTATCCATCGTCCAGAACCACTGCGTCTAGCACACAAGCATATACCATGGGAAAGGACCTTTCAAAGTACATCAATGTACACAAACATATACAATAGAAAAGGACTTTCTCTAAAATAATATTAATAAGAGGCCTCCAGGGCCAGCAATGATCTGGGGTTGCAATACCTTGGAACAACCAGCAGAGGGCCCTCCCCCCTTTTTCACATTATACAGATCAACAAAATAGGAGGCTAAATGCAAATCCAACTGCACGAAGCTTCTCATGCGATTGGCCAGGTAAACCAGACTGGAACCAAATCTGCATGGACCACAGGAGCATTCTGGGTAGAAATATTAAAAGAACATTAAAATGTTAATTTTGACGTTATTAAAGCCTAAAAAAATATGAACTAAACACACATTAGGGAGACATTAACCAGACTTCACACAATAGAATTAAAAAAATAGTTTTTTATTTTGGTTAATAAAAAACATAAAACGAACACCGTTTGTGTAACACACAAGCCTGGGCACGACCCAGCAAATTACACAAAGAAAAAAACTCTTTTCGGACTCCTATCTGACACACAACTGTGACAAGATAACAGAAGCCCTTAAGACCAGACCATCAAACGACACCATCCTACACTTGAAGACCACCTTGACGACCACCTTGACCATCGCTTCATTAACTACTAGAACGCGCTTCGACTTGAGTGAGGGGGGCGGTGGGAACTAGACGTCCGACGTCCGGTGGCCCAGCAGCGTGGTGAGAACTGAGTATATCCCAAGGCTCTGCGGAGTAATTTCTGTTCAGTGGCAAAGGATTGGACCGAGTGAAAGAGCAATTCCGTGGTCCACCTGAGTCACTGAAACTGAAATAAACTTTGCATTTTGAGAACCTAACGGCGATATAACAGTTCTCAAAACGGAGAAGACGGAATAGCAGGCCTCTCTCAGGTCCCACACAGTGTAATTGGTAGTGTTAAAAGCTGCCGACACACTGCAGGTAAATATCTTTTAACAATCTCTTAAGGGCCTTACAGAGCCCGTACATACCAGAACATATGCACGAACACGTTTTTCCAAAATAGGTTCCCTTTACTCTAGATAAAAAATAAAAAATACACAATATCCTACAGACTGATCTACAGATACCAGCGGTCCTGTAGGGACAATAAAATAATGGAATTACTAATACTTACTTTTTTCACCCCCTGTTTTTTTTTAAAAAAACAGACGCACCTAGGTTGTAATACCAATATCCTGGTAAATACAACTATTGAGATTTTCACGACCTGATGTGTCGGAATACGACGGGAAGACTGGAATTTCTAAAATTATGGGACACTTTTAAAATGATGACCTCCCTCCTGTATACTAGAAACAGCAACAGGCATCAGGGAGTGAAGCGGGTGGTGGGGGAAAACAGGTACACCTACCTCAGGGTACCAATATCCTAGCAAACACAACTATGGGAATTCTCACGACCTGATGCGTCGGAATACAACATAAATTGTAAACACACTAAAGAAATAGTAAGGTGCGAATGGGGTTAAATATACTGGTAACTGGCTACATGATTCTACAATTTTCAAACAGGACCTACCCACGAGATAAATATTGCTTTGACTACGCGGATTAGCACCTCCAAACCGAGTAGGAAGGTGCTAGTCCATAAAATGAATTAAACATTAATTACAAGGACTTATATATTCCAAATCAAATATATTTATCCCAGCGCTTCCCCCCAAAATAGACCATTTGACAGAATACGGAGGACAGTCCGAGGTTGATCACCTCCCAGGACGGGCCGGGCTCAGGTGAGGGCGTCTAGTGGTTTGCAAACTCGTGTATATTAATACACGGAGTTGCACTACGGCCGAAACGCCTGATGACCCAGAGTTACACTACTGAAGAGTCTATCCGTAAAATTGACACCAATTAATCAACCAATTAATCGACCATTCATTCAATCAAGTAATCGGTCAATCGTTCAATCAATCAATCAATATTAACTCCCTCTATATATACTCTCTCTCTCTCTCTCTCAATCAAGTGACACTATATAACTAGGTATAATTTAATAGTACTTAGTATATTAATATGGAACCCGGTCTAATGGCTGGACCTCTGCACTGTCTTGACACTATGCAACTAGGTGTAATTCAATGGAACCCAGCAATTTAATTTGGGACCTAGTGTAATGACGGGGCCTCTGAGCTGACCTCTGAGGCCTTCTCTAAAACAACATTAGTGTGAGACCTTCTGCACCATCTATTAACTTGGATGACAGTGTCCCGAAACAGCCAGCAGAGGGCAATATTCCCAAAAAGCAGGCCAAGAAGTAGATACCCAGGATGACCTACAGAGGGAGCCAATTTCCCCCTGAAAAAATATATTAATAACAGGATTACAAATTAAATTAATTACTGGAGGGGGGCCCTGATATGCTAACACTCCCCTTCCTGAGAAATAATAATGAACAATGATGGGATGTAACTAGGAGATACTTAATGAGCACATACCACTAAGGCAGGCTTTCTCTAAAACAACATTAGTGTGAAACCTTCTGCACCATCTATTAACTAGGGTGGCAGTGTCCCGGAACAGACAGCAGAGGGCACTAATCCCAAAAAGCAGGCTAGAAAGTAAATGCCCATAAGGGCCTACAGAGGGAGCCAATTTCCCCCTAAAAAGATGTATTAACAACAGAATCACAAATTAAATTAATTACTGAAGGGGGTCCTCAGTACGTGAACACCCTCCCCTTACTGTGGAATAATTATGGATAACTATGGATATATAATAATAATATCTTGAATAGTAATAATGATAATAATAATTGTAATGGTCCGGACAGGGGCATCCTCACCTCGGTGAATTATTAGGATTAAAGGGTGAACTATTATAATAATAATAATATTAATAATAATAATAATAATAATAATAATAATAATAATAATAATAATAATAATAATAATAATAATAATAATAATAATAATAATAATAATAATAATAATAATAATAATAATAATAATAATAATAATAATAATAATAATAATAATAATAATAATAATTATGATGGGAATAATAATAATAATAATAATAATGATAAAGAAGGCTTTCTCTAAAACAACATTAGTGTGAGACATTCTGCACCATCTATTAACTAGGGTGGCAGTGTCCCGGAACAGACAGCAGAGGGCACTAATCCCAAAAAGCAGGCTAGAAAGTAAATGCCCATGAGGGCCTACAGAGGGAGCCAATTTCCCCCTGAAAAGATGTATTAACAACAGAATCACAAATTAAATTAATTACTGAAGGGGGTCCTCAGTGCGTGAACACCCTCCCCTTACTGTGGAATAATTATGGATAACTATGGAAATATATAATAATAATATCTTGAATAGTAATAATGGTAACAATAATTGTAATTGTCCGGACAGGGGCATCCTCACCTCGGTGAATTATTAGGATTAAAGGGTGAACCATTATAATAATAATAATATTAATAATAATAATAATAATAATAATAATAATAATAATAATAATAATAATAATAATAATAATAATAATAATAATAATAATAATAATAATAATAATAGTAATAATAATAATAATAATAATAAATAATAATAATAATTACGATGGAAATAATAATAATAATAATAATGATAAAAATAAGGACAGTAAAGTCTGGATGCACGGCGTTCACTTATATGATAACCCCTCTCATTTCTCTTACAAATCCATGGGTTATTGTAAGATGCAACGAATAAATTATATGATAACCCCTCTCATTTCTCTTATTAAAGTCTAAGGATTATTATAAGGCACGACAAATATAAGTAATAACTGGCTCTACCTTCCTTAAAAACCGTACGAGTTATCATTGCGACTAATAAAATAGTGACCTACTCCACTCTTTCCAGGAAAGGAGTAAGGGTCACTATTGCAACCATACAGCATAATGACCTTACTCTATCTTAGCTCTTTTCATAGGAGGAAAAGAGGATACGGGTGACTATTTACACGATAACCAAAAGGGAATTATGACTCCCTCTACTCTCTCAGAGCAGGGGCTGTTATAAAAACGACTATATAAAATAATAATAAATAAAAAAATAAAAGAATAAAAAGTAGAATGATAGCCCCCCCTCTATATATTCTCTTCCAATGAGAACGCGGGCTATTATAAAGACAACCACTACGTTACATGGTAGCCTCTCTTGTCTGTTAGAGACAACGTACTGGCTACTATGCTCTAAATTAAACAGGACACGCCCCCCCCCCCCCCCCCCCCCCCCCCCCAAAAAAAAGAATCTGGAAACTGGAGTGGTCCTTTGAGCCCATAATAGTTCCTTTTTTCTACCTCTAGACCCAGTAGGATACGCGAGCAAGGGACTAGTGAGTGTGCACTAGAGGCAAACGAAAGTGAGCCACTAAGCGACCGACTTCTCTATTCCAAACTGGTACAATGTACCAGGGAGTTGTAACTCGCGAACCACAAACCCCAGTATCTTAGCCGGATCCTGGTCCTGAGTATACCGTCCTCGTAACTGGTCTACGCCCGCACCTTATAAGGTCACGGTGCGCAGGAGTGGAAAAACTGAAACTATTCAAAAACAATTTAGCTACAGGATGACCTCTCTCGCGTCGGCTAGAAACAACGTACTGGCTACTATGAGTTAAATAAAGCGGAATTACGTTACATGGTAGCCTCTCTCTTGTCTGTTAGAAACAACGTACTGGCTACTATGAGCTAAATTAAACAGGACACGACCGAGAAAGAATCTGGAAACTGGAGTGGTCCTTTGAGCCCATAATAGCTCCTTTTTTCGACCTCTAGACCCAGCAGGATACGCGAGCAAGGGACTAGTGAGTGTGCACTAGAGGCAAACGAAAGTGAGCCACTAAGCGACTGACTTCTCTATTCCAAACTGGTACAATGTGCCAGGGAGTTGTAACTCGCGAACCGCAAAACCCTGACTATAGCCGGATCCTGGTCCTGAGTATACCGTCCTCGTAACTGGTCTACGCCCGCACCTAACAAGGTCACGAGGCGCAGGAGTTGAAAAACTGAAACTATTAAAAAACAATTTAGCTACAGGATAGCCTCATAAAACCACTACTTTATAATGATAACCTCCCCCTTGTCTCTTAAAACAACGTGCAGGTTATTATTAGCTGATAAAAAAGGAAAGACAGCCAATAGTGGCTGGCTTCTCCGCACCAGATTGGTACGACGTGCTGGGGAGTTGTCAGTGCACGGCAAACAATAAGTAAGCCACTAGCGACTTGCTCCTCCTACCGGAGTTGGAAGTGCGCGGCAACCGAAAGTGAGCCACTAGCGACTTGCTTCCCCTTATCGGAGTTGTAAGTGCGCTGGCAACCGAAAGTGAGCCAACAACGACTGACTTCTCCTACCGGAGTTGTGAGTGCGCGGCGACCGAAAGTAAGCCACTAGCGACTAGCTTCTCCTACCGGAGTTGTAAGTGCGCTGGCAACCGAAAGTGAGCCAACAGCGACTGACTTCTCCTACCGGAGTTGTAAGTGCGCGGCGACCGAAAGTAAGCCACTAGCGACTAGCTTCTCCTACCGGAGTGGTAAGTGCGCTGGCAACCGAAAGCGAACCGGTAACGTCCTGCTTCTCTATATCAGAGTTGTGGGAGCGCGGCAACCGAAAGTGAGCCAGTGGCAACTGATCGCTCCATACCGGAGTTGTAAGTGCACGGCGATCGAATAGGAAGCCATGGGCTACTGACTTCTCTATACCAAACTGGCACAACGTGCCGGGGAGTTGTAAGTGCGCGGCAAGCAAATAGGGAGCCATCAGCAACTAACTTCTCTATACCAAACTGGTACGACGTACCGGGGAGTTGTGAGTGAACGGCGAACGAATAGGGAACCATTAGCGACTAGCTTCTCTATTCCAAACTGATACAACGTATCAGGGAGTTGTAAGTGCACGGCAGTGATCAAGTAGGGAACCAAGAGCAACTGACTTCTCTACACCAAACTGGTACGACGTACCGGGGAGTTGTTAGTGAACGGCGAACGAATAGGGAGCCATCAGCGACTATCTTCTCTATGCCAAACTGATACAACGTATCAGGGAGTTGTAAGTGCACGGCAGTGATCAAATAGGGAACCAATAGCAACTGGCTTCTCTACACCAAACTGGTACGACGTACCGGGGAGTTGTGAGTGAACGGCGAACGAATAGGGAGCCATCAGCGACTGATTCCTCTATACCAAACTAGCACGCCGTACCAATAGGTGCTAAGTACACTCCTTTTTGGGAACACGGGATGTTATTATAAGGAAGTCTAAAAATGGAAAAAAGAATGAGGACTCCCCCTACTCTCTCTTAAAAGAGCGCGGATTTAAGATATGGAAGGCCTGAGATTAACCTTTTGGCCCCAGGCGGCTCAGAAGAGACCCTAATGTCAACCTTAGAATTGGACCCTAACTCAAGCACTAACCTTAACCTACTAATTCAGAAACACCTAAATTTAACCTGTGACCCTTACGGCTCTCAACACCCTAATAGTAGCCCCAAACCTGGACCCTAACCCAAGCTCTAACCTCAACCAACTTGAAGAGCGTCTAAACTTAACCCTTGACCCCGGCGGTTCATAGTACCTTAAGGCTGACCCTAGACCGGGCCCTGAATTCAGGCACCAGCCGCCTAAACTTAACCTTTGATCCCAGGCGGCTCATAGGACCTTAGGTCTGACCGTAGACCTGGACCTTAACACAGGCACTAACCTTAACCAACTCAAAGAACGCCTAGATTTAACCTCTGGGCCCCGAGCGGCTCACAAAACCTCAATGTTAAACTTAGACTTGGACTCTAACCCGGGCACTAATCTTAACCAATTGGTCTGGAACGTCTAAACTTAACCCTTGGCCCTTGGCGACTCTCAACACCCTAGTTTTAACCTTAAACCTGGACCCTGACCCAGGCACTAACCTTAACCAACTTGAAGAACGCCTAAACTTAACCTCTTGACCCCGGGCGGCTCATAAGAGACCCTAATATTAACCTTAGACCTGGACTCTAACTCAAGCACTAACCTTAACCAACTAATTCAGAAACGCCTAAACTTAACCTTGGTTCCTTGCGACTCTCAGCACCCTAACCCTAACCCCAACACTAACCCTAACCTTAACCCTAACCCCAACTCTAACCCTAACCCTAACCCGAACCCTAACCCTAACCCTAACCCTAACCCTAACCCTAACCCTGACCCAGGCACTAACCTTAACCAACTTGAAGAACGCCTAAACTTAACCTCTTGACCCCGGGCGGCTCATAAGAGACCCTAATGTTAACCTTAGATCTGGACTCTAACTCAAGCACTAACCTTAACCAACTATTTCGGAAACACCTAAACTTAACCTTGGACCCTTACGACTCTCAACACCCTAATATTAGCCCTAAACCTGGACCCTAACCCAGGCTCTAACCTCAACCAACTTGAAGAACGCCTAAACTTAACCTGACCCCAGGCGGCTCATAAGACCTTAAGACTAACCTTAGACCTGGCCCTTAATTCAGGCACCAGCCGCCTAACCTTAACCTTCGGACCCCAAGCGGCTCATAGGACCTTAGGTTTGACCATAGACCTAGACCTTAACACGGGCACTAACCTTAACCAACTCAAAAAACTGGACTCTAACCTAGACCCTAAGTCTGGCCATTCGCTAAATCAATCAATCAATCAAGCAATCAACCAATTTATCAATCAATCAATCAATCAGTCAATCAATTAATCAATCAATCAATCAATCAATCAATCAATCAATCAATCAACCAACCAGTCAATCAATCAATCAATCAATCAATCAACCAACCAATCAATCAATCAGTCTATCAATTAATCAATCAATCAATCAATCAATCAATCAATCAATCAATCAATCAATCAACCAATCAACCAATCAGTTAATCAATCAATCAATCAAATCAACCAACCAATCAATCAATCAGTCAATCAATCAACCAATTTATCAATCAATCAATCGGGACGACCACTACTTAACAATGATAACCTCCCTCGTGTCTCTTATGAACAGCGTAAAGGTTTTTCATTAGCTAAATAGAACCAATCGTGGAACTCACTATCGCATGGCTGACCTTTGACCTCTCGCTGCCACGCTACAGAAGGAGGGCCTCCCGCCGGTGCACTGGGTGTGATGTGCCGTGACTTGATCTGGTACAGGGTGGGCCGTTGTTCTGTGGACTAACCTATTTACGACCACGACACACGGCAGGGTAATGACCCTTATACTGCCACAGAAGGGTAGCTGGACCTTCTCAATACCACACTATGGGATTAATAATAGCGGTAATGTGGTGGAAAATAATGGTAGTGGTTAGTAATAGAGATGGTGATAGCGAGGTTGAACGTTCATTTGATTTGGGGCCTCTGTGTCCACTGCACTACGGACAGTGAGCAGACGGCGAGGGTGCTGTTGAACGACATAATTTACTGGCTTGTTTTGATATTAGGTAGCTTGATGTGATGTACTTTAGCTGGGTTTAACACATGGGGCCCAAAATGGGGGGGATGGGCCCTTTTACCTGCGGTGAGATCCAGTTTGATGTTAGATAACCCTTTCCCACCACTGCACTACTGATGAATAAACCTTGTGTTCAATTGACCACACTGGCAACGTCAGTGTGAGGCCTTCTACAATATCAATGTAATAAACACATACCACTAAGACAGGCTCTCTCCAAAGTAATATTGGAGTGAGACCTTCTGCACCACCAAATTAATGAGCACATACCGGTTAGGCAGACCTGCTCTAGGATAACAATAGGGTGAGGCCTTCTACTCCATCAAGGAACTAGGGGGCCAGGTTCCCCTGAACAACCAGCAATGGCCCTATGAGGGGGGCACAGTGTAATGACTGGGCCTCTGGACGGGTTGGACACCACGCCACTAAGATAGAATATGATGGGACTGGGCATATTATTATGTGACCCAATATTGGGTAGTCTGACCCTTCTTCAGCCTCACTATAGTGAATGTACCCTTTTACTAGCACACAACATGGTGCATGGGGGGCCCCATCACGGCCACAGGGGTAGTTTAAGCTGTACACAGTATATTGGAGGACAGCATGATGTACTAAGCTATTTTAAAACCATTTTAATATGGTTGGACTTGGGCTACCACACTGTGGAGCTTGGGCCTCTGAGGCCAGGAGACAGAGGACTTGACCTGACAAGGGAAAGACCTTGTAGACATGGCCTGGTAATAAATAACCTAAATATTAGGGACAGGCCTCAGAACTACACTGTCATCGGGTGACTGGGGGTGGGGGATCAGAGGTTGGTATGATATAATGTGGCCTGGTGCTAGGAACCTGGTACGTGGAGTGGATCTCTAAATTACATTGCTACTTGGGATTTTGATACAGTATAGGGGACATTGATACAAGGCAATGTGACCTTATGTGATTTGGGTTTGTACTCACACCACCGCTCTGCAAAGGTGTGACCCCCTCGCTACCACACGACAGTAATTGGACCTGTTTCGTTACCACACTATAGGATCAATAATATCAACAATGGTAATATTCGTAATGATAATTAATGTTAGGATGATTACAATGGTGATAATGACAGTGTGGGATAATGGCAGGTTGGTTATAGTGATAATAATGGAAAAATATTAGGGAAAAGGGTAATGTTTAAATGTGGGTTGTATAGATATTACTTGGGGGATAACCCCTCTCTGTTCTATCACCCATCATTATCCATCGTCCAGAACCACTGCGTCTAGCACACAAGCATATACCATGGGAAAGGACCTTTCAAAGTACATCAATGTACACAAACATATACAATAGAAAAGGACTTTCTCTAAAATAATATTAATAAGAGGCCTCCAGGGCCAGCAATGATCTGGGGTTGCAATACCTTGGAACAACCAGCAGAGGGCCCTCCCCCCTTTTTCACATTATACAGATCAACAAAATAGGAGGCTAAATGCAAATCCAACTGCACGAAGCTTCTCATGCGATTGGCCAGGTAAACCAGACTGGAACCAAATCTGCATGGACCACAGGAGCATTCTGGGTAGAAATATTAAAAGAACATTAAAATGTTAATTTTGACGTTATTAAAGCCTAAAAAAATATGAACTAAACACACATTAGGGAGACATTAACCAGACTTCACACAATAGAATTAAAAAAATAGTTTTTTATTTTGGTTAATAAAAAACATAAAACGAACACCGTTTGTGTAACACACAAGCCTGGGCACGACCCAGCAAATTACACAAAGAAAAAAACTCTTTTCGGACTCCTATCTGACACACAACTGTGACAAGATAACAGAAGCCCTTAAGACCAGACCATCAAACGA
The DNA here is from genome assembly GCF_963971535.1 of Notolepis coatsorum. Lineage (NCBI taxonomy): Eukaryota > Metazoa > Chordata > Actinopteri > Aulopiformes > Paralepididae > Notolepis > Notolepis coatsorum. The sequence continues at coordinate 752,264 of NW_028170718.1, read as the reverse complement.
CACCATCCTACACTTGAAGACCACCTTGACGACCACCTTGACCATCGCTTCATTAACTACTAGAACGCGCTTCGACTTGAGTGAGGGGGGCGGTGGGAACTAGACGTCCGACGTCCGGTGGCCCAGCAGCGTGGTGAGAACTGAGTATATCCCAAGGCTCTGCGGAGTAATTTCTGTTCAGTGGCAAAGGATTGGACCGAGTGAAAGAGCAATTCCGTGGTCCACCTGAGTCACTGAAACTGAAATAAACTTTGCATTTTGAGAACCTAACGGCGATATAACAGTTCTCAAAACGGAGAAGACGGAATAGCAGGCCTCTCTCAGGTCCTACACAGTGTAATTGGTAGTGTTAAAAGCTGCCGACACACTGCAGGTAAATATCTTTTAACAATCTCTTAAGGGCCTTACAGAGCCCGTACATACCAGAACATATGCACGAACACGTTTTTCCAAAATAGGTTCCCTTTACTCTAGATAAAAAATAAAAAATACACAATATCCTACAGACTGATCTACAGATACCAGCGGTCCTGTAGGGACAATAAAATAATGGAATTACTAATACTTACTTTTTTCACCCCCTGTTTTTTTTTAAAAAAACAGACGCACCTAGGTTGTAATACCAATATCCTGGTAAATACAACTATTGAGATTTTCACGACCTGATGTGTCGGAATACGACGGGAAGACTGGAATTTCTAAAATTATGGGACACTTTTAAAATGATGACCTCCCTCCTGTATACTAGAAACAGCAACAGGCATCAGGGAGTGAAGCGGGTGGTGGGGGAAAACAGGTACACCTACCTCAGGGTACCAATATCCTAGCAAACACAACTATGGGAATTCTCACGACCTGATGCGTCGGAATACAACATAAATTGTAAACACACTAAAGAAATAGTAAGGTGCGAATGGGGTTAAATATACTGGTAACTGGCTACATGATTCTACAATTTTCAAACAGGACCTACCCACGAGATAAATATTGCTTTGACTACGCGGATTAGCACCTCCAAACCGAGTAGGAAGGTGCTAGTCCATAAAATGAATTAAACATTAATTACAAGGACTTATATATTCCAAATCAAATATATTTATCCCAGCGCTTCCCCCCAAAATAGACCATTTGACAGAATACGGAGGACAGTCCGAGGTTGATCACCTCCCAGGACGGGCCGGGCTCAGGTGAGGGCGTCTAGTGGTTTGCAAACTCGTGTATATTAATACACGGAGTTGCACTACGGCCGAAACGCCTGATGACCCAGAGTTACACTACTGAAGAGTCTATCCGTAAAATTGACACCAATTAATCAACCAATTAATCGACCATTCATTCAATCAAGTAATCGGTCAATCGTTCAATCAATCAATCAATATTAACTCCCTCTATATATACTCTCTCTCTCTCTCTCTCTCTCAATCAAGTGACACTATATAACTAGGTATAATTTAATAGTACTTAGTATATTAATATGGAACCCGGTCTAATGGCTGGACCTCTGCACTGTCTTGACACTATGCAACTAGGTGTAATTCAATGGAACCCAGCAATTTAATTTGGGACCTAGTGTAATGACGGGGCCTCTGAGCTGACCTCTGAGGCCTTCTCTAAAACAACATTAGTGTGAGACCTTCTGCACCATCTATTAACTAGGATGACAGTGTCCCGAAACAGCCAGCAGAGGGCAATATTCCCAAAAAGCAGGCCAAGAAGTAGATACCCAGGATGACCTACAGAGGGAGCCAATTTCCCCCTGAAAAAATATATTAATAACAGGATTACAAATTAAATTAATTACTGGAGGGGGGCCCTGATATGCTAACACTCCCCTTCCTGAGAAATAATAATGAACAATGATGGGATGTAACTAGGAGATACTTAATGAGCACATACCACTAAGGCAGGCTTTCTCTAAAACAACATTAGTGTGAGACCTTCTGCACCATCTATTAACTAGGGTGGCAGTGTCCCGGAACAGACAGCAGAGGGCACTAATCCCAAAAAGCAGGCTAGAAAGTAAATGCCCATAAGGGCCTACAGAGGGAGCCAATTTCCCCCTAAAAAGATGTATTAACAACAGAATCACAAATTAAATTAATTACTGAAGGGGGTCCTCAGTACGTGAACACCCTCCCCTTACTGTGGAATAATTATGGATAACTATGGATATATAATAATAATATCTTGAATAGTAATAATGATAATAATAATTGTAATGGTCCGGACAGGGGCATCCTCACCTCGGTGAATTATTAGGATTAAAGGGTGAACTATTATAATAATAATAATAATAATATTAATAATAATAATAATAATAATAATAATAATAATAATAATAATAATAATAATAATAATAATAATAATAATAATAATAATAATAATAATAATAATAATAATAATTATGATGGGAATAATAATAATAATAATAATGATAAAGAAGGCTTTCTCTAAAACAACATTAGTGTGAGACCTTCTGCACCATCTATTAACTAGGGTGGCAGTGTCCCGGAACAGACAGCAGAGGGCACTAATCCCAAAAAGCAGGCTAGAAAGTAAATGCCCATGAGGGCCTACAGAGGGAGCCAATTTCCCCCTGAAAAGATGTATTAACAAAAGAATCACAAATTAAATTAATTACTGAAGGGGGTCCTCAGTGCGTGAACACCCTCCCCTTACTGTGGAATAATTATGGATAACTATGGAAATATATAATAATAATATCTTGAATAGTAATAATGGTAACAATAATTGTAATTGTCCGGACAGGGGCATCCTCACCTCGGTGAATTATTAGGATTAAAGGGTGAACCATTATAATAATAATAATAATAATATTAATAATAATAATAATAATAATAATAATAATAGTAATAATAATAATAATAATAAATAATAATAATAATTACGATGGAAATAATAATAATAATAATAATGATAAAAATAAGGACAGTAAAGTCTGGATGCACGGCGTTCACTTATATGATAACCCCTCTCATTTCTCTTACAAATCCATGGGTTATTGTAAGATGCAACGAATAAATTATATGATAACCCCTCTCATTTCTCTTATTAAAGTCTAAGGATTATTATAAGGCACGACAAATATAAGTAATAACTGGCTCTACCTTCCTTAAAAACCGTACGAGTTATCATTGCGACTAATAAAATAGTGACCTACTCCACTCTTTCCAGGAAAGGAGTAAGGGTCACTATTGCAACCATACAGCATAATGACCTTACTCTATCTTAGCTCTTTTCATAGGAGGAAAAGAGGATACGGGTGACTATTTACACGATAACCAAAAGGGAATTATGACTCCCTCTACTCTCTCAGAGCAGGGGCTGTTATAAAAACGACTATATAAAATAATAATAAATAAAAAAATAAAAGAATAAAAAGTAGAATGATAGCCCCCCCTCTATATATTCTCTTCCAATGAGAACGCGGGCTATTATAAAGACAACCACTACGTTACATGGTAGCCTCTCTTGTCTGTTAGAGACAACGTACTGGCTACTATGCTCTAAATTAAACAGGACACGCCCCCCCCCCCCCAAAAAAAGAATCTGGAAACTGGAGTGGTCCTTTGAGCCCATAATAGTTCCTTTTTTCTACCTCTAGACCCAGTAGGATACGCGAGCAAGGGACTAGTGAGTGTGCACTAGAGGCAAACGAAAGTGAGCCACTAAGCGACCGACTTCTCTATTCCAAACTGGTACAATGTACCAGGGAGTTGTAACTCGCGAACCACAAACCCCAGTATCTTAGCCGGATCCTGGTCCTGAGTATACCGTCCTCGTAACTGGTCTACGCCCGCACCTTATAAGGTCACGGTGCGCAGGAGTGGAAAAACTGAAACTATTCAAAAACAATTTAGCTACAGGATGACCTCTCTCGCGTCGGCTAGAAACAACGTACTGGCTACTATGAGTTAAATAAAGCGGAATTACGTTACATGGTAGCCTCTCTCTTGTCTGTTAGAAACAACGTACTGGCTACTATGAGCTAAATTAAACAGGACACGACCGAGAAAGAATCTGGAAACTGGAGTGGTCCTTTGAGCCCATAATAGCTCCTTTTTTCGACCTCTAGACCCAGCAGGATACGCGAGCAAGGGACTAGTGAGTGTGCACTAGAGGCAAACGAAAGTGAGCCACTAAGCGACTGACTTCTCTATTCCAAACTGGTACAATGTGCCAGGGAGTTGTAACTCGCGAACCGCAAAACCCCGGCCTCTGAGCTGTGTGGACACCATGTATCTAGATGTAGTTTGAGGGGACTGGGCATATTGGTGGGGGGCATGGCACAACAACTGGACTTTTGACTTAGGTTGCTGGTGCAATGTCTGGGCCTCTGAGCCATATTGACACCATGTAACTAGGGGGAAACGTGGGGGTAAACACAATGGTTTTTAGATGTAGACGTATGTATGTATATGTATATATATATATATATGTATGTATGTATGCATATATATATATATATATATATGTATATTATATAATAGAAATACAGGACCCACTCGAGGCTTCTCAACTGTGTAGGCTCTACATGGTGTATTAAGGGATGGCATGATGTGCCATACTATTTTAATATAGATGGGCTGGGGCCACCACACTAGGAGGTTTGGGCCTCTGAGGCCAGGGGACAGGGCATTCGACCTGTAAAAAGGGAGAACCTGTTTAGACATGACCTGGTAACAAATGACCTAATACTAGGGATAGGCCTCAGAACTATACTGACATCAGGTGACTTGGGTTAGGGGTCGGATGTTAGTGAGGCATGGTGTGGCCTGGTGCTAGGTAATATCTAGGGACTTCATTGTAGATTGCCTCATTCTTTATCAAACTGGTGGGGACCAAGGGAATATCGTTGTCACTGGGGTATGTGGGGTACTAGTCCTTCTTCACCACCACACCACACTCTGGGGTGGTGACCTCTTCACTACCACAGGGGAGCTGGTTGACAATTTCAATGCCACACTGTAGGATTAATGTTACCAGTAACATGGGGAGGTAAGTGATTGAGTGTTTGTGTGGGGGGACATTGTTAACAGACTAGAGAGTGGGGACAGTATGGTACAGTCCATGGCCTGATAATAAATAACCTAATACTAGGAACAGGCCTCAAAATTGTACTGTCATTGGGGCACTGGGGGTTAGGGGTCAGATGTGGGTTTGATACCATAATAACAAGATTACAAATTAGAGAGGACCTTAGTACGCTAACACTCACACTCTCCCCCCTACGGTGGGATGATAATGAACAATTATGGGAATAATAATAATAATACCTTTAACGGTGATAATAATAATAATAAAATTAAGTATAATGGTCCAGACGGATGTGCCCTCACCTAGGTGAATTATTAGGGATAAGGTTGAACTATTATAATAATAATAATAATAATAATGTTAATAATAATAATAATAATAATAATAGTAATAATAATAATAATAATAATAATAATAATAATAATAATAACTCAAAGGGTCAACGGCTGGTGTGTCACAGCCACTCACACGCACAAAACTCTAGTCAGACCCTGTTCGAAATTTTAATTAACTCAAATGATCAACAGCTAGTGTGTCACAACCGGTTACACAAATGTAAAGCTCTAGTCAGACTCGGTTTGAAGAAAAAATATAGCCCAAATATAACCACGGCTCTAAATTTTTATTAAAGAATACAGCCCCAATACAACCACAACTTTGACTTCATATTGAAGGTGAACTTGCTTAGGTATAACAATTATACAGGTTTCACCTAGAGTGGAACAGGTTAGACAGGCCTTCTCAAAAGCTACATTAGTTGAAGGTCTGCTGGAACATCAATTAAACTAGGATGACAGTGTCCCGAAACAGCCAGCAGAGGGCACTAATCCCAAAAAGCAGGCTAGAAAGTAAATGCCCATAAGGGCCTACAGAGGGAGCCAGTTTCCCCCTAAAAAGATGTATTAATAACAGAATCACAAATTAAATTAATTACTGAAGAGGGTCCTCAGTACATGAACACCCTCCCCCTACTGTGGAATAATTATGGATAACTATGGATATATAATAATAATATCTTGAATAGTAATAATGATAATAATAATTGTAATTGTCCGGACAGGGGCATCCTCACCTCGGTGAATTATTAGGATCAAAGGGTGAACTATTAATAATAATAATAATATTAATAATAATAATAATAATAATAATAATAATAATAATAATAATAATAATAATAATAATAATAATAATAATAATAATAATAATAATAATAATAATAATAATAATAATTATGATGGGAATAATAATAAGAATAATAATGATAAAGAAGGCCTTCTCTAAAACAACATTAGTGTGGGACCTTCTGCAACATCTATTAACTAGGGTGGCAGTGTCCCGGAACAGACAGCAGAGGGCACTAATCCCAAAAAGCAGGCTAGAAAGTAAATGCCCATAAGGGCCTACAGAGGGAGCCAATTTCCCCCTAAAAAGATGTATTAATAACAGAATCACAAATTAAATTAATTACTGAAGGGGGTCCTCAGTACATGAACACCCTCCCCTTACTGTGGAATAATTATGGATAACTATGGATATATAATAATAATATCTTGAATAGTAATAATGATAATAATAATTGTAATTGTCCGGACAGGGGCATCCTCACCTCGGTGAATTATTAGGATCAAAGGGTGAACTATTAATAATAATAATAATAATATTAATAATAATAATAATAATAATAATAATAATAATAATAATAATAATAATAATAATAATAATAATAATAATAATAATAATAATAATAATAATAATAATAATAATAATAATAATAATAATAATAATAATAATAATAATAATAATTATGATGGGAATAATAATAAGAATAATAATGATAAAGAAGGCTTTCTCTAAAACAACATTAGTGTGGGACCTTCTGCAACATCTATTAACTAGGGTGGCAGTGTCCCGGAACAGACAGCAGAGGGCACTAATCCCAAAAAGCAGGCTAGGAAGTAAATGCCCATAAGGGCCTACAGAGGGAGCCAATTTCCCCCTAAAAAGATGTATTGATAACAGAATCACAAATTAAATTAATTACTAAAGGGGGTCCTCAGTACATGAACACCCTCCCCTTACTGTGGAATAATTATGGTTAACTATGGATATATAATAATAATATCTTGAATAGTAATAATGATAATAATAATTGTAAGTGTCCGGACAGGGGCATCCTCACCTCGGTGAATTATTAGGATCAAAGGGTGAACTATTAATAATAATAATAATATTAATAATAATAATAATAATAATAATAATAATAATAATAATAATAATAATAATAATAATAATAATAATAATAATAATAATAATAATAATAATAATAATAATAATACTAATAATAATAATAATAATAATAATAATAATAATAATTATGATGGGAATAATAATAAGAATAATAATGATAAAGAAGGCCTTCTCTAAAACAACATTAGTGTGGGACCTTCTGCAACATCTATTAACTAGGGTGGCAGTGTCCCGGAACAGACAGCAGAGGGCACTAATCCCAAAAAACAGGCTAGAAAGTAAATGCCCATGAGGGCCTACAGAGGGAGCCAATTTCCCCCTGAAAAGATGTATTAGCAACAGAATCACAAATTAAATTAATTACTGAAGGGGGTCCCCAGTGCGTGAACACCCTCCCCTTACTGTGAAATAATTATGGATAACTATGGAAATATATGATAATAATATCTTGAACAGTAATAATGGTAACAATAATTGTAATTGTCCGGACAGGGGCATCCTCACCTCGGTGAATTATTAGGATTAAAGGGTGAACCATTATAATAATAATAATAATAATAATAATATTAATAATAATAATAATAATAATAATGATAATAATAGTAATAATAATAATAATAATAAATAATAATAATAATTACGATAGAAATAATAATAATGATAATAAGGATAAAAATGAGGACAGCAAAGTCTGGATGCACGGCGTTCACTTATATGATAACCCCTCTCATTTCTCTTACAAATCCATGGGTTATTGTAAGATGCAACGAATAAATTATATGATAACCCCTCTCATTTCTCTTATTAAAGTCTAAGGGTTATTATAAGGCACGACAAATATAAGTAATAACGGGCTCTACCTTCCTTAAAAACCGTACGAGTTATTATTGCGACTAATAAAATAGTGACCTACTCCACTCTTTCCAGGAAAGGAGTAAGGGTCACTATTGCAACCACACAGCATAATGACCTTACTCTATCTTAGCTCTTTTCATAGGAGGAAAAGAGGATACGGGTGACTATTTACATGATAACCAAAAGGGAATTATGACTCCCTCTACTCTCTCAGAGCAGGGGCTGTTATAAAAACGACTGTATGAAATAATAATAAATAAAAAAATAAAAGAATAAAAAGTAGAATGATAGCCCCCCCTCTATATATCCTCTTCCAGTGAGAACGCGGGCTATTATAAAGACAACCACTACGTTGCATGATAGCCTCTCTTGTCTGTCAGAGACATCGTACTGGCTACTATGCCCTAAATTAAACAGGACACCCCCAAAAGAAAGAATCTGGAAACTGGAGTGGTCCTTTGAGCCCATAATAGTTCCTTTTTTCTACCTCTAGACCCAGTGGGATACGCGAGCAAGGGACTAGTGAGTGTGCACTAGAGGCAAACGAAAGTGAGCCACTAAGCGACAGACTTCTCTATTCCAAACTGGTACAATGTACCAGGGAGTTGTAACTCGCGAACCGCAAACCCCAGTATCTTAGCCGGATCCTGGTCCTGAGTATACCGTCCTCGTAACTGGTCTACGCCCGCACCTTATAAGGTCACGGTGCGCAGGAGTGGAAAAACTGAAACTATTCAAAAACAATTTAGCTACAGGATGACCTCTCTCGCGTCGGCTAGAAACAACGTACTGGCTACTATGAGTTAAATAAAGCGGAATTACGTTACATGGTAGCCTCTCTCTTGTCTGTTAGAAACAACGTACTGGCTACTATGAGCTAAATTAAACAGGACACGACCGAGAAAAGAATCTGGAAACTGGAGTGGTCCTTTGAGCCCATAATAGTTCCTTTTTTCGACCTCTAGACCCAGCGGGATACGCGAGCAAGGGACTAGTGAGTGTGCACTAGAGGCAAACGAAAGTGAGCCACTAAGCGACGGACTTCTCTATTCCAAACTGGTACAATGTACCAGGGAGTTGTCACTCGCGAACCGCAAAACCCTGACTATAGCCGGATCCTGGTCCTGAGTATACCGTCCTCGTAACTGGTCTACGCCCGCACCTAACAAGGTCACGAGGCGCAGGAGTTGAAAAACTGAAACTCTTAAAAAACAATTTAGCTACAGGATAGCCTCATAAGACCACTACTTTATAATGATAACCTCTCCCTTGTCTCTTAAAACAACGTGCAGGTTATCATTAGCTGATAAAGAAGGAAAGACAGCCAATAGTGGCTGGCTTCTCCGCACCAGATTGGTACGACGTGCTGGGGAGTTGTCAGTGCACGGCAAACAATAAGTAAGCCACTAGCGACTTGCTCCTCCTACCGGAGTTGGAAGTGCGCGGCAACCGAAAGTGAGCCACTAGCGACTTGCTTCCCCTTATCGGAGTTGTAAGTGCGCTGGCAACCGAAAGTGAGCCAACAACGACTGACTTCTCCTACCGGAGTTGTGAGTGCGCAGCGACCGAAAGTAAGCCACTAGCGACTAGCTTCTCCTACCGGAGTTGTAAGTGCGCTGGCAACCGAAAGTGAGCCAACAGCGACTGACTTCTCCTACCGGAGTTGTAAGTGCGCGGCGACCGAAAGTAAGCCACTAGCGACTAGCTTCTCCTACCGGAGGGGTAAGTGCGCTGGCAACCGAAAGCGAACCGGTAACGTCCTGCTTCTCTATATCAGAGTTGTGGGAGCGCGGCAACCGAAAGTGAGCCAGTGGCAACTGATCGCTCCATACCGGAGTTGTAAGTGCACGGCGATCGAATAGGAAGCCATGGGCTACTGACTTCTCTATACCAAACTGGCACAACGTGCCGGGGAGTTGTAAGTGCGCGGCAAGCAAATAGGGAGCCATCAGCAACTAACTTCTCTATACCAAACTGGTACAACGTACCGGGGAGTTGTGAGTGAACGGCGAACGAATAGGGAACCATTAGCGACTAGCTTCTCTATTCCAAACTGATACAACGTATCAGGGAGTTGCAAGTGCACGGCAGTGATCAAGTAGGGAACCAAGGGCAACTGACTTCTCTACACCAAACTGGTACGACGTACCGGGGAGTTGTTAGTGAACGGCGAATGAATAGGGAGCCATCAGCGACTATCTTCTCTATGCCAAACTGATACAACGTATCAGGGAGTTGTAAGTGCACGGCAGTGATCAAATAGGGAACCGATAGCAACTGGCTTCTCTACACCAAACTGGTACGACGTACCGGGGAGTTGTGAGTGAACGGCGAACGAATAGGGAGCCATCAGCGACTGATTCCTCTGTACCAAACTAGCACGCCGTACCAATAGGTGCTAAGTACACTCCTTTTTGGGAACACGGGATGTTATTATAAGGAAGTCTAAAAATGGAAAAAAGAATGAGGACTCCCCCTACTCTCTCTTAAAAGAGCGCGGATTTAAGATATGGAAGGCCTGAGATTAACCTTTTGGCCCCAGGCGGCTCAGAAGAGACCCTAATGTCAACATTAGAATTGGACCCTAACTCAAGCACTAACCTTAACCTACTAATTCAGAAACACCTAAAATTAACCTGTGACCCTTACGGCTCTCAACACCCTAATAGTAGCCCCAAACCTGGACCCTAACCCAAACTCTAACCTCAACCAACTTGAAGAGCGTCTAAACTTAACCCTTGACCCCGGCGGTTCATAGTACCTTAAGGCTGACCCCAGACCGGGCCCTGGATTCAGGCACCAGCCGCCTAAACTTAACCTTGATCCCAGGCGGCTCATAGGACCTTAGGTCTGACCGTAGACCTGGACCTTAACACAGGCACTAACCTTAACCAACTCAAAGAACGCCTAGAATTAACCTCTGGGCCCCGAGCGGCTCACAAAACCTCAATGTTAAACTTAGACTTGGACTCTAACCCGGGCACTAATCTTAACCAATTGGTCTGGAACGTCTAAACTTAACCCTTGGCCCTTGGCGACTCTCAACACCCTAGTTTTAACCTTAAACCTGGACCCTGACCCAGGCACTAACCTTAACCAACTTGAAGAACGCCTAAACTTAACCTCTTGACCCCGGGCGGCTCATAAGAGACCCTAATATTAACCTTAGACCTGGACTCTAACTCAAGCACTAACCTTAACCAACTAATTTAGAAACGCCTAAACTTAACCTTGGTTCCTTGCGACTCTTAGCACCCTAACCCTAACCCCAACACTAACCCTAACCTTAACCCTAACCCCAACTCTAACCCTAACCCTAACCCGAACCCTAACCCTAACCCTAACCCTAACCCTAACCCTAACCCTGACCCAGGCACTAACCTTAACCTACTTGAAGAACGCCTAAACTTAACCTCTTGACCCCGGGCGGCTCATAAGAGACCCTAATGTTAACCTTAGATCTGGACTCTAACTCAAGCACTAACCTTAACCAACTATTTCAAGAACACCTAAACTTAACCTTGGACCCTTACGACTCCCAACACCCTAATATTAGCCCTAAACCTGGACCCTAACCCTAACCCTAACCCTAACCCTAACCCTGACCCTAACCCTAACCCTAACCCTAACCCTAATTCAGGCACCAGCCGCCTAAACTTAACCTTCGGACCCCAAGCGGCTCATAGGACCTTAGGTTTGACCATAGACCTAGACCTTAACACGGGCACTAACCTTAACCAACTCAAAAAACTGGACTCTAACCTAGACCCTAAGTCTAGCCATTCGCTAAATCAATCAATCATTCAAGCAATCAACCAGTTTATCAATCAATCAATCAATCAGTCAATCAATTAATCAATCAATCAATCAATCAATCAATCAATCAATCAATCAATCAATCAGTCAATCAATTAATCAATCAATCAATCAATCAATCAATCAATCAATCAGTCTATCAATTAATCAATCAATCAATCAATCAATCAATCAATCAACCAATCAACCAATCAGTTAATCAATCAATCAATCAAATCAACCAACCAATCAATCAATCAGTCAATCAATCAACCAATTTATCAATCAATCAATCGGGACGACCACTACTTAACAATGATAACCTCCCTCGTGTCTCTTATGAACAGCGTAAAGGTTTTTCATTAGCTAAATAGAACCAATCGTGGAACTCACTATCTCATGGCTGACCTTTGACCTCTCGCTGCCACGCTACAGAAGGGGGGCCTCCCGCCGGTGCACTGGGTGTGATGTGCCGTGACTTGATTTGGTGCAGGGTGGGCCGTTGTTCTGTGGACTAACCTATTTACGACCACGACACACGGCAGGGTAATGACCCTTATACTGCCACGGAAGGGTAGCTGGACCTTCTCAATACCACACTATGGGATTAATAATAGCGGTAATGTGGTGGAAAATAATGGTAGGGGTTAGTAATAGAGATGGTGATAGCGAGGTCGAACGTTCATTTGATTTGGGGCCTCTGTGTCCACTGCACTACGGACAGTGAGCAGACGGCGAGGGTGCTGTTGAACGACATAATTTACTGGCTTGTTTTGATATTAGGTAGCTTGATGTGATGTACTTTAGCTGGGTTTAACACATGGGGCCCAAAATGGGGGGGATGGGCCCTTTTACCTGCGGTGAGATCCAGTTTGATGTTAGATAACCCTTTCCCACCACTGCATACTGATGAATAAACCTTGTGTTCAATTAACCACACTGGCAACGTCAGTGTGAGGCCTTCTACAATATCAATGTAATAAACACATACCACTAAGACAGGCTTTCTCCAAAGTAATATTGGAGTGAGACCTTCTGCGCCACCAAATTAATGAGCACATACCGGTTAGGCAGACCTGCTCTAGGATAACAATAGGGTGAGGCCTTCTACTCCATCAAGGAACTAGGGGGCCAGGTTCCCCTGAACAACCAGCAATGGCCCTATGAGGGGGGCACAGTGTAATGACTGGGCCTCTGGACGGGTTGGACACCACGCCACTAAGATAGAATATGATGGGACTGGGCATATTATTATGTGACCCAATATTGGGTAGTCTGACCCTTCTTCAGCCTCACTATAGTGAAGGTACCCTTTTACTAGCACACAACATGGTGCATGGGGGGCCCCATCACGGCCACAGGGGTAGTTTAAACTGTACACAGTATATTGGAGGACAGCATGATGTACTAAGCTATTTTAAAACCAATTTAATATGATTGGACTTGGGCTACCACACTGTGGAGCTTGGGCCTCTGAGACCAGGAGACAGAGGACTTGACCTGACAAGGGAAAGACCTTGTAGACATGGCCTGGTAATAAATAACCTAAATATTAGGGACAGACCTCAGAACTACACTGTCATCGGGTGGCTGGTGGTGGGGGATCAGAGGTTGGTATGATATAATGTGGCCTGGTGCTAGGAACCTGGTACGTGGAGTGGATCTCTAAATTACATTGCTATTTGGGTTTTTGATAAAGTATAGGGGATATTGATACAAGGCAATGTGACCTTATGTGATTTGGGCTTGTACTCACACCACCGCTCTGCAAAGGTGTGACCCCCTCGCTACCACACGACAGTAATTGGACCTGTTTCGTTACCACACTATAGGATCAATAATATCAATAATGGTAATATTCATAATGATAATTAATGTTAGGATAATTACAATGGTGTTAATGACAGTGTGGGATAATGGCAGGTTGATTATAGTGATAATAATGGATAAATATTAGGGAAAAGGGTAATGTTTAAATGTGGGTTATATAGATATTACCTGGGGGATAACCCCTCTCTGTTCTATCACCCATCATTATCCATCGTACAGAACCACTGCGTCTAGCACACGAGCATATACCATGAGAAAGGACCTTTTCAAAGTACATCAATGTACACAAACATATACAATAGAAAAGGACTTTCTCTAAAGTAATATTAATAGAGAGGCCTCCAGAGCCAGCAATGATCTGGGGTTGCAATACCTTGGAACAACCAGCAGAGGGCCCTCCCCCTTTTTCACATTATACAGATCAACAAAATAGGAGGCTAAATGCAAATCCAACTGCACGAAGCTTCTCATGCGATTGGCCAGGTAAACCAGACTGGAACCAAATCTGCATGGACCACAGGAGCATTCTGGGTAGAAATATTAAAAGAACATTAAAATATAAATTTTGACGTTATTAAAGCCTAAAAAAATATGAACTAAACACACATTAGGGAGACATTAACCAGACTTCACACAATAGAATTAAAAAAATAGTTTTTTAATTTTGTCAATAAAATACATAAAACAAACACCGTTTGTGTAACACACAAGCCTGGGCATGACCCAGCAAATTACACAAAGAAAAAAACTCTTTTTGGACTCCTATCTGACTCACAACTGTGACAAGATAACAGAAGCCCTTAAGACCAGACCACCAAACTACACCATCCTACACTTGAAGACCACCTTGACGACCACCTTGACCATCGCTTCATTAACTACTAGAACGCGCTTCGACTTGAGTGAGGGGGGCGGTGGGGACTAGACGTCCGACGTCCGGTGGCCCAGCAGCGTGGTGAGAACTGAGTATATCCCAAGGCTCTGCGGAGTAATTTCGGTTCAGTGGCAAAGGATTGGACCGAGTGAAAGAGCAATTCCGTGGTCCACCTGAGTCACTGAAACTGAAATAAACTTTGCATTTTGAGAACCTAACGGCGATATAACAGTTCTCAAAACGGAGAAGACGGGATAGCAGGCCTCTCTCAGGTCCCACACAGTGTAATTGGTAGTGTTAAAAGCTGCCGACACGCTGCAGGTAAATATCTTTTAACAATCTCTTAAGGGCCTTACAGAGCCCGTACATACCAGAACATATGCACGAACACGTCTTTCCAAAATAGGTTCCCTTTACTCTAGATAAAAAATAAAGAATACACAATATCCTACAGACTGATCTACAGATACCAGCGGTCCTGTAGGGACAATAAAATAATGGAATTACTAAATACTTACTTTTTTCACCCCCTGTTTTTTAAAAAAAAACAGACGCACCTAGGTTGTAATACCAATATCCTGGTAAATACAACTATTGAGATTTCCACGACCTGATGTGTCGGAATACGACGGGAAGACTGGAATTTCTAAAATTATGGGACACTTTTAAAATGATGACCTCCCTCCTGTATACTAGAAACAGCAACAGGCATCATGGAGTAAAGCGGGTGGTGGGGGAAAACAGGTACACCTACCTCAGGGTGCCAATATCCTAGCAAACACAACTATGGTAATTCTCACGACCTGATGCGTCGGAATACAACATAAATTGTAAACACACTAAAGAAATAGTAAGGTGCGAATGGGGTTAAATATACTGGTAACTGACTACATGATTCTACAATTTTCAAACAGGACCTACCCACGAGATAAATATTGCTTTGACTACGCGGATTAGCACCTCCAAACTGAGTAGGAAGGTGCTAGTCCATAAAATGAATTTAACATTAATTACAAGGACTTATGTATTCCAAATCAAATATATTTATCCCAGCGCTTCCCCCCAAAATAGACCATTTGACAGAATACGGAGGACAGTCCGAGGTTGATCACCTCTCAGGACGGGCCGAACTCAGGTGAGGGCGTCTAGTGGTTAGCAAACTCGTGTATATTAATACACGGAGTTGCACTACGGCCGAAACGCCTGATGACCCAGAGTTACACTACTGAAGAGTCTATCCGTAAAATTGACACCAATTAATCAACCAACAATTCAACCAAGTAATATTCAATCGTTCAATCAATAAATATTAACTCCCTCTATATATACTCGCTCTCTCTCTCTCTCTCTCTCTCAATCAAGTGACACTATATAACCAGGTATAATTTAATAGTACTTAGTATATTAATATGGAACCCGGTCTATTGGCTGGACCTCTGCACTGTCTTGACACCATGCAACTAGGTGTAATTCAATGGAACTCAGCAATTTAAATTTGGGACCTAGTGTAATGACGGGGCCTCTGAGCTGTGTGGACACCATGTATCTAGATGTAGTTTGAGGGGACTGGGCATATTGGTGGGGGGCATGGCACAACAACTGGACTTTTGACTTAGGTTGCTGGTGCAATGTCTGGGCCTCTGAGCCATATTGACACCATGTAACTAGGGGGAAACGTGGGGGTAAACACAATGGTTTTTAGATGTAGACGTATGTATGTATATGTATATATATATATATATGTATGTATGTATGCATATATATATATATATATATATATATATATATATATATATATGTATATTATATAATAGAAATACAGGACCCACTCGAGGCTTTTCAACTGTGTAGGCTCTACATGGTGTATTAAGGGATGGCATGATGTGCCATACTATTTTAATATAGATGGGCTGGGGCCACCACACTAGGAGGTTTGGGCCTCTGAGGCCAGGGGACAGGGCATTCGACCTGTAAAAAGGGAGAACCTGTTTAGACATGACCTGGTAACAAATGACCTAATACTAGGGATAGGCCTCAGAACTATACTGACATCAGGTGACTTGGGTTAGGGGTCGGATGTGAGTGAGGCATGGTGTGGCCTGGTGCTAGGTAATATCTAGGGACTTCATTGTAGATTGCCTCCTTCTTTATCAAACTGGTGGGGACCAAGGGAATATCGTTGTCACTGGGGTATGTGGGGTACTAGTCCTTCTTCACCACCACACCACACTCTGGGGTGGTGACCTCTTCACTACCACAGGGGAGCTGTTTGACAATTTCAATGCCACACTGTAGGATTAATGTTACCAGTAACATGGGGAGGTAAGTGATTGAGTGTTTGTGTGGGGGGACATTGTTAACAGACTAGAGAGTGGGGACAGTATGGTACAGTCCATGGCCTGATAATAAATAACCTAATACTAGGAACAGGCCTCAAAATTGTACTGTCATTGGGGCACTGGGGGTTAGGGGTCAGATGTGGGTTTGATACCATAATAACAAGATTACAAATTAGAGAGGACCTTAGTACGCTAACACTCACACTCTCCCCCCTACGGTGGGATGATAATGAACAATTATGGGAATAATAATAATAATGCCTTTAACGGTGATAATAATAATAATAAAATTAAGTATAATGGTCCAGACGGATGTGCCCTCACCTAGGTGAATTATTAGGGATAAGGTTGAACTATTATAATAATAATAATAATAATAATAATAATGTTAATAATAATAATAATAATAATAATAGTAATAATAATAATAATAATAATAATAATAATAATAATAACTCAAAGGGTCAACGGCTGGTGTGTCACAGCCACTCACACGCACAAAACTCTAGTCAGACCCTGTTCGAAATTTTAATTAACTCAAATGATCAACAGCTAGTGTGTCACAACCGGTTACACAAATGTAAAGCTCTAGTCAGACTCGGTTTGAAGAAAAAATATAGCCCAAATATAACCACGGCTCTAAATTTATATTAAAGAATACAGCCCCAATACAACCACAACTTTGACTTCATATTGAAGGTGAACTTGCTTAGGTATAACAATTATACAGGTTTCACCTAGAGTGGAACAGGTTAGACAGGCCTTCTCAAAAGCTACATTAGTTGAAGGTCTGCTGGAACATCAATTAAACTAGGATGACAGTGTCCCGAAACAGCCAGCAGAGGGCACTAATCCCAAAAAGCAGGCTAGAAAGTAAATGCCCATAAGGGCCTACAGAGGGAGCCAGTTTCCCCCTAAAAAGATGTATTAATAACAGAATCACAAATTAAATTAATTACTGAAGAGGGTCCTCAGTACATGAACACCCTCCCCCTACTGTGGAATAATTATGGATAACTATGGATATATAATAATAATATCTTGAATAGTAATAATGATAATAATAATTGTAATTGTCCGGACAGGGGCATCCTCACCTCGGTGAATTATTAGGATCAAAGGGTGAACTATTAATAATAATAATAATATTAATAATAATAATAATAATAATAATAATAATAATAATAATAATAATAATAATAATAATAATAATAATAATAATAATAATAATAATAATAATAATAATAATAATAATAATAATAATAATAATAATAATAATAATAATAATAATAATAATAATAATAATAATAATAATAATTATGATGGGAATAATAATAAGAATAATAATGATAAAGAAGGCCTTCTCTAAAACAACATTAGTGTGGGACCTTCTGCAACATCTATTAACTAGGGTGGCAGTGTCCCGGAACAGACAGCAGAGGGCACTAATCCCAAAAAGCAGGCTAGAAAGTAAATGCCCATAAGGGCCTACAGAGGGAGCCAATTTCCCCCTAAAAAGATGTATTAATAACAGAATCACAAATTAAATTAATTACTGAAGGGGGTCCTCAGTACATGAACACCCTCCCCTTACTGTGGAATAATTATGGATAACTATGGATATATAATAATAATATCTTGAATAGTAATAATGATAATAATAATTGTAATTGTCCGGACAGGGGCATCCTCACCTCGGTGAATTATTAGGATCAAAGGGTGAACTATTAATAATAATAATAATATTAATAATAATAATAATAATAATAATAATAATAATAATAATAATAATAATAATAATAATAATAATAATAATAATAATAATAATAATAATAATAATAATAATTATGATGGGAATAATAATAAGAATAATAATGATAAAGAAGGCTTTCTCTAAAACAACATTAGTGTGGGACCTTCTGCAACATCTATTAACTAGGGTGGCAGTGTCCCGGAACAGACAGCAGAGGGCACTAATCCCAAAAAGCAGGCTAGGAAGTAAATGCCCATAAGGGCCTACAGAGGGAGCCAATTTCCCCCTAAAAAGATGTATTGATAACAGAATCACAAATTAAATTAATTACTAAAGGGGGTCCTCAGTACATGAACACCCTCCCCTTACTGTGGAATAATTATGGTTAACTATGGATATATAATAATAATATCTTGAATAGTAATAATGATAATAATAATTGTAAGTGTCCGGACAGGGGCATCCTCACCTCGGTGAATTATTAGGATCAAAGGGTGAACTATTAATAATAATAATAATATAATAATAATAATAATAATAATAATAATAATAATAATAATAATAATAATAATAATAATAATAATAATAATAATAATAATAATAATAATAATAATAATAATAATAATAATAATAATAATTATGATGGGAATAATAATAAGAATAATAATGATAAAGAAGGCCTTCTCTAAAACAACATTAGTGTGGGACCTTCTGCAACATCTATTAACTAGGGTGGCAGTGTCCCGGAACAGACAGCAGAGGGCACTAATCCCAAAAAACAGGCTAGAAAGTAAATGCCCATGAGGGCCTACAGAGGGAGCCAATTTCCCCCTGAAAAGATGTATTAGCAACAGAATCACAAATTAAATTAATTACTGAAGGGGGTCCCCAGTGCGTGAACACCCTCCCCTTACTGTGAAATAATTATGGATAACTATGGAAATATATGATAATAATATCTTGAACAGTAATAATGGTAACAATAATTGTAATTGTCCGGACAGGGGCATCCTCACCTCGGTGAATTATTAGGATTAAAGGGTGAACCATTATAATAATAATAATAATAATATTAATAATAATAATAATAATAATGATAATAATAGTAATAATAATAATAATAATAAATAATAATAATAATTACGATAGAAATAATAATAATGATAATAAGGATAAAAATGAGGACAGCAAAGTCTGGATGCACGGCGTTCACTTATATGATAACCCCTCTCATTTCTCTTACAAATCCATGGGTTATTGTAAGATGCAACGAATAAATTATATGATAACCCCTCTCATTTCTCTTATTAAAGTCTAAGGGTTATTATAAGGCACGACAAATATAAGTAATAACGGGCTCTACCTTCCTTAAAAACCGTACGAGTTATTATTGCGACTAATAAAATAGTGACCTACTCCACTCTTTCCAGGAAAGGAGTAAGGGTCACTATTGCAACCACACAGCATAATGACCTTACTCTATCTTAGCTCTTTTCATAGGAGGAAAAGAGGATACGGGTGACTATTTACACGATAACCAAAAGGGAATTATGACTCCGTCTACTCTCTCAGAGCAGGGGCTGTTATAAAAACGACTGTATGAAATAATAATAAATAAAAAAATAAAAGAATAAAAAGTAGAATGATAGCCCCCCCTCTATATATCCTCTTCCAGTGAGAACGCGGGCTATTATAAAGACAACCACTACGTTGCATGATAGCCTCTCTTGTCTGTCAGAGACAACGTACTGGCTACTATGCCCTAAATTAAACAGGACACCCCCAAAAGAAAGAATCTGGAAACTGGAGTGGTCCTTTGAGCCCATAATAGTTCCTTTTTTCTACCTCTAGACCCAGTGGGATACGCGAGCAAGGGACTAGTGAGTGTGCACTAGAGGCAAACGAAAGTGAGCCACTAAGCGACAGACTTCTCTATTCCAAACTGGTACAATGTACCAGGGAGTTGTAACTCGCGAACCGCAAACCCCAGTATCTTAGCCGGATCCTGGTCCTGAGTATACCGTCCTCGTAACTGGTCTACGCCCGCACCTTATAAGGTCACGGTGCGCAGGAGTGGAAAAACTGAAACTATTCAAAAACAATTTAGCTACAGGATGACCTCTCTCGCGTCGGCTAGAAACAACGTACTGGCTACTATGAGTTAAATAAAGCGGAATTACGTTACATGGTAGCCTCTCTCTTGTCTGTTAGAAACAACATACTGGCTACTATGAGCTAAATTAAACAGGACACGACCGAGAAAAGAATCTGGAAACTGGAGTGGTCCTTTGAGCCCATAATAGTTCCTTTTTTCGACCTCTAGACCCAGCGGGATACGCGAGCAAGGGACTAGTGAGTGTGCACTAGAGGCAAACGAAAGTGAGCCACTAAGCGACGGACTTCTCTATTCCAAACTGGTACAATGTACCAGGGAGTTGTCACTCGCGAACCGCAAAACCCTGACTATAGCCGGATCCTGGTCCTGAGTATACCGTCCTCGTAACTGGTCTACGCCCGCACCTAACAAGGTCACGAGGCGCAGGAGTTGAAAAACTGAAACTCTTAAAAAACAATTTAGCTACAGGATAGCCTCATAAGACCACTACTTTATAATGATAACCTCTCCCTTGTCTCTTAAAACAACGTGCAGGTTATCATTAGCTGATAAAGAAGGAAAGACAGCCAATAGTGGCTGGCTTCTCCGCACCAGATTGGTACGACGTGCTGGGGAGTTGTCAGTGCACGGCAAACAATAAGTAAGCCACTAGCGACTTGCTCCTCCTACCGGAGTTGGAAGTGCGCGGCAACCGAAAGTGAGCCACTAGCGACTTGCTTCCCCTTATCGGAGTTGTAAGTGCGCTGGCAACCGAAAGTGAGCCAACAACGACTGACTTCTCCTACCGGAGTTGTGAGTGCGCGGCGACCGAAAGTAAGCCACTAGCGACTAGCTTCTCCTACCGGAGTTGTAAGTGCGCTGGCAACCGAAAGTGAGCCAACAGCGACTGACTTCTCCTACCGGAGTTGTAAGTGCGCGGCGACCGAAAGTAAGCCACTAGCGACTAGCTTCTCCTACCGGAGGGGTAAGTGCACTGGCAACCGAAAGCGAACCGGTAACGTCCTGCTTCTCTATATCAGAGTTGTGGGAGCGCGGCAACCGAAAGTGAGCCAGTGGCAACTGATCGCTCCATACCGGAGTTGTAAGTGCACGGCGATCGAATAGGAAGCCATGGGCTACTGACTTCTCTATACCAAACTGGCACAACGTGCCGGGGAGTTGTAAGTGCGCGGCAAGCAAATAGGGAGCCATCAGCAACTAACTTCTCTATACCAAACTGGTACAACGTACCGGGGAGTTGTGAGTGAACGGCGAACGAATAGGGAACCATTAGCGACTAGCTTCTCTATTCCAAACTGATACAACGTATCAGGGAGTTGCAAGTGCACGGCAGTGATCAAGTAGGGAACCAAGGGCAACTGACTTCTCTACACCAAACTGGTACGACGTACCGGGGAGTTGTTAGTGAACGGCGAACGAATAGGGAGCCATCAGCGACTATCTTCTCTATGCCAAACTGATACAACGTATCAGGGAGTTGTAAGTGCACGGCAGTGATCAAATAGGGAACCGATAGCAACTGGCTTCTCTACACCAAACTGGTACGACGTACCGGGGAGTTGTGAGTGAACGGCGAACGAATAGGGAGCCATCAGCGACTGATTCCTCTGTACCAAACTAGCACGCCGTACCAATAGGTGCTAAGTACACTCCTTTTTGGGAACACGGGATGTTATTATAAGGAAGTCTAAAAATGGAAAAAAGAATGAGGACTCCCCCTACTCTCTCTTAAAAGAGCGCGGATTTAAGATATGGAAGGCCTGAGATTAACCTTTTGGCCCCAGGCGGCTCAGAAGAGACCCTAATGTCAACATTAGAATTGGACCCTAACTCAAGCACTAACCTTAACCTACTAATTCAGAAACACCTAAAATTAACCTGTGACCCTTACGGCTCTCAACACCCTAATAGTAGCCCCAAACCTGGACCCTAACCCAAACTCTAACCTCAACCAACTTGAAGAGCGTCTAAACTTAACCCTTGACCCCGGCGGTTCATAGTACCTTAAGGCTGACCCCAGACCGGGCCCTGGATTCAGGCACCAGCCGCCTAAACTTAACCTTGATCCCAGGCGGCTCATAGGACCTTAGGTCTGACCGTAGACCTGGACCTTAACACAGGCACTAACCTTAACCAACTCAAAGAACGCCTAGAATTAACCTCTGGGCCCCGAGCGGCTCACAAAACCTCAATGTTAAACTTAGACTTGGACTCTAACCCGGGCACTAATCTTAACCAATTGGTCTGGAACGTCTAAACTTAACCCTTGGCCCTTGGCGACTCTCAACACCCTAGTTTTAACCTTAAACCTGGACCCTGACCCAGGCACTAACCTTAACCAACTTGAAGAACGCCTAAACTTAACCTCTTGACCCCGGGTGGCTCATAAGAGACCCTAATATTAACCTTAGACCTGGACTCTAACTCAAGCACTAACCTTAACCAACTAATTTAGAAACGCCTAAACTTAACCTTGGTTCCTTGCGACTCTTAGCACCCTAACCCTAACCCCAACACTAACCCTAACCTTAACCCTAACCCCAACTCTAACCCTAACCCTAACCCGAACCCTAACCCTAACCCTAACCCTAACCCTAACCCTGACCCAGGCACTAACCTTAACCTACTTGAAGAACGCCTAAACTTAACCTCTTGACCCCGGGCGGCTCATAAGAGACCCTAATGTTAACCTTAGATCTGGACTCTAACTCAAGCACTAACCTTAACCAACTATTTCAAGAACACCTAAACTTAACCTTGGACCCTTACGACTCCCAACACCCTAATATTAGCCCTAAACCTGGACCCTAACCCTAACCCTAACCCTAACCCTGACCCTAACCCTAACCCTAACCCTAACCCTAATTCAGGCACCAGCCGCCTAAACTTAACCTTCGGACCCCAAGCGGCTCATAGGACCTTAGGTTTGACCATAGACCTAGACCTTAACACGGGCACTAACCTTAACCAACTCAAAAAACTGGACTCTAACCTAGACCCTAAGTCTAGCCATTCGCTAAATCAATCAATCATTCAAGCAATCAACCAGTTTATCAATCAATCAATCAATCAGTCAATCAATTAATCAATCAATCAATCAATCAATCAATCAATCAATCAATCAGTCAATCAATTAATCAATCAATCAATCAATCAATCAATCAATCAGTCTATCAATTAATCAATCAATCAATCAATCAATCAATCAATCAACCAATCAACCAATCAGTTAATCAATCAATCAATCAATCAAATCAACCAACCAATCAATCAATCAGTCAATCAATCAACCAATTTATCAATCAATCAATCGGGACGACCACTACTTAACAATGATAACCTCCCTCGTGTCTCTTATGAACAGCGTAAAGGTTTTTCATTAGCTAAATAGAACCAATCGTGGAACTCACTATCGCATGGCTGACCTTTGACCTCTCGCTGCCACGCTACAGAAGGGGGGCCTCCCGCCGGTGCACTGGGTGTGATGTGCCGTGACTTGATTTGGTGCAGGGTGGGCCGTTGTTCTGTGGACTAACCTATTTACGACCACGACACACGGCAGGGTAATGACCCTTATACTGCCACGGAAGGGTAGCTGGACCTTCTCAATACCACACTATGGGATTAATAATAGCGGTAATGTGGTGGAAAATAATGGTAGTGGTTAGTAATAGAGATGGTGATAGCGAGGTCGAACGTTCATTTGATTTGGGGCCTCTGTGTCCACTGCACTACGGACAGTGAGCAGACGGCGAGGGTGCTGTTGAACGACATAATTTACTGGCTTGTTTTGATATTAGGTAGCTTGATGTGATGTACTTTAGCTGGGTTTAACACATGGGGCCCAAAATGGGGGGGATGGGCCCTTTTACCTGCGGTGAGATCCAGTTTGATGTTAGATAACCCTTTCCCACCACTGCATACTGATGAATAAACCTTGTGTTCAATTAACCACACTGGCAACGTCAGTGTGAGGCCTTCTACAATATCAATGTAATAAACACATACCACTAAGACAGGCTTTCTCCAAAGTAATATTGGAGTGAGACCTTCTGCGCCACCAAATTAATGAGCACATACCGGTTAGGCAGACCTGCTCTAGGATAACAATAGGGTGAGGCCTTCTACTCCATCAAGGAACTAGGGGGCCAGGTTCCCCTGAACAACCAGCAATGGCCCTATGAGGGGGGCACAGTGTAATGACTGGGCCTCTGGACGGGTTGGACACCACGCCACTAAGATAGAATATGATGGGACTGGGCATATTATTATGTGACCCAATATTTGGTAGTCTGACCCTTCTTCAGCCTCACTATAGTGAAGGTACCCTTTTACTAGCACACAACATGGTGCATGGGGGGCCCCATCACGGCCACAGGGGTAGTTTAAACTGTACACAGTATATTGGAGGACAGCATGATGTACTAAGCTATTTTAAAACCAATTTAATATGGTTGGACTTGGGCTACCACACTGTGGAGCTTGGGCCTCTGAGACCAGGAGACAGAGGACTTGACCTGACAAGGGAAAGACCTTGTAGACATGGCCTGGTAATAAATAACCTAAATATTAGGGACAGACCTCAGAACTACACTGTCATCGGGTGGCTGGTGGTGGGGGATCAGAGGTTGGTATGATATAATGTGGCCTGGTGCTAGGAACCTGGTACGTGGAGTGGATCTCTAAATTACATTGCTATTTGGGTTTTTGATACAGTATAGGGGATATTGATACAAGGCAATGTGACCTTATGTGATTTGGGCTTGTACTCACACCACCGCTCTGCAAAGGTGTGACCCCCTCGCTACCACACGACAGTAATTGGACCTGTTTCGTTACCACACTATAGGATCAATAATATCAATAATGGTAATATTCATAATGATAATTAATGTTAGGATAATTACAATGGTGTTAATGACAGTGTGGGATAATGGCAGGTTGATTATAGTGATAATAATGGATAAATATTAGGGAAAAGGGTAATGTTTAAATGTGGGTTATATAGATATTACCTGGGGGATAACCCCTCTCTGTTCTATCACCCATCATTATCCATCGTACAGAACCACTGCGTCTAGCACACGAGCATATACCATGAGAAAGGACCTTTTCAAAGTACATCAATGTACACAAACATATACAATAGAAAAGGACTTTCTCTAAAGTAATATTAATAGAGAGGCCTCCAGAGCCAGCAATGATCTGGGGTTGCAATACCTTGGAACAACCAGCAGAGGGCCCTCCCCCTTTTTCACATTATACAGATCAACAAAATAGGAGGCTAAATGCAAATCCAACTGCACGAAGCTTCTCATGCGATTGGCCAGGTAAACCAGACTGGAACCAAATCTGCATGGACCACAGGAGCATTCTGGGTAGAAATATTAAAAGAACATTAAAATATTAATTTTGACGTTATTAAAGCCTAAAAAAATATGAACTAAACACACATTAGGGAGACATTAACCAGACTTCACACAATAGAATTAAAAAAATAGTTTTTTAATTTAGTCAATAAAATACATAAAACAAACACCGTTTGTGTAACACACAAGCCTGGGCACGACCCAGCAAATTACACAAAGAAAAAAACTCTTTTTGGACTCCTATCTGACTCACAACTGTGACAAGATAACAGAAGCCCTTAAGACCAGACCACCAAACTACACCATCCTACACTTGAAGACCACCTTGACGACCACCTTGACCATCGCTTCATTAACTACTAGAACGCGCTTCGACTTGAGTGAGGGGGGCGGTGGGGACTAGACGTCCGACGTCCGGTGGCCCAGCAGCGTGGTGAGAACTGAGTATATCCCAAGGCTCTGCGGAGTAATTTCGGTTCAGTGGCAAAGGATTGGACCGAGTGAAAGAGCAATTCCGTGGTCCACCTGAGTCACTGAAACTGAAATAAACTTTGCATTTTGAGAACCTAACGGCGATATAACAGTTCTCAAAACGGAGAAGACGGGATAGCAGGCCTCTCTCAGGTCCCACACAGTGTAATTGGTAGTGTTAAAAGCTGCCGACACGCTGCAGGTAAATATCTTTTAACAATCTCTTAAGGGCCTTACAGAGCCCGTACATACCAGAACATATGCACGAACACGTCTTTCCAAAATAGGTTCCCTTTACTCTAGATAAAAAATAAAGAATACACAATATCCTACAGACTGATCTACAGATACCAGCGGTCCTGTAGGGACAATAAAATAATGGAATTACTAAATACTTACTTTTTTCACCCCCTGTTTTTTTTTTAAAAACAGACGCACCTAGGTTGTAATACCAATATCCTGGTAAATACAACTATTGAGATTTCCACGACCTGATGTGTCGGAATACGACGGGAAGACTGGAATTTCTAAAATTATGGGACACTTTTAAAATGATGACCTCCCTCCTGTATACTAGAAACAGCAACAGGCATCATGGAGTAAAGCGGGTGGTGGGGGAAAACAGGTACACCTACCTCAGGGTGCCAATATCCTAGCAAACACAACTATGGTAATTCTCACGACCTGATGCGTCGGAATACAACATAAATTGTAAACACACTAAAGAAATAGTAAGGTGCGAATGGGGTTAAATATACTGGTAACTGACTACATGATTCTACAATTTTCAAACAGGACCTACCCACGAGATAAATATTGCTTTGACTACGCGGATTAGCACCTCCAAACCGAGTAGGAAGGTGCTAGTCCATAAAATGAATTTAACATTAATTACAAGGACTTATGTATTCCAAATCAAATATATTTATCCCAGCGCTTCCCCCCAAAATAGACCATTTGACAGAATACGGAGGACAGTCCGAGGTTGATCACCTCTCAGGACGGGCCGAACTCAGGTGAGGGCGTCTAGTGGTTAGCAAACTCGTGTATATTAATACACGGAGTTGCACTACGGCCGAAACGCCTGATGACCCAGAGTTACACTACTGAAGAGTCTATCCGTAAAATTGACACCAATTAATCAACCAACAATTCAACCAAGTAATATTCAATCGTTCAATCAATAAATATTAACTCCCTCTATATATACTCGCTCTCTCTCTCTCTCTCTCAATCAAGTGACACTATATAACCAGGTATAATTTAATAGTACTTAGTATATTAATATGGAACCCGGTCTATTGGCTGGACCTCTGCACTGTCTTGACACCATGCAACTAGGTGTAATTCAATGGAACTCAGCAATTTAAATTTGGGACCTAGTGTAATGACGGGGCCTCTGAGCTGTGTGGACACCATGTATCTAGATGTAGTTTGAGGGGACTGGGCATATTGGTGGGGGGCATGGCACAACAACTGGACTTTTGACTTAGGTTGCTGGTGCAATGTCTGGGCCTCTGAGCCATATTGACACCATGTAACTAGGGGGAAACGTGGGGGTAAACACAATGGTTTTTAGATGTAGACGTATGTATGTATATGTATATATATATATATATGTATGTATGTATGTATGCATATATATATATATATATATATGTATATTATATAATAGAAATACAGGACCCACTCGAGGCTTCTCAACTGTGTAGGCTCTACATGGTGTATTAAGGGATGGCGTGATGTGCCATACTATTTTAATATAGATGGGCTGGGGCCACCACACTAGGAGGTTTGGGCCTCTGAGGCCAGGGGACAGGGCATTCGACCTGTAAAAAGGGAGAACCTGTTTAGACATGACCTGGTAACAAATGACCTAATACTAGGGATAGGCCTCAGAACTATACTGACATCAGGTGACTTGGGTTAGGGGTCGGATGTTAGTGAGGCATGGTGTGGCCTGGTGCTAGGTAATATCTAGGGACTTCATTGTAGATTGCCTCCTTCTTTATCAAACTGGTGGGGACCAAGGGAATATCGTTGTCACTGGGGTATGTGGGGTACTAGTCCTTCTTCACCACCACACCACACTCTGGGGTGGTGACCTCTTCACTACCACAGGGGAGCTGGTTGACAATTTCAATGCCACACTGTAGGATTAATGTTACCAGTAACATGGGGAGGTAAGTGATTGAGTGTTTGTGTGGGGGGACATTGTTAACAGACTAGAGAGTGGGGACAGTATGGTACAGTCCATGGCCTGATAATAAATAACCTAATACTAGGAACAGGCCTCAAAATTGTACTGTCATTGGGGCACTGGGGGTTAGGGGTCAGATGTGGGTTTGATACCATAATAACAAGATTACAAATTAGAGAGGACCTTAGTACGCTAACACTCACACTCTCCCCCCTACGGTGGGATGATAATGAACAATTATGGGAATAATAATAATAATACCTTTAACGGTGATAATAATAATAATAAAATTAAGTATAATGGTCCAGACGGATGTGCCCTCACCTAGGTGAATTATTAGGGATAAGGTTGAACTATTATAATAATAATAATAATAATAATGTTAATAATAATAATAATAATAATAATAATAATAATAATAATAATAATAATAATAGTAATAATAATAATAATAATAATAATAATAATAACTCAAAGGGTCAACGGCTGGTGTGTCACAGCCACTCACACGCACAAAACTCTAGTCAGACCCTGTTCGAAATTTTAATTAACTCAAATGATCAACAGCTAGTGTGTCACAACCGGTTACACAAATGTAAAGCTCTAGTCAGACTCGGTTTGAAGAAAAAATATAGCCCAAATATAACCACGGCTCTAAATTTATATTAAAGAATACAGCCCCAATACAACCACAACTTTGACTTCATATTGAAGGTGAACTTGCTTAGGTATAACAATTATACAGGTTTCACCTAGAGTGGAACAGGTTAGACAGGCCTTCTCAAAAGCTACATTAGTTGAAGGTCTGCTGGAACATCAATTAAACTAGGATGACAGTGTCCCGAAACAGCCAGCAGAGGGCACTAATCCCAAAAAGCAGGCTAGAAAGTAAATGCCCATAAGGGCCTACAGAGGGAGCCAGTTTCCCCCTAAAAAGATGTATTAATAACAGAATCACAAATTAAATTAATTACTGAAGAGGGTCCTCAGTACATGAACACCCTCCCCCTACTGTGGAATAATTATGGATAACTATGGATATATAATAATAATATCTTGAATAGTAATAATGATAATAATAATTGTAATTGTCCGGACAGGGGCATCCTCACCTCGGTGAATTATTAGGATCAAAGGGTGAACTATTAATAATAATAATAATATTAATAATAATAATAATAATAATAATAATAATAATAATAATAATAATAATAATAATAATAATAATAATAATAATAATAATAATAATAATAATAATAATAATAATAATAATAATAATAATAATAATAATAATAATAATAATTATGATGGGAATAATAATAAGAATAATAATGATAAAGAAGGCCTTCTCTAAAACAACATTAGTGTGGGACCTTCTGCAACATCTATTAACTAGGGTGGCAGTGTCCCGGAACAGACAGCAGAGGGCACTAATCCCAAAAAGCAGGCTAGAAAGTAAATGCCCATAAGGGCCTACAGAGGGAGCCAATTTCCCCCTAAAAAGATGTATTAATAACAGAATCACAAATTAAATTAATTACTGAAGGGGGTCCTCAGTACATGAACACCCTCCCCTTACTGTGGAATAATTATGGATAACTATGGATATATAATAATAATATCTTGAATAGTAATAATGATAATAATAATTGTAATTGTCCGGACAGGGGCATCCTCACCTCGGTGAATTATTAGGATCAAAGGGTGAACTATTAATAATAATAATAATATTAATAATAATAATAATAATAATAATAATAATAATAATAATAATAATAATAATAATAATAATAATAATAATAATAATAATAATAATAATAATAATAATAATAATAATAATAATAATAATAATAATAATAATTATGATGGGAATAATAATAAGAATAATAATGATAAAGAAGGCTTTCTCTAAAACAACATTAGTGTGGGACCTTCTGCAACATCTATTAACTAAAACTCCAGAAGTTTGAGAGTGAACTTAAAACTCTTAAAAGGAACAAATTCGAACGACATGCTGAGGACTTCAAGAGAGGGACCGTCTACAAGTGGCAACAACCGGCGTGGAAAGAACGACGTCCAGCGGCCTCACGCCAGAGGGAGCGATTCCAACGCAACGACGGGAACCGAGGAAACTACACAACCGAGGAGTCAGATCCTGCCCTGACAAGTGACTCGGCGTGGAAAGAACGACGTCCAGCAGCCTCACGCCAGAGGGAGCGATTCCAACGCAACGACGGGAACCGAGGAAACTACACAACCGAGGAGTCTGATCCTGCCCTGTCAAGTGACTCGACCCATTCCCAGGATGCGCGTTTTTTAGACGCACGTCCACGGTACGACTCACGACACAACAACCAACGAAGAGGGACCAGGGGAAGAGGACGAGGCGGGGGAAGAAAAGACATCAACCCGCCATCTGTCGTCACCAGGAGCAGGAGCAACAGGCCGTGATCAACATCTCGGACTGTCCCCTCACACCAGCCCAACAATCGGTATTAGGTAAAGGTCTATCATTTGTTCCTACAAATAAGGTGAATGTCTTTAAATTAAAAGTGGACTGCTACAAATTTTTCAGACTGTTACACCTTAAACACCTTTTTAGAAATACTGATCAGACTATATCTACTAATCCTATGAATAAATTGAAGAAATCATCAACTTATTGTCCCACTAGTACTCTGAATCCTACCTTGGTCACTTTCAGTAAACTAGTTGAGCGAGACATCCAGACATTTGTGAAATCATCAGACAAGACGTGCAAACAATAAATAAGCAAAAACGAGTCCTGTGGAGTGTGCGGTCCCTTCTTTCCTTTGAAGGTTTTCTCCTTCTAGTTTATTTATCTCTCTTGCGCTGACCTGCACCTCCAGTCGGGGTCCAACCAGATGTGCACGAGTCCTATCTAGTTTAATTGTTCGCGTGGATCCCCAGCAAGATACCACATCGTCTCGTCGCACTCTAAAGGGTCCATGATGTTTGACGGAGAACTATCTCAGGCTCAATGCCTGTCGATTAGTGACACAGAGGCTCAAAAGATCTTGTCACAGCAGTCTCTATTTGATGGTGAAGACAGACACATGGACTACTCGGCCGTAAGTGAGTTAAAGACTGCTTTAGAGGACTCATACATTAAAGAGTGTCGATCAAAGTGGCATTCGATTGCACTCTCTGAATATTGGAAAGCCAAGCAGATTCCACGCGGCCTGAGAATCCACAAGCAACCTGCTTTTGGAAGAGAGGACCCCGACTTTATAAAAAAATGGGAGCAAGTACTGAATAAATGCTCCATGGACTTGATATTGCTTACTATTGAACAAACCGCAAATGAAGCTGACAAAGCCAAACGAGAGGCTCAACGTATTAAAGACGAGCTGGTTGTGAAACTGAGCTCTGATGAATTCACAAACCTGGAACGCAAGATGAAAGATGACCTCCAGAAGTTTGAGAGTGAACTTAAAACTCTTAAAAGGAACAAATTCGAACGACATGCTGAGGACTTCAAGAGAGGGACCGTCTACAAGTGGCAACAACCGGCGTGGAAAGAACGACGTCCAGCGGCCTCACGCCAGAGGGAGCGATTCCAACGCAACGACGGGAACCGAGGAAACTACACAACCGAGGAGTCAGATCCTGCCCTGACAAGTGACTCGGCGTGGAAAGAACGACGTCCAGCAGCCTCACGCCAGAGGGAGCGATTCCAACGCAACGACGGGAACCGAGGAAACTACACAACCGAGGAGTCTGATCCTGCCCTGTCAAGTGACTCGACCCATTCCCAGGATGCGCGTTTTTTAGACGCACGTCCACGGTACGACTCACGACACAACAACCAACGAAGAGGGACCAGGGGAAGAGGACGAGGCGGGGGAAGAAAAGACATCAACCCGCCATCTGTCGTCACCAGGAGCAGGAGCAACAGGCCGTGATCAACATCTCGGACTGTCCCCTCACACCAGCCCAACAATCGGTATTAGGTAAAGGTCTATCATTTGTTCCTACAAATAAGGTGAATGTCTTTAAATTAAAAGTGGACTGCTACAAATTTTTCAGACTGTTACACCTTAAACACCTTTTTAGAAATACTGATCAGACTATATCTACTAATCCTATGAATAAATTGAAGAAATCATCAACTTATTGTCCCACTAGTACTCTGAATCCTACCTTGGTCACTTTCAGTAAACTAGTTGAGCGAGACATCCAGACATTTGTGAAATCATCAGACAAGACGTGCAAACAATAAATAAGCAAAAACGAGTCCTGTGGAGTGTGCGGTCCCTTCTTTCCTTTGAAGGTTTTCTCCTTTTAGTTTATCTATTAACTAGGGTGGCAGTGTCCCGGAACAGACAGCAGAGGGCACTAATCCCAAAAAGCAGGCTAGGAAGTAAATGCCCATAAGGGCCTACAGAGGGAGCCAATTTCCCCCTAAAAAGATGTATTGATAACAGAATCACAAATTAAATTAATTACTAAAGGGGGTCCTCAGTACATGAACACCCTCCCCTTACTGTGGAATAATTATGGTTAACTATGGATATATAATAATAATATCTTGAATAGTAATAATGATAATAATAATTGTAAGTGTCCGGACAGGGGCATCCTCACCTCGGTGAATTATTAGGATCAAAGGGTGAACTATTAATAATAATAATAATATTAATAATAATAATAATAATAATAATAATAATAATAATAATAATAATAATAATAATAATAATAATAATAATAATAATAATAATAATAATAATAATAATAATAATAATAATAATAATAATAATTATGATGGGAATAATAATAAGAATAATAATGATAAAGAAGGCCTTCTCTAAAACAACATTAGTGTGGGACCTTCTGCAACATCTATTAACTAGGGTGGCAGTGTCCCGGAACAGACAGCAGAGGGCACTAATCCCAAAAAACAGGCTAGAAAGTAAATGCCCATGAGGGCCTACAGAGGGAGCCAATTTCCCCCTGAAAAGATGTATTAGCAACAGAATCACAAATTAAATTAATTACTGAAGGGGGTCCCCAGTGCGTGAACACCCTCCCCTTACTGTGAAATAATTATGGATAATTATGGAAATATATGATAATAATATCTTGAACAGTAATAATGGTAACAATAATTGTAATTGTCCGGACAGGGGCATCCTCACCTCGGTGAATTATTAGGATTAAAGGGTGAACCATTATAATAATAATAATAATAATATTAATAATAATAATAATAATAATAATAATAATGATAATAATAGTAATAATAATAATAATAATAAATAATAATAATAATTACGATAGAAATAATAATAATGATAATAAGGATAAAAATGAGGACAGCAAAGTCTGGATGCACGGCGTTCACTTATATGATAACCCCTCTCTTTTCTCTTACAAATCCATGGGTTATTGTAAGATGCAACGAATAAATTATATGATAACCCCTCTCATTTCTCTTATTAAAGTCTAAGGGTTATTATAAGGCACGACAAATATAAGTAATAACGGGCTCTACCTTCCTTAAAAACCGTACGAGTTATTATTGCGACTAATAAAATAGTGACCTACTCCACTCTTTCCAGGAAAGGAGTAAGGGTCACTATTGCAACCACACAGCATAATGACCTTACTCTATCTTAGCTCTTTTCATAGGAGGAAAAGAGGATACGGGTGACTATTTACACGATAACCAAAAGGGAATTATGACTCCCTCTACTCTCTCAGAGCAGGGGCTGTTATAAAAACGACTGTATGAAATAATAATAAATAAAAAAATAAAAGAATAAAAAGTAGAATGATAGCCCCCCCTCTATATATCCTCTTCCAGTGAGAACGCGGGCTATTATAAAGACAACCACTACGTTGCATGATAGCCTCTCTTGTCTGTCAGAGACAACGTACTGGCTACTATGCCCTAAATTAAACAGGACACCCCCAAAAGAAAGAATCTGGAAACTGGAGTGGTCCTTTGAGCCCATAATAGTTCCTTTTTTCTACCTCTAGACCCAGTGGGATACGCGAGCAAGGGACTAGTGAGTGTGCACTAGAGGCAAACGAAAGTGAGCCACTAAGCGACAGACTTCTCTATTCCAAACTGGTACAATGTACCAGGGAGTTGTAACTCGCGAACCGCAAACCCCAGTATCTTAGCCGGATCCTGGTCCTGAGTATACCGTCCTCGTAACTGGTCTACGCCCGCACCTTATAAGGTCACGGTGCGCAGGAGTGGAAAAACTGAAACTATTCAAAAACAATTTAGCTACAGGATGACCTCTCTCGCGTCGGCTAGAAACAACGTACTGGCTACTATGAGTTAAATAAAGCGGAATTACGTTACATGGTAGCCTCTCTCTTGTCTGTTAGAAACAACGTACTGGCTACTATGAGCTAAATTAAACAGGACACGACCGAGAAAAGAATCTGGAAACTGGAGTGGTCCTTTGAGCCCATAATAGTTCCTTTTTTCGACCTCTAGACCCAGCGGGATACGCGAGCAAGGGACTAGTGAGTGTGCACTAGAGGCAAACGAAAGTGAGCCACTAAGCGACGGACTTCTCTATTCCAAACTGAGAAAGAAATTGGAAAAAGTGGAAAAAGTGGAAAAATGTGGGAAAATGTGGGAAAAAGGTGGGAAAAAAAGTGGAAAAAGGAGTGGAAAAAAAGTGGAAGAAAGTGGATAAAACTGGATATAACTCAACTCAACTCATCAACTCATCAACTCAACTCATCAACTCATCAACTCAACTCATCAACTCAACTCCTCAACTCACGGCCCTCTGCCGTCCACCGAATTCTGCTCCATGGCTTCTAAACCTTTCACCGGCCCTCTGCCGTCCACCGAATTCTGCTCCATGGCTTCTAAACCTTTAACCGGCCCTCTGCCGTCCACAGAATTCTGCTCCATGGCTTCTAAACCTTTCACCGGCCCTCTGCCGTCCACCGAATTCTGCTCCATGGCTTCTAAACCTTTCACCGGCCCTCTGCCGTCCACCGAATTCTGCTCCATGGCTTCTAAACCTTTCACCGGCCCTCTGCCGTCCACCGAATTCTGCTCCATGGCTTCTAAACCTTTCCAGTTTTTTCCACTTTTTTCCACTTTTATCCAGTTTGATGGTGGAAAAAGGTGGGAAAAGGTGGAAAAACGTGGAAGAAGTTGGAAAAAGTGGGAAAAGTGGAAAAATGTGGGAAAATGTGGGAAAAAGGTGGGAAAAAAGTGGAAAAAGGAGTGGAAAAAAGTGGAAAAAAGTGGATAAAACTGGATATAACTCAACTCAACTCATCAACTCATCAACTCATCAACTCATCAACTCAACTCATCAACTCAACTCCTCAACTCACGGCCCTCTGCCGTCCACCGAATTCTGCTCCATGGCTTCTAAACCTTTCACCGGCCCTCTGCCGTCCACCGAATTCTGCTCCATGGCTTCTAAACCTTTCACCGGCCCTCTGCGGTCCACCGAATTCTGCTCCATGGCTTCTAAACCTTTCACCGGCCCTCTGCGGTCCACCGAATTCTGCTCCATGGCTTCTAAACCTTTCACCGGCCCTCTGCCGTCCACCGAATTCTGCTCCATGGCTTCTAAACCTTTCACCGGCCCTCTGCCGTCCACCGAATTCTGCTCCATGGCTTCTAAACCTTTCCAGTTTTTTCCAGTTTTTTCCACTTTTATCCAGTTTTATGGTGGAAAAAGGTGGGAAAAGGTGGAAAAACGTGGAAGAAATTGGAAAAAGTGGAAAAAGTGGAAAAAGTGGAAAAATGTGGGAAAAAGGTGGGAAAAAAGTGGAAAAAGGAGTGGAAAAAAGTGGAAAAAAGTGGATAAAACTGGATATAACTCAACTCAACTCATCAACTCATCAACTCAACTCATCAACTCATCAACTCAACTCATCAACTCAACTCCTCAACTCACGGCCCTCTGCCGTCCACCGAATTCTGCTCCATGGCTTCTAAACCTTTCACCGGCCCTCTGCCGTCCACCGAATTCTGCTCCATGGCTTCTAAACCTTTCACCGGCCCTCTGCCGTCCACCAAATTCTGCTCCATGGCTTCTAAACCTTTCACCGGCCCTCTGCGGTCCACCGAATTCTGCTCCATGGCTTCTAAACCTTTCACCGGCCCTCTGCCGTCCACCGAATCCTGCTCCATGGCTTCTAATCCTTTCACCGGCCCTCTGCCGTCCACCGAATCCTGCTCCATGGCTTCTAAACCTTTCACCGGCCCTCTGCCGTCCACCGAATTCTGCTCCATGGCTTCTAAACCTTTCACCGGCCCTCTGCCGTCCACCAAATTCTGCTCCATGGCTTCTAAACCTTTCACCGGCCCTCTGCGGTCCACCGAATTCTGCTCCATGGCTTCTAAACCTTTCACCGGCCCTCTGCCGTCCACCGAATCCTGCTCCATGGCTTCTAATCCTTTCACCGGCCCTCTGCCGTCCACCGAATCCTGCTCCATGGCTTCTAAACCTTTCACCGGCCCTCTGCCGTCCACCGAATTCTGCTCCATGGCTTCTAAACCTTTCACCGGCCCTCTGCCGTCCACCGAATTCTGCTCCATGGCTTCTAAACCTTTCACCGGCCCTCTGCCGTCCACCGAATTCTGCTCCATGGCTTCTAAACCTTTCACCGGCCCTCTGCCGTCCACCGAATTCTGCTCCATGGCTTCTAAACCTTTCACCGGCCCTCTGCGGTCCACCGAATTCTGCTCCATGGCTTCTAAACCTTTCACCGGCCCTCTGCGGTCCACCGAATTCTGCTCCATGGCTTCTAAACCTTTCACCGGCCCTCTGCCGTCCACCGAATTCTGCTCCATGGCTTCTAAACCTTTCACCGGCCCTCTGCCGTCCACCGAATTCTGCTCCATGGCTTCTAAACCTTTCCAGTTTTTTCCACTTTTTTCCACTTTTATCCAGTTTTATGGTGGAAAAAGGTGGGAAAAGGTGGGAAAACGTGGAAGAAATTGGAAAAAGTGGAAAAAGTGGAAACATGTGGGAAAATATGGGAAAAAGGTGGGAAAAAAAGTGGAAAAAGGAGTGGAAAAAAGTGGAAAAAACTGGATAAAACTGGATATAACTCAACTCAACTCATCAACTCATCAACTCAACTCATCAACTCATCAACTCAACTCATCAACTCAACTCATTAACTCAACTCCTCAACTCACGGCCCTCTGCCGTCCACCGAATTCTGCTCCATGGCTTCTAAACCTTTCACCGGCCCTCTGCCGTCCACCGAATTCTGCTCCATGGCTTCTAAACCTTTCACCGGCCCTCTGCCGTCCACCGAATTCTGCTCCATGGCTTCTAAACCTTTCACCGGCCCTCTGCCGTCCACCGAATTCTGCTCCATGGCTTCTAAACCTTTCACCGGCCCTCTGCCGTCCACCGAATTCTGCTCCATGGCTTCTAAACCTTTCACCGGCCCTCTGCCGTCCACCGAATTCTGCTCCATGGCTTCTAAACCTTTCACCGGCCCTCTGCCGTCCACCGAATTCTGCTCCATGGCTTCTAAACCTTTCCACTTTTTTCCACTTTTTTCCACTTTTATCCAGTTTTATGGTGGAAAAAGGTGGGAAAAGGTGGAAAAACGTGGAAGAAATTGGAAAAAGTGGAAAAAGTGGAAAAATGTGGGAAAATGTGGGAAAAAGGTGGGAAAAAAAGTGGAAAAAGGAGTGGAAAAAAGTGGAAGAAAGTGGATAAAACTGGATATAACTCAACTCAACTCATCAACTCATCAACTCAACTCATCAACTCATCAACTCAACTCATCAACTCAACTCCTCAACTCACGGCCCTCTGCCGTCCACCGAATTCTGCTCCATGGCTTCTAAACCTTTCACCGGCCCTCTGCCGTCCACCGAATTCTGCTCCATGGCTTCTAAACCTTTCACCGGCCCTCTGCCGTCCACCGAATTCTGCTCCATGGCTTCTAAACCTTTCACCGGCCCTCTGCCGTCCACCGAATTCTGCTCCATGGCTTCTAAACCTTTCACCGGCCCTCTGCCGTCCACCGAATTCTGCTCCATGGCTTCTAAACCTTTCACCGGCCCTCTGCCGTCCACCGAATTCTGCTCCATGGCTTCTAAACCTTTCACCGGCCCTCTGCCGTCCACCGAATTCTGCTCCATGGCTTCTAAACCTTTCCAGTTTTTTCCACTTTTTTCCACTTTTATCCAGTTTTATGGTGGAAAAAGGTGGGAAAACATGGGAAAACGTGGAAGAAATTGGAAAAAGTGGAAAAAGTGGAAAAAATTGGGAAAATATGGGAAAAATGTGGGAAAAAAAGTGGAAAAAGGAGTGGAAAAAAGTGGAAAAAACTGGATAAAACTGGATATAACTCAACTCAACTCATCAACTCATCAACTCAACTCCTCAACTCACGGCCCTCTGCCGTCCACCGAATTCTGCTCCATGGCTTCTAAACCTTTCACCGGCCCTCTGCCGTCCACCGAATTCTGCTTCATGGCTTCTAAACCTTTCACCGGCCCTCTGCCGTCCACCGAATTCTGCTCCATGGCTTCTAAACCTTTCACCGGCCCTCTGCCGTCCACCGAATTCTGCTCCATGGCTTCTAAACCTTTCACCGGCCCTCTGCCGTCCACCGAATTCTGCTCCATGGCTTCTAAACCTTTCACCGGCCCTCTGCCGTCCACCGAATTCTGCTCCATGGCTTCTAAACCTTTCACCGGCCCTCTGCCGTCCACCGAATTCTGCTCCATGGCTTCTAAACCTTTCCAGTTTTTTCCACTTTTTTCCACTTTTATCCAGTTTTATGGTGGAAAAAGGTGGGAAAAGGTGGGAAAACGTGGAAGAAATTGGAAAAAGTGGAAAAAGTGGAAAAATGTGGGAAAATATGGGAAAAAGGTGGGAAAAAAGTGGAAAAAGGAGTGGAAAAAAGTGGAAAAAACTGGATAAAACTGGATATAACTCAACTCAACTCATCAACTCATCAACTCAACTCATCAACTCATCAACTCAACTCATCAACTCAACTCCTCAACTCACGGCCCTCTGCCGTCCACCGAATTCTGCTCCATGGCTTCTAAACCTTTCACCGGCCCTCTGCCGTCCACCGAATTCTGCTCCATGGCTTCTAACTTTCACCGGCCCTCTGCCGTCCACCGAATTCTGCTCCATGGCTTCTAAACCTTTCACCGGCCCTCTGCTGTCCACCGAATTCTGCTCCATGGCTTCTAAACCTTTCACCGGCCCTCTGCCGTCCACCGAATTCTGCTCCATGGCTTCTAAACCTTTCACCGGCCCTCTGCCGTCCACCGAATTCTGCTCCATGGCTTCTAAACCTTTCCACTTTTTTCCACTTTTTTCCACTTTTATCCAGTTTTATGGTGGAAAAAGGTGGGAAAAGGTGGAAAAACGTGGAAGAAATTGGAAAAAGTGGAAAAAGTGGAAAAATGTGGGAAAATGTGGGAAAAAGGTGGGGAAAAAAGTGGAAAAAGGAGTGGAAAAAAGTGGAAGAAAGTGGATAAAACTGGATATAACTCAACTCAACTCATCAACTCATCAACTCAACTCATCAACTCATCAACTCAACTCATCAACTCAACTCCTCAACTCACGGCCCTCTGCCGTCCACCGAATTCTGCTCCATGGCTTCTAAACCTTTCACCGGCCCTCTGCCGTCCACCGAATTCTGCTCCATGGCTTCTAAACCTTTCACCGGCCCTCTGCCGTCCACCGAATTCTGCTCCATGGCTTCTAAACCTTTCACCGGCCCTCTGCCGTCCACCGAATTCTGCTCCATGGCTTCTAAACCTTTCACCGGCCCTCTGCCGTCCACCGAATTCTGCTCCATGGCTTCTAAACCTTTCACCGGCCCTCTGCCGTCCACCGAATTCTGCTCCATGGCTTCTAAACCTTTCACCGGCCCTCTGCCGTCCACCGAATTCTACTCCATGGCTTCTAAACCTTTCACCGGCCCTCTGCCGTCCACCGAATTCTGCTCCATGGCTTCTAAACCTTTCCAGTTTTTTCCACTTTTTTCCACTTTTATCCAGTTTTATGGTGGAAAAAGGTGGGAAAACATGGGAAAACGTGGAAGAAATTGGAAAAAGTGGAAAAAGTGGAAAAAATTTGGGAAAATATGGGAAAAAGGTGGGAAAAAAAGTGGAAAAAGGAGTGGAAAAAAGTGGAAAAAAGTGGATAAAACTGGATATAACTCAACTCAACTCATCAACTCATCAACTCAACTCATCAACTCATCAACTCAACTCATCAACTCAACTCCTCAACTCACGGCCCTCTGCCGTCCACCGAATTCTGCTCCATGGCTTCTAAACCTTTCACCGGCCCTCTGCCGTCCACCGAATTCTGCTTCATGGCTTCTAAACCTTTCACCGGCCCTCTGCCGTCCACTGAATTCTGCTCCATGGCTTCTAAACCTTTCACCGGCCCTCTGCCGTCCACCGAATTCTGCTCCATGGCTTCTAAACCTTTCACCGGCCCTCTGCCGTCCACCGAATTCTGCTCCATGGCTTCTAAACCTTTCATCGGCCCTCTGCCGTCCACCGAATTCTGCTCCATGGCTTCTAAACCTTTCCAGTTTTTTCCACTTTTTTCCACTTTTATCCAGTTTTATGGTGGAAAAAGGTGGGAAAAGGTGGAAAAACGTGGAAGAAATTGGAAAAAGTGGAAAAAGTGGAAAAATGTGGGAAAATGTGGGAAAAAGGTGGGGAAAAAAGTGGAAAAAGGAGTGGAAAAAAGTGGAAGAAAGTGGATAAAACTGGATATAACTCAACTCAACTCATCAACTCATCAACTCAACTCATCAACTCATCAACTCAACTCATCAACTCAACTCCTCAACTCACGGCCCTCTGCCGTCCACCGAATTCTGCTCCATGGCTTCTAAACCTTTCACCGGCCCTCTGCCGTCCACCGAATTCTGCTCCATGGCTTCTAAACCTTTCACCGGCCCTCTGCCGTCCACCGAATTCTGCTCCATGGCTTCTAAACCTTTCACCGGCCCTCTGCCGTCCACCGAATTCTGCTCCATGGCTTCTAAACCTTTCACCGGCCCTCTGCCGTCCACCGAATTCTGCTCCATGGCTTCTAAACCTTTCACCGGCCCTCTGCCGTCCACCGAATTCTGCTCCATGGCTTCTAAACCTTTCACCGGCCCTCTGCCGTCCACCGAATTCTACTCCATGGCTTCTAAACCTTTCACCGGCCCTCTGCCGTCCACCGAATTCTGCTCCATGGCTTCTAAACCTTTCCAGTTTTTTCCACTTTTTTCCACTTTTATCCAGTTTTATGGTGGAAAAAGGTGGGAAAACATGGGAAAACGTGGAAGAAATTGGAAAAAGTGGAAAAAGTGGAAAAAATTTGGGAAAATATGGGAAAAAGGTGGGAAAAAAAGTGGAAAAAGGAGTGGAAAAAAGTGGAAAAAAGTGGATAAAACTGGATATAACTCAACTCAACTCATCAACTCATCAACTCAACTCATCAACTCATCAACTCAACTCATCAACTCAACTCCTCAACTCACGGCCCTCTGCCGTCCACCGAATTCTGCTCCATGGCTTCTAAACCTTTCACCGGCCCTCTGCCGTCCACCGAATTCTGCTTCATGGCTTCTAAACCTTTCACCGGCCCTCTGCCGTCCACTGAATTCTGCTCCATGGCTTCTAAACCTTTCACCGGCCCTCTGCCGTCCACCGAATTCTGCTCCATGGCTTCTAAACCTTTCACCGGCCCTCTGCCGTCCACCGAATTCTGCTCCATGGCTTCTAAACCTTTCATCGGCCCTCTGCCGTCCACCGAATTCTGCTCCATGGCTTCTAAACCTTTCCAGTTTTTTCCACTTTTTTCCACTTTTATCCAGTTTTATGGTGGAAAAAGGTGGGAAAAGGTGGGAAAACGTGGAAGAAATTGGAAAAAGTGGAAAAAGTGGAAACATTTGGGAAAATATGGGAAAAAGGTGGGAAAAAAAGTGGAAAAAGGAGTGGAAAAAAGTGGAAAAAAGTGGATAAAACTGGATATAACTCAACTCAACTCATCAACTCATCAACTCAACTCATCAACTCATCAACTCAACTCATCAACTCAACTCCTCAACTCACGGCCCTCTGCCGTCCACCGAATTCTGCTCCATGGCTTCTAAACCTTTCACCGGCCCTCTGCCGTCCACCGAATTCTGCTCCATGGCTTCTAAACCTTTCACCGGCCCTCTGCCGTCCACCGAATTCTGCTCCATGGCTTCTAAACCTTTCACCGGCCCTCTGCCGTCCACCGAATTCTGCTCCATGGCTTCTAAACCTTTCACCGGCCCTCTGCCGTCCACCGAATTCTGCTCCATGGCTTCTAAACCTTTCACCGGCCCTCTGCCGTCCACTGAATTCTGCTCCATGGCTTCTAAACCTTTCCACTTTTTTCCACTTTTTTCCACTTTTATCCAGTTTTATGGTGGAAAAAGGTGGGAAAAGGTGGGAAAACGTGGAAGAAATTGGAAAAAGTGGAAAAAGTGGAAAAATTTGGGAAAATATGGGAAAAAGGTGGGAAAAAAAGTGGAAAAAGGAGTGGAAAAAAGTGGAAAAAAGTGGATAAAACTGGATATAACTCAACTCAACTCATCAACTCATCAACTCAACTCATCAACTCATCAACTCAACTCATCAACTCAACTCCTCAACTCACGGCCCTCTGCCGTCCACCGAATTCTGCTCCATGGCTTCTAAACCTTTCACCGGCCCTCTGCCGTCCACCGAATTCTGCTCCATGGCTTCTAAACCTTTCACCGGCCCTCTGCCGTCCACCGAATTCTGCTCCATGGCTTCTAAACCTTTCCAGTTTTTTCCACTTTTTTCCACTTTTATCCAGTTTTATGGTGGAAAAAGGTGGGAAAAGGTGGGAAAACGTGGAAGAAATTGGAAAAAGTGGAAAAAGTGGAAAAATGTGGGAAAATATGGGAAAAAGGTGGGGAAAAAAGTGGAAAAAGGAGTGGAAAAAAGTGGAAAAAACTGGATAAAACTGGATATAACTCAACTCAACTCATCAACTCATCAACTCAACTCATCAACTCATCAACTCAACTCATCAACTCAACTCATCAACTCAACTCCTCAACTCACGGCCCTCTGCCGTCCACCGAATTCTGCTCCATGGCTTCTAAACCTTTCACCGGCCCTCTGCCGTCCACCGAATTCTGCTCCATGGCTTCTAACTTTCACCGGCCCTCTGCCGTCCACCGAATTCTGCTCCATGGCTTCTAAACCTTTCACCGGCCCTCTGCTGTCCACCGAATTCTGCTCCATGGCTTCTAAACCTTTCACCGGCCCTCTGCCGTCCACCGAATTCTGCTCCATGGCTTCTAAACCTTTCACCGGCCCTCTGCCGTCCACCGAATTCTGCTCCATGGCTTCTAAACCTTTCCACTTTTTTCCACTTTTTTCCACTTTTATCCAGTTTTATGGTGGACAAAGGTGGGAAAAGGTGGAAAAACGTGGAAGAAATTGGAAAAAGTGGAAAAAGTGGAAAAATGTGGGAAAATGTGGGAAAAAGGTGGGGAAAAAAGTGGAAAAAGGAGTGGAAAAAAGTGGAAGAAAGTGGATAAAACTGGATATAACTCAACTCAACTCATCAACTCATCAACTCAACTCATCAACTCATCAACTCAACTCATCAACTCAACTCCTCAACTCACGGCCCTCTGCCGTCCACCGAATTCTGCTCCATGGCTTCTAAACCTTTCACCGGCCCTCTGCCGTCCACCGAATTCTGCTCCATGGCTTCTAAACCTTTCACCGGCCCTCTGCCGTCCACCGAATTCTGCTCCATGGCTTCTAAACCTTTCACCGGCCCTCTGCCGTCCACCGAATTCTGCTCCATGGCTTCTAAACCTTTCACCGGCCCTCTGCCGTCCACCGAATTCTGCTCCATGGCTTCTAAACCTTTCACCGGCCCTCTGCCGTCCACCGAATTCTGCTCCATGGCTTCTAAACCTT
Organism: Notolepis coatsorum; assembly: GCF_963971535.1. NCBI lineage: Eukaryota > Metazoa > Chordata > Actinopteri > Aulopiformes > Paralepididae > Notolepis > Notolepis coatsorum. The sequence goes on along the minus strand of NW_028170718.1, from coordinate 707,402 downwards.
TCACCGGCCCTCTGCCGTCCACCGAATTCTGCTCCATGGCTTCTAAACCTTTCACCGGCCCTCTGCTGTCCACCGAATTCTGCTCCATGGCTTCTAAACCTTTCACCGGCCCTCTGCCGTCCACCGAATTCTGCTCCATGGCTTCTAAACCTTTCACCGGCCCTCTGCCGTCCACCGAATTCTGCTCCATGGCTTCTAAACCTTTCACCGGCCCTCTGCCGTCCACTGAATTCTGCTCCATGGCTTCTAAACCTTTCCACTTTTTTCCACTTTTTTCCACTTTTATCCAGTTTTATGGTGGAAAAAGGTGGGAAAAGGTGGGAAAACGTGGAAGAAATTGGAAAAAGTGGAAAAAGTGGAAAAATTTGGGAAAATATGGGAAAAAGGTGGGAAAAAAAGTGGAAAAAGGAGTGGAAAAAAGTGGAAAAAAGTGGATAAAACTGGATATAACTCAACTCAACTCATCAACTCATCAACTCAACTCATCAACTCATCAACTCAACTCATCAACTCAACTCCTCAACTCACGGCCCTCTGCCGTCCACCGAATTCTGCTCCATGGCTTCTAAACCTTTCACCGGCCCTCTGCCGTCCACCGAATTCTGCTCCATGGCTTCTAAACCTTTCACCGGCCCTCTGCCGTCCACCGAATTCTGCTCCATGGCTTCTAAACCTTTCCAGTTTTTTCCACTTTTTTCCACTTTTATCCAGTTTTATGGTGGAAAAAGGTGGGAAAAGGTGGGAAAACGTGGAAGAAATTGGAAAAAGTGGAAAAAGTGGAAAAATGTGGGAAAATATGGGAAAAAGGTGGGGAAAAAAGTGGAAAAAGGAGTGGAAAAAAGTGGAAAAAACTGGATAAAACTGGATATAACTCAACTCAACTCATCAACTCATCAACTCAACTCATCAACTCATCAACTCAACTCATCAACTCAACTCATCAACTCAACTCCTCAACTCACGGCCCTCTGCCGTCCACCGAATTCTGCTCCATGGCTTCTAAACCTTTCACCGGCCCTCTGCCGTCCACCGAATTCTGCTCCATGGCTTCTAACTTTCACCGGCCCTCTGCCGTCCACCGAATTCTGCTCCATGGCTTCTAAACCTTTCACCGGCCCTCTGCTGTCCACCGAATTCTGCTCCATGGCTTCTAAACCTTTCACCGGCCCTCTGCCGTCCACCGAATTCTGCTCCATGGCTTCTAAACCTTTCACCGGCCCTCTGCCGTCCACCGAATTCTGCTCCATGGCTTCTAAACCTTTCCACTTTTTTCCACTTTTTTCCACTTTTATCCAGTTTTATGGTGGACAAAGGTGGGAAAAGGTGGAAAAACGTGGAAGAAATTGGAAAAAGTGGAAAAAGTGGAAAAATGTGGGAAAATGTGGGAAAAAGGTGGGGAAAAAAGTGGAAAAAGGAGTGGAAAAAAGTGGAAGAAAGTGGATAAAACTGGATATAACTCAACTCAACTCATCAACTCATCAACTCAACTCATCAACTCATCAACTCAACTCATCAACTCAACTCCTCAACTCACGGCCCTCTGCCGTCCACCGAATTCTGCTCCATGGCTTCTAAACCTTTCACCGGCCCTCTGCCGTCCACCGAATTCTGCTCCATGGCTTCTAAACCTTTCACCGGCCCTCTGCCGTCCACCGAATTCTGCTCCATGGCTTCTAAACCTTTCACCGGCCCTCTGCCGTCCACCGAATTCTGCTCCATGGCTTCTAAACCTTTCACCGGCCCTCTGCCGTCCACCGAATTCTGCTCCATGGCTTCTAAACCTTTCACCGGCCCTCTGCCGTCCACCGAATTCTGCTCCATGGCTTCTAAACCTTTCACCGGCCCTCTGCCGTCCACCGAATTCTGCTCCATGGCTTCTAAACCTTTCACCGGCCCTCTGCCGTCCACCGAATTCTGCTCCATGGCTTCTAAACCTTTCACCGGCCCTCTGCCGTCCACCGAATTCTGCTCCATGGCTTCTAAACCTTTCCAGTTTTTTCCACTTTTTTCCACTTTTATCCAGTTTTATGGTGGAAAAAGGTGGGAAAACATGGGAAAACGTGGAAGAAATTGGAAAAAGTGGAAAAAGTGGAAAAAAATTGGGAAAATATGGGAAAAAGGTGGGAAAAAAAGTGGAAAAAGGAGTGGAAAAAAGTGGAAAAAAGTGGATAAAACTGGATATAACTCAACTCAACTCATCAACTCATCAACTCAACTCATCAACTCATCAACTCAACTCATCAACTCAACTCCTCAACTCACGGCCCTCTGCCGTCCACCGAATTCTGCTCCATGGCTTCTAAACCTTTCACCGGCCCTCTGCCGTCCACCGAATTCTGCTTCATGGCTTCTAAACCTTTCACCGGCCCTCTGCCGTCCACCGAATTCTGCTCCATGGCTTCTAAACCTTTCACCGGCCCTCTGCCGTCCACCGAATTCTGCTCCATGGCTTCTAAACCTTTCACCGGCCCTCTGCCGTCCACCGAATTCTGCTCCATGGCTTCTAAACCTTTCATCGGCCCTCTGCCGTCCACCGAATTCTGCTCCATGGCTTCTAAACCTTTCCAGTTTTTTCCACTTTTTTCCACTTTTATCCAGTTTTATGGTGGAAAAAGGTGGGAAAAGGTGGGAAAACGTGGAAGAAATTGGAAAAAGTGGAAAAAGTGGAAAATTTTGGGAAAATATGGGAAAAAGGTGGGAAAAAAAGTGGAAAAAGGAGTGGAAAAAAGTGGAAAAAAATGGATAAAACTGGATATAACTCAACTCAACTCATCAACTCATCAACTCAACTCATCAACTCATCAACTCAACTCATCAACTCAACTCCTCAACTCACGGCCCTCTGCCGTCCACCGAATTCTGCTCCATGGCTTCTAAACCTTTCACCGGCCCTCTGCCGTCCACCGAATTCTGCTCCATGGCTTCTAAACCTTTCACCGGCCCTCTGCCGTCCACCGAATTCTGCTCCATGGCTTCTAAACCTTTCACCGGCCCTCTGCCGTCCACCGAATTCTGCTCCATGGCTTCTAAACCTTTCACCGGCCCTCTGCCGTCCACCGAATTCTGCTCCATGGCTTCTAAACCTTTCCAGTTTTTTCCACTTTTTTCCACTTTTATCCAGTTTTATGGTGGAAAAAGGTGGGAAAAGGTGGGAAAACGTGGAAGAAATTGGAAAAAGTGGAAAAAGTGGAAAAAGTTGGGAAAATATGGGAAAAAGGTGGGAAAAAAAGTGGAAAAAGGAGTGGAAAAAAGTGGAAAAAACTGGATAAAACTGGATATAACTCAACTCAACTCATCAACTCATCAACTCAACTCATCAACTCATCAACTCAACTCATCAACTCAACTCCTCAACTCACGGCCCTCTGCCGTCCACCAAATTCTGCTCCATGGCTTCTAAACCTTTCACCGGCCCTCTGCCGTCCACCGAATTCTGCTTCATGGCTTCTAAACCTTTCACCGGCCCTCTGCCGTCCACCGAATTCTGCTCCATGGCTTCTAAACCTTTCACCGGCCCTCTGCCGTCCACCGAATTCTGCTCCATGGCTTCTAAACCTTTCACCGGCCCTCTGCCGTCCACCGAATTCTGCTCCATGGCTTCTAAACCTTTCACCGGCCCTCTGCCGTCCACCGAATTCTGCTCCATGGCTTCTAAACCTTTCACCGGCCCTCTGCCGTCCACCGAATTCTGCTCCATGGCTTCTAAACCTTTCACCGGCCCTCTGCCGTCCACCGAATTCTGCTCCATGGCTTCTAAACCTTTCCACTTTTTTCCACTTTTTTCCACTTTTATCCAGTTTTATGGTGGAAAAAGGTGGGAAAAGGTGGGAAAACGTGGAAGAAATTGGAAAAAGTGGAAAAAGTGGAAACATGTGGGAAAATATAGGAAAAAGGTGGGAAAAAAAGTGGAAAAAGGAGTGGAAAAAAGTGGAAAAAACTGGATAAAACTGGATATAACTCAACTCAACTCATCAACTCATCAACTCAACTCATCAACTCATCAACTCAACTCATCAACTCAACTCATCAACTCAACTCCTCAACTCACGGCCCTCTGCCGTCCACCGAATTCTGCTCCATGGCTTCTAAACCTTTCACCGGCCCTCTGCCGTCCACCGAATTCTGCTCCATGGCTTCTAAACCTTTCACCGCCCCTCTGCCGTCCACCGAATTCTGCTCCATGGCTTCTAAACCTTTCACCGGCCCTCTGCCGTCCACCGAATTCTGCTCCATGGCTTCTAAACCTTTCACCGGCCCTCTGCCGTCCACCGAATTCTGCTCCATGGCTTCTAAACCTTTCACCGGCCCTCTGCCGTCCACCGAATTCTGCTCCATGGCTTCTAAACCTTTCCAGTTTTTTCCACTTTTTTCCACTTTTATCCAGTTTTATGGTGGAAAAAGGTGGGAAAAGGTGGAAAAACGTGGAAGAAATTGGAAAAAGTGGAAAAAGTGGAAAAATGTGGGGAAATGTGGGAAAAAGGTGGGGAAAAAAGTGGAAAAAGGAGTGGAAAAAAGTGGAAGAAAGTGGATAAAACTGGATATAACTCAACTCAACTCATCAACTCATCAACTCAACTCATCAACTCATCAACTCAACTCATCAACTCAACTCCTCAACTCACGGCCCTCTGCCGTCCACCGAATTCTGCTCCATGGCTTCTAAACCTTTCACCGGCCCTCTGCCGTCCACCGAATTCTGCTCCATGGCTTCTAAACCTTTCACCGGCCCTCTGCCGTCCACCGAATTCTGCTCCATGGCTTCTAAACCTTTCACCGGCCCTCTGCCGTCCACCGAATTCTGCTCCATGGCTTCTAAACCTTTCATCGGCCCTCTGCCGTCCACCGAATTCTGCTCCATGGCTTCTAAACCTTTCCAGTTTTTTCCACTTTTTTCCACTTTTATCCAGTTTTATGGTGGAAAAAGGTGGGAAAACGTGGAAGAAATTGGAAAAAGTGGAAAAAGTGGAAAAATTTGGGAAAATATGGGAAAAAGGTGGGAAAAAAAGTGGAAAAAGGAGTGGAAAAAAGTGGAAAAAACTGGATAAAACTGGATATAACTCAACTCAACTCATCAACTCATCAACTCAACTCATCAACTCATCAACTCAACTCATCAACTCAACTCCTCAACTCACGGCCCTCTGCCGTCCACCGAATTCTGCTCCATGGCTTCTAAACCTTTCACCGGCCCTCTGCCGTCCACCGAATTCTGCTCCATGGCTTCTAAACCTTTCACCGGCCCTCTGCCGTCCACCGAATTCTGCTCCATGGCTTCTAAACCTTTCACCGGCCCTCTGCCGTCCACCGAATTCTGCTCCATGGCTTCTAAACCTTTCACCGGCCCTCTGCCGTCCACCGAATTCTGCTCCATGGCTTCTAAACCTTTCACCGGCCCTCTGCCGTCCACCGAATTCTGCTCCATGGCTTCTAAACCTTTCCAGTTTTTTCCACTTTTTTCCACTTTTATCCAGTTTTATGGTGGAAAAAGGTGGGAAAAGGTGGGAAAACGTGGAAGAAATTGGAAAAAGTGGAAAAAGTGGAAAAATTTGGGAAAATATGGGAAAAAGGTGGGAAAAAAAGTGGAAAAAGGAGTGGAAAAAAGTGGAAAAAACTGGATAAAACTGGATATAACTCAACTCAACTCATCAACTCATCAACTCAACTCATCAACTCATCAACTCAACTCATCAACTCAACTCCTCAACTCACGGCCCTCTGCCGTCCACCAAATTCTGCTCCATGGCTTCTAAACCTTTCACCGGCCCTCTGCCGTCCACCGAATTCTGCTTCATGGCTTCTAAACCTTTCACCGGCCCTCTGCCGTCCACCGAATTCTGCTCCATGGCTTCTAAACCTTTCACCGGCCCTCTGCCGTCCACCGAATTCTGCTCCATGGCTTCTAAACCTTTCACCGGCCCTCTGCCGTCCACCGAATTCTGCTCCATGGCTTCTAAACCTTTCACCGGCCCTCTGCCGTCCACCGAATTCTGCTCCATGGCTTCTAAACCTTTCATCGGCCCTCTGCCGTCCACCGAATTCTGCTCCATGGCTTCTAAACCTTTCCAGTTTTTTCCACTTTTTTCCACTTTTATCCAGTTTTATGGTGGAAAAAGGTGGGAAAACGTGGAAGAAATTGGAAAAAGTGGAAAAAGTGGAAAAATTTGGGAAAATATGGGAAAAAGGTGGGAAAAAAAGTGGAAAAAGGAGTGGAAAAAAGTGGAAAAAACTGGATAAAACTGGATATAACTCAACTCAACTCATCAACTCATCAACTCAACTCATCAACTCATCAACTCAACTCATCAACTCAACTCCTCAACTCACGGCCCTCTGCCGTCCACCGAATTCTGCTCCATGGCTTCTAAACCTTTCACCGGCCCTCTGCCGTCCACCGAATTCTGCTCCATGGCTTCTAAACCTTTCACCGGCCCTCTGCCGTCCACCGAATTCTGCTCCATGGCTTCTAAACCTTTCACCGGCCCTCTGCCGTCCACCGAATTCTGCTCCATGGCTTCTAAACCTTTCACCGGCCCTCTGCCGTCCACCGAATTCTGCTCCATGGCTTCTAAACCTTTCACCGGCCCTCTGCCGTCCACCGAATTCTGCTCCATGGCTTCTAAACCTTTCCAGTTTTTTCCACTTTTTTCCACTTTTATCCAGTTTTATGGTGGAAAAAGGTGGGAAAAGGTGGGAAAACGTGGAAGAAATTGGAAAAAGTGGAAAAAGTGGAAAAATTTGGGAAAATATGGGAAAAAGGTGGGAAAAAAAGTGGAAAAAGGAGTGGAAAAAAGTGGAAAAAACTGGATAAAACTGGATATAACTCAACTCAACTCATCAACTCATCAACTCAACTCATCAACTCATCAACTCAACTCATCAACTCAACTCCTCAACTCACGGCCCTCTGCCGTCCACCAAATTCTGCTCCATGGCTTCTAAACCTTTCACCGGCCCTCTGCCGTCCACCGAATTCTGCTTCATGGCTTCTAAACCTTTCACCGGCCCTCTGCCGTCCACCGAATTCTGCTCCATGGCTTCTAAACCTTTCACCGGCCCTCTGCCGTCCACCGAATTCTGCTCCATGGCTTCTAAACCTTTCACCGGCCCTCTGCCGTCCACCGAATTCTGCTCCATGGCTTCTAAACCTTTCACCGGCCCTCTGCCGTCCACCGAATTCTGCTCCATGGCTTCTAAACCTTTCACCGGCCCTCTGCCGTCCACCGAATTCTGCTCCATGGCTTCTAAACCTTTCACCGGCCCTCTGCCGTCCACCGAATTCTGCTCCATGGCTTCTAAACCTTTCCAGTTTTTTCCACTTTTTTCCACTTTTATCCAGTTTTATGGTGGAAAAAGGTGGGAAAAGGTGGGAAAACGTGGAAGAAATTGGAAAAAGTGGAAAAAGTGGAAACATGTGGGAAAATATAGGAAAAAGGTGGGAAAAAAAGTGGAAAAAGGAGTGGAAAAAAGTGGAAAAAACTGGATAAAACTGGATATAACTCAACTCAACTCATCAACTCATCAACTCAACTCATCAACTCATCAACTCAACTCATCAACTCAACTCATCAACTCAACTCCTCAACTCACGGCCCTCTGCCGTCCACCGAATTCTGCTCCATGGCTTCTAAACCTTTCCACTTTTTTCCACTTTTTTCCACTTTTATCCAGTTTTATGGTGGAAAAAGGTGGGAAAAGGTGGAAAAACGTGGAAGAAATTGGAAAAAGTGGAAAAAGTGGAAAAATGTGGGAAAATGTGGGAAAAAGGTGGGGAAAAAAGTGGAAAAAGGAGTGGAAAAAAGTGGAAGAAAGTGGATAAAACTGGATATAACTCAACTCAACTCATCAACTCATCAACTCAACTCATCAACTCATCAACTCAACTCATCAACTCAACTCCTCAACTCACGGCCCTCTGCCGTCCACCGAATTCTGCTCCATGGCTTCTAAACCTTTCACCGGCCCTCTGCCGTCCACCGAATTCTGCTCCATGGCTTCTAAACCTTTCACCGGCCCTCTGCCGTCCACCGAATTCTGCTCCATGGCTTCTAAACCTTTCACCGGCCCTCTGCCGTCCACCGAATTCTGCTCCATGGCTTCTAAACCTTTCATCGGCCCTCTGCCGTCCACCGAATTCTGCTCCATGGCTTCTAAACCTTTCCAGTTTTTTCCACTTTTTTCCACTTTTATCCAGTTTTATGGTGGAAAAAGGTGGGAAAAGGTGGGAAAACGTGGAAGAAATTGGAAAAAGTGGAAAAAGTGGAAACATTTGGGAAAATATGGGAAAAAGGTGGGAAAAAAAGTGGAAAAAGGAGTGGAAAAAAGTGGAAAAAACTGGATAAAACTGGATATAACTCAACTCAACTCATCAACTCATCAACTCAACTCATCAACTCATCAACTCAACTCATCAACTCAACTCCTCAACTCACGGCCCTCTGCCGTCCACCGAATTCTGCTCCATGGCTTCTAAACCTTTCACCGGCCCTCTGCCGTCCACCGAATTCTGCTCCATGGCTTCTAAACCTTTCACCGGCCCTCTGCCGTCCACCGAATTCTGCTCCATGGCTTCTAAACCTTTCACCGGCCCTCTGCCGTCCACCGAATTCTGCTCCATGGCTTCTAAACCTTTCACCGGCCCTCTGCCGTCCACCGAATTCTGCTCCATGGCTTCTAAACCTTTCACCGGCCCTCTGCCGTCCACCGAATTCTGCTCCATGGCTTCTAAACCTTTCCAGTTTTTTCCACTTTTTTCCACTTTTATCCAGTTTTATGGTGGAAAAAGGTGGGAAAAGGTGGGAAAACGTGGAAGAAATTGGAAAAAGTGGAAAAAGTGGAAAAATTTGGGAAAATATGGGGAAAAGGTGGGAAAAAAAGTGGAAAAAGGAGTGGAAAAAAGTGGAAAAAACTGGATAAAACTGGATATAACTCAACTCAACTCATCAACTCATCAACTCAACTCATCAACTCATCAACTCAACTCATCAACTCAACTCCTCAACTCACGGCCCTCTGCCGTCCACCAAATTCTGCTCCATGGCTTCTAAACCTTTCACCGGCCCTCTGCCGTCCACCGAATTCTGCTTCATGGCTTCTAAACCTTTCACCGGCCCTCTGCCGTCCACCGAATTCTGCTCCATGGCTTCTAAACCTTTCACCGGCCCTCTGCCGTCCACCGAATTCTGCTCCATGGCTTCTAAACCTTTCACCGGCCCTCTGCCGTCCACCGAATTCTGCTCCATGGCTTCTAAACCTTTCACCGGCCCTCTGCCGTCCACCGAATTCTGCTCCATGGCTTCTAAACCTTTCACCGGCCCTCTGCCGTCCACCGAATTCTGCTCCATGGCTTCTAAACCTTTCACCGGCCCTCTGCCGTCCACCGAATTCTGCTCCATGGCTTCTAAACCTTTCCAGTTTTTTCCACTTTTTTCCACTTTTATCCAGTTTTATGGTGGAAAAAGGTGGGAAAAGGTGGGAAAACGTGGAAGAAATTGGAAAAAGTGGAAAAAGTGGAAACATGTGGGAAAATATAGGAAAAAGGTGGGAAAAAAAGTGGAAAAAGGAGTGGAAAAAAGTGGAAAAAACTGGATAAAACTGGATATAACTCAACTCAACTCATCAACTCATCAACTCAACTCATCAACTCAACTCATCAACTCAACTCCTCAACTCACGGCCCTCTGCCGTCCACCGAATTCTGCTCCATGGCTTCTAAACCTTTCACCGGCCCTCTGCCGTCCACCGAATTCTGCTCCATGGCTTCTAAACCTTTCACCGCCCCTCTGCCGTCCACCGAATTCTGCTCCATGGCTTCTAAACCTTTCACCGGCCCTCTGCCGTCCACCGAATTCTGCTCCATGGCTTCTAAACCTTTCACCGGCCCTCTGCCGTCCACCGAATTCTGCTCCATGGCTTCTAAACCTTTCACCGGCCCTCTGCCGTCCACCGAATTCTGCTCCATGGCTTCTAAACCTTTCCACTTTTTTCCACTTTTTTCCACTTTTATCCAGTTTTATGGTGGAAAAAGGTGGGAAAAGGTGGAAAAACGTGGAAGAAATTGGAAAAAGTGGAAAAAGTGGAAAAATGTGGGAAAATGTGGGAAAAAGGTGGGGAAAAAAGTGGAAAAAGGAGTGGAAAAAAGTGGAAGAAAGTGGATAAAACTGGATATAACTCAACTCAACTCATCAACTCATCAACTCAACTCATCAACTCATCAACTCAACTCATCAACTCAACTCCTCAACTCACGGCCCTCTGCCGTCCACCGAATTCTGCTCCATGGCTTCTAAACCTTTCACCGGCCCTCTGCCGTCCACCGAATTCTGCTCCATGGCTTCTAAACCTTTCACCGGCCCTCTGCCGTCCACCGAATTCTGCTCCATGGCTTCTAAACCTTTCACCGGCCCTCTGCCGTCCACCGAATTCTGCTCCATGGCTTCTAAACCTTTCACCGGCCCTCTGCCGTCCACCGAATTCTGCTTCATGGCTTCTAAACCTTTCACCGGCCCTCTGCCGTCCACCGAATTCTGCTCCATGGCTTCTAAACCTTTCACCGGCCCTCTGCCGTCCACCGAATTCTGCTCCATGGCTTCTAAACCTTTCACCGGCCCTCTGCCGTCCACCGAATTCTGCTCCATGGCTTCTAAACCTTTCCAGTTTTTTCCACTTTTTTCCACTTTTATCCAGTTTTATGGTGGAAAAAGGTGGGAAAAGGTGGGAAAACGTGGAAGAAATTGGAAAAAGTGGAAAAAGTGGAAACATGTGGGAAAATATAGGAAAAAGGTGGGAAAAAAAGTGGAAAAAGGAGTGGAAAAAAGTGGAAAAAACTGGATAAAACTGGATATAACTCAACTCAACTCATCAACTCATCAACTCAACTCATCAACTCATCAACTCAACTCATCAACTCAACTCATCAACTCAACTCCTCAACTCACGGCCCTCTGCCGTCCACCGAATTCTGCTCCATGGCTTCTAAACCTTTCCACTTTTTTCCACTTTTTTCCACTTTTATCCAGTTTTATGGTGGAAAAAGGTGGGAAAAGGTGGAAAAACGTGGAAGAAATTGGAAAAAGTGGAAAAAGTGGAAAAATGTGGGAAAATGTGGGAAAAAGGTGGGGAAAAAAGTGGAAAAAGGAGTGGAAAAAAGTGGAAGAAAGTGGATAAAACTGGATATAACTCAACTCAACTCATCAACTCATCAACTCAACTCATCAACTCATCAACTCAACTCATCAACTCAACTCCTCAACTCACGGCCCTCTGCCGTCCACCGAATTCTGCTCCATGGCTTCTAAACCTTTCACCGGCCCTCTGCCGTCCACCGAATTCTGCTCCATGGCTTCTAAACCTTTCACCGGCCCTCTGCCGTCCACCGAATTCTGCTCCATGGCTTCTAAACCTTTCACCGGCCCTCTGCCGTCCACCGAATTCTGCTCCATGGCTTCTAAACCTTTCATCGGCCCTCTGCCGTCCACCGAATTCTGCTCCATGGCTTCTAAACCTTTCCAGTTTTTTCCACTTTTTTCCACTTTTATCCAGTTTTATGGTGGAAAAAGGTGGGAAAAGGTGGGAAAACGTGGAAGAAATTGGAAAAAGTGGAAAAAGTGGAAACATTTGGGAAAATATGGGAAAAAGGTGGGAAAAAAAGTGGAAAAAGGAGTGGAAAAAAGTGGAAAAAACTGGATAAAACTGGATATAACTCAACTCAACTCATCAACTCATCAACTCAACTCATCAACTCATCAACTCAACTCATCAACTCAACTCCTCAACTCACGGCCCTCTGCCGTCCACCGAATTCTGCTCCATGGCTTCTAAACCTTTCACCGGCCCTCTGCCGTCCACCGAATTCTGCTCCATGGCTTCTAAACCTTTCACCGGCCCTCTGCCGTCCACCGAATTCTGCTCCATGGCTTCTAAACCTTTCACCGGCCCTCTGCCGTCCACCGAATTCTGCTCCATGGCTTCTAAACCTTTCACCGGCCCTCTGCCGTCCACCGAATTCTGCTCCATGGCTTCTAAACCTTTCACCGGCCCTCTGCCGTCCACCGAATTCTGCTCCATGGCTTCTAAACCTTTCCAGTTTTTTCCACTTTTTTCCACTTTTATCCAGTTTTATGGTGGAAAAAGGTGGGAAAAGGTGGGAAAACGTGGAAGAAATTGGAAAAAGTGGAAAAAGTGGAAAAATTTGGGAAAATATGGGAAAAAGGTGGGAAAAAAAGTGGAAAAAGGAGTGGAAAAAAGTGGAAAAAACTGGATAAAACTGGATATAACTCAACTCAACTCATCAACTCATCAACTCAACTCATCAACTCATCAACTCAACTCATCAACTCAACTCCTCAACTCACGGCCCTCTGCCGTCCACCAAATTCTGCTCCATGGCTTCTAAACCTTTCACCGGCCCTCTGCCGTCCACCGAATTCTGCTTCATGGCTTCTAAACCTTTCACCGGCCCTCTGCCGTCCACCGAATTCTGCTCCATGGCTTCTAAACCTTTCACCGGCCCTCTGCCGTCCACCGAATTCTGCTCCATGGCTTCTAAACCTTTCACCGGCCCTCTGCCGTCCACCGAATTCTGCTCCATGGCTTCTAAACCTTTCACCGGCCCTCTGCCGTCCACCGAATTCTGCTCCATGGCTTCTAAACCTTTCACCGGCCCTCTGCCGTCCACCGAATTCTGCTCCATGGCTTCTAAACCTTTCACCGGCCCTCTGCCGTCCACCGAATTCTGCTCCATGGCTTCTAAACCTTTCCAGTTTTTTCCACTTTTTTCCACTTTTATCCAGTTTTATGGTGGAAAAAGGTGGGAAAAGGTGGGAAAACGTGGAAGAAATTGGAAAAAGTGGAAAAAGTGGAAACATGTGGGAAAATATAGGAAAAAGGTGGGAAAAAAAGTGGAAAAAGGAGTGGAAAAAAGTGGAAAAAACTGGATAAAACTGGATATAACTCAACTCAACTCATCAACTCATCAACTCAACTCATCAACTCAACTCATCAACTCAACTCCTCAACTCACGGCCCTCTGCCGTCCACCGAATTCTGCTCCATGGCTTCTAAACCTTTCACCGGCCCTCTGCCGTCCACCGAATTCTGCTCCATGGCTTCTAAACCTTTCACCGCCCCTCTGCCGTCCACCGAATTCTGCTCCATGGCTTCTAAACCTTTCACCGGCCCTCTGCCGTCCACCGAATTCTGCTCCATGGCTTCTAAACCTTTCACCGGCCCTCTGCCGTCCACCGAATTCTGCTCCATGGCTTCTAAACCTTTCACCGGCCCTCTGCCGTCCACCGAATTCTGCTCCATGGCTTCTAAACCTTTCCACTTTTTTCCACTTTTTTCCACTTTTATCCAGTTTTATGGTGGAAAAAGGTGGGAAAAGGTGGAAAAACGTGGAAGAAATTGGAAAAAGTGGAAAAATGTGGGAAAATGTGGGAAAAAGGTGGGGAAAAAAGTGGAAAAAGGAGTGGAAAAAAGTGGAAGAAAGTGGATAAAACTGGATATAACTCAACTCAACTCATCAACTCATCAACTCAACTCATCAACTCATCAACTCAACTCATCAACTCAACTCCTCAACTCACGGCCCTCTGCCGTCCACCGAATTCTGCTCCATGGCTTCTAAACCTTTCACCGGCCCTCTGCCGTCCACCGAATTCTGCTCCATGGCTTCTAAACCTTTCACCGGCCCTCTGCCGTCCACCGAATTCTGCTCCATGGCTTCTAAACCTTTCACCGGCCCTCTGCCGTCCACCGAATTCTGCTCCATGGCTTCTAAACCTTTCACCGGCCCTCTGCCGTCCACCGAATTCTGCTTCATGGCTTCTAAACCTTTCACCGGCCCTCTGCCGTCCACCGAATTCTGCTCCATGGCTTCTAAACCTTTCACCGGCCCTCTGCCGTCCACCGAATTCACCTTTTTTTATGGTGGAAAAAGGTGGGAAAACATGGGAAAACGTGGAAGAAATTGGAAAAAGTGGAAAAAGTGGAAACATTTGGGAAAATATGGGAAAAAGGTGGGAAAAAAAGTGGAAAAAGGAGTGGAAAAAAGTGGAAAAAAGTGGATAAAACTGGATATAACTCAACTCAACTCATCAACTCATCAACTCAACTCATCAACTCATCAACTCAACTCATCAACTCAACTCCTCAACTCGCCGTCCACCGAATTCTGCTCCATGGCTTCTAAACCTTTCACCGGCCCTCTGCCGTCCACCGAATTCTGCTTCATGGCTTCTAAACCTTTCACCGGCCCTCTGCCGTCCACCGAATTCTGCTCCATGGCTTCTAAACCTTTCACCGGCCCTCTGCCGTCCACCGAATTCTGCTCCATGGCTTCTAAACCTTTCACCGGCCCTCTGCCGTCCACCGAATTCTGCTCCATGGCTTCTAAACCTTTCACCGGCCCTCTGCCGTCCACCGAATTCTGCTCCATGGCTTCTAAACCTTTCCAGTTTTTTTCCACTTTTTTCCACTTTTATCCAGTTTTATGGTGGAAAAAGGTGGGAAAAGGTGGGAAAACGTGGAAGAAATTGGAAAAAGTGGAAAAAGTGGAAAAATTTGGGAAAATATGGGAAAAAGGTGGGAAAAAAAGTGGAAAAAGGAGTGGAAAAAAGTGGAAAAAACTGGATAAAACTGGATATAACTCAACTCAACTCATCAACTCATCAACTCAACTCATCAACTCATCAACTCAACTCATCAACTCAACTCCTCAACTCACGGCCCTCTGCCGTCCACCAAATTCTGCTCCATGGCTTCTAAACCTTTCACCGGCCCTCTGCCGTCCACCGAATTCTGCTTCATGGCTTCTAAACCTTTCACCGGCCCTCTGCCGTCCACCGAATTCTGCTCCATGGCTTCTAAACCTTTCACCGGCCCTCTGCCGTCCACCGAATTCTGCTCCATGGCTTCTAAACCTTTCACCGGCCCTCTGCCGTCCACCGAATTCTGCTCCATGGCTTCTAAACCTTTCACCGGCCCTCTGCCGTCCACCGAATTCTGCTCCATGGCTTCTAAACCTTTCACCGGCCCTCTGCCGTCCACCGAATTCTGCTCCATGGCTTCTAAACCTTTCACCGGCCCTCTGCCGTCCACCGAATTCTGCTCCATGGCTTCTAAACCTTTCCAGTTTTTTCCACTTTTTTCCACTTTTATCCAGTTTTATGGTGGAAAAAGGTGGGAAAAGGTGGGAAAACGTGGAAGAAATTGGAAAAAGTGGAAAAAGTGGAAACATGTGGGAAAATATAGGAAAAAGGTGGGAAAAAAAGTGGAAAAAGGAGTGGAAAAAAGTGGAAAAAACTGGATAAAACTGGATATAACTCAACTCAACTCATCAACTCATCAACTCAACTCATCAACTCATCAACTCAACTCATCAACTCAACTCATCAACTCAACTCCTCAACTCACGGCCCTCTGCCGTCCACCGAATTCTGCTCCATGGCTTCTAAACCTTTCACCGGCCCTCTGCCGTCCACCGAATTCTGCTCCATGGCTTCTAAACCTTTCACCGCCCCTCTGCCGTCCACCGAATTCTGCTCCATGGCTTCTAAACCTTTCACCGGCCCTCTGCCGTCCACCGAATTCTGCTCCATGGCTTCTAAACCTTTCACCGGCCCTCTGCCGTCCACCGAATTCTGCTCCATGGCTTCTAAACCTTTCACCGGCCCTCTGCCGTCCACCGAATTCTGCTCCATGGCTTCTAAACCTTTCCACTTTTTTCCACTTTTTTCCACTTTTATCCAGTTTTATGGTGGAAAAAGGTGGGAAAAGGTGGAAAAACGTGGAAGAAATTGGAAAAAGTGGAAAAAGTGAAAAAATTTGGGAAAATGTGGGAAAAAGGTGGGGAAAAAAGTGGAAAAAGGAGTGGAAAAAAGTGGAAGAAAGTGGATAAAACTGGATATAACTCAACTCAACTCATCAACTCATCAACTCAACTCATCAACTCATCAACTCAACTCATCAACTCAACTCCTCAACTCACGGCCCTCTGCCGTCCACCGAATTCTGCTCCATGGCTTCTAAACCTTTCACCGGCCCTCTGCCGTCCACCGAATTCTGCTCCATGGCTTCTAAACCTTTCACCGGCCCTCTGCCGTCCACCGAATTCTGCTCCATGGCTTCTAAACCTTTCACCGGCCCTCTGCCGTCCACCGAATTCTGCTCCATGGCTTCTAAACCTTTCACCGGCCCTCTGCCGTCCACCGAATTCTGCTTCATGGCTTCTAAACCTTTCACCGGCCCTCTGCCGTCCACCGAATTCTGCTCCATGGCTTCTAAACCTTTCACCGGCCCTCTGCCGTCCACCGAATTCACCTTTTTTTATGGTGGAAAAAGGTGGGAAAACATGGGAAAACGTGGAAGAAATTGGAAAAAGTGGAAAAAGTGGAAACATTTGGGAAAATATGGGAAAAAGGTGGGAAAAAAAGTGGAAAAAGGAGTGGAAAAAAGTGGAAAAAAGTGGATAAAACTGGATATAACTCAACTCAACTCATCAACTCATCAACTCAACTCATCAACTCATCAACTCAACTCATCAACTCAACTCCTCAACTCGCCGTCCACCGAATTCTGCTCCATGGCTTCTAAACCTTTCACCGGCCCTCTGCCGTCCACCGAATTCTGCTTCATGGCTTCTAAACCTTTCACCGGCCCTCTGCCGTCCACCGAATTCTGCTCCATGGCTTCTAAACCTTTCACCGGCCCTCTGCCGTCCACCGAATTCTGCTCCATGGCTTCTAAACCTTTCACCGGCCCTCTGCCGTCCACCGAATTCTGCTCCATGGCTTCTAAACCTTTCACCGGCCCTCTGCCGTCCACCGAATTCTGCTCCATGGCTTCTAAACCTTTCCAGTTTTTTTCCACTTTTTTCCACTTTTATCCAGTTTTATGGTGGAAAAAGGTGGGAAAAGGTGGGAAAACGTGGAAGAAATTGGAAAAAGTGGAAAAAGTGGAAAAATTTGGGGAAATATGGGAAAAAGTGGGAAAAAAAGTGGAAAAAGGAGTGGAAAAAAGTGGAAAAAACTGGATAAAACTGGATATAACTCAACTCAACTCATCAACTCATCAACTCAACTCATCAACTCATCAACTCAACTCATCAACTCAACTCCTCAACTCACGGCCCTCTGCCGTCCACCGAATTCTGCTCCATGGCTTCTAAACCTTTCACCGGCCCTCTGCCGTCCACCGAATTCTGCTTCATGGCTTCTAAACCTTTCACCGGCCCTCTGCCGTCCACCGAATTCTGCTCCATGGCTTCTAAACCTTTCACCGGCCCTCTGCCGTCCACCGAATTCTGCTCCATGGCTTCTAAACCTTTCACCGGCCCTCTGCCGTCCACCGAATTCTGCTCCATGGCTTCTAAACCTTTCACCGGCCCTCTGCCGTCCACCGAATTCTGCTCCATGGCTTCTAAACCTTTCACCGGCCCTCTGCCGTCCACCGAATTCTGCTCCATGGCTTCTAAACCTTTCACCGGCCCTCTGCCGTCCACCGAATTCTGCTCCATGGCTTCTAAACCTTTCACCGGCCCTCTGCCGTCCACCGAATTCTGCTCCATGGCTTCTAAACCTTTCACCGGCCCTCTGCCGTCCACCGAATTCTGCTCCATGGCTTCTAAACCTTTCCAGTTTTTTTCCACTTTTTTCCACTTTTATCCAGTTTTATGGTGGAAAAAGGTGGGAAAAGGTGGGAGAACGTGGAAGAAATTGGAAAAAGTGGAAAAAGTGGAAAAATTTGGGGAAATATGGGGAAAAGGTGGGAAAAAAAGTGGAAAAAGGAGTGGAAAAAAGTGGAAAAAAGTGGATAAAACTGGATATAACTCAACTCAACTCATCAACTCATCAACTCAACTCATCAACTCATCAACTCAACTCATCAACTCAACTCCTCAACTCACGGCCCTCTGCCGTCCACCGAATTCTGCTCCATGGCTTCTAAACCTTTCACCGGCCCTCTGCCGTCCACCGAATTCTGCTTCATGGCTTCTAAACCTTTCACCGGCCCTCTGCCGTCCACCGAATTCTGCTCCATGGCTTCTAAACCTTTCACCGGCCCTCTGCCGTCCACCGAATTCTGCTCCATGGCTTCTAAACCTTTCACCGGCCCTCTGCCGTCCACCGAATTCTGCTCCATGGCTTCTAAACCTTTCACCGGCCCTCTGCCGTCCACCGAATTCTGCTCCATGGCTTCTAAACCTTTCACCGGCCCTCTGCCGTCCACCGAATTCTGCTCCATGGCTTCTAAACCTTTCACCGGCCCTCTGCCGTCCACCGAATTCTGCTCCATGGCTTCTAAACCTTTCACCGGCCCTCTGCCGTCCACCGAATTCTGCTCCATGGCTTCTAAACCTTTCCAGTTTTTTCCACTTTTTTCCACTTTTATCCAGTTTTATGGTGGAAAAAGGTGGGAAAAGGTGGGAAAACGTGGAAGAAATTGGAAAAAGTGGAAAAAGTGGAAACATGTGGGAAAATATGGGAAAAAGGTGGGAAAAAAAGTGGAAAAAGGAGTGGAAAAAACTGGAAAAAACTGGATAAAACTGGATATAACTCAACTCAACTCATCAACTCATCAACTCAACTCATCAACTCATCAACTCAACTCATCAACTCAACTCATTAACTCAACTCCTCAACTCACGGCCCTCTGCCGTCCACCGAATTCTGCTCCATGGCTTCTAAACCTTTCACCGGCCCTCTGCCGTCCACCGAATTCTGCTCCATGGCTTCTAAACCTTTCAACGGCCCTCTGCCGTCCACCGAATTCTGCTCCATGGCTTCTAAACCTTTCACCGGCCCTCTGCCGTCCACCGAATTCTGCTCCATGGTTTCTAAACCTTTCACCGGCCCTCTGCCGTCCACCGAATTCTGCTCCATGGCTTCTAAACCTTTCACCGGCCCTCTGCCGTCCACCGAATTCTGCTCCATGGCTTCTAAACCTTTCCACTTTTTTCCACTTTTTTCCACTTTTATCCAGTTTTATGGTGGAAAAAGGTGGGAAAAGGTGGAAAAACGTGGAAGAAATTGGAAAAAGTGGAAAAAGTGGAAAAATGTGGGAAAATGTGGGAAAAAGGTGGGGAAAAAAGTGGAAAAAGGAGTGGAAAAAAGTGGAAGAAAGTGGATAAAACTGGATATAACTCAACTCAACTCATCAACTCATCAACTCAACTCATCAACTCATCAACTCAACTCATCAACTCAACTCCTCAACTCACGGCCCTCTGCCGTCCACCGAATTCTGCTCCATGGCTTCTAAACCTTTCACCGGCCCTCTGCCGTCCACCGAATTCTGCTCCATGGCTTCTAAACCTTTCACCGGCCCTCTGCCGTCCACCGAATTCTGCTCCATGGCTTCTAAACCTTTCACCGGCCCTCTGCCGTCCACCGAATTCTGCTCCATGGCTTCTAAACCTTTCACCGGCCCTCTGCCGTCCACCGAATTCTGCTTCATGGCTTCTAAACCTTTCACCGGCCCTCTGCCGTCCACCGAATTCTGCTCCATGGCTTCTAAACCTTTCACCGGCCCTCTGCCGTCCACCGAATTCACCTTTTTTTATGGTGGAAAAAGGTGGGAAAACATGGGAAAACGTGGAAGAAATTGGAAAAAGTGGAAAAAGTGGAAAAATTTGGGAAAATATGGGAAAAAGGTGGGAAAAAAAGTGGAAAAAGGAGTGGAAAAAAGTGGAAAAAAGTGGATAAAACTGGATATAACTCAACTCAACTCATCAACTCATCAACTCAACTCATCAACTCAACTCATCAACTCAACTCCTCAACTCGCCGTCCACCGAATTCTGCTCCATGGCTTCTAAACCTTTCACCGGCCCTCTGCCGTCCACCGAATTCTGCTTCATGGCTTCTAAACCTTTCACCGGCCCTCTGCCGTCCACCGAATTCTGCTCCATGGCTTCTAAACCTTTCACCGGCCCTCTGCCGTCCACCGAATTCTGCTCCATGGCTTCTAAACCTTTCACCGGCCCTCTGCCGTCCACCGAATTCTGCTCCATGGCTTCTAAACCTTTCACCGGCCCTCTGCCGTCCACCGAATTCTGCTCCATGGCTTCTAAACCTTTCCAGTTTTTTCCACTTTTTTCCACTTTTATCCAGTTTTATGGTGGAAAAAGGTGGGAAAAGGTGGGAAAACGTGGAAGAAATTGGAAAAAGTGGAAAAATTTTGGGAAATATGGGAAAAAGGTGGGAAAAAAAGTGGAAAAAGGAGTGGAAAAAAGTGGAAAAAACTGGATAAAACTGGATATAACTCAACTCAACTCATCAACTCATCAACTCAACTCATCAACTCATCAACTCAACTCATCAACTCAACTCCTCAACTCACGGCCCTCTGCCGTCCACCGAATTCTGCTCCATGGCTTCTAAACCTTTCACCGGCCCTCTGCCGTCCACCGAATTCTGCTTCATGGCTTCTAAACCTTTCACCGGCCCTCTGCCGTCCACCGAATTCTGCTCCATGGCTTCTAAACCTTTCACCGGCCCTCTGCCGTCCACCGAATTCTGCTCCATGGCTTCTAAACCTTTCACCGGCCCTCTGCCGTCCACCGAATTCTGCTCCATGGCTTCTAAACCTTTCACCGGCCCTCTGCCGTCCACCGAATTCTGCTCCATGGCTTCTAAACCTTTCCAGTTTTTTCCACTTTTTTCCACTTTTATCCAGTTTTATGGTGGAAAAAGGTGGGAAAAGGTGGGAAAACGTGGAAGAAATTGGAAAAAGTGGAAAAATTTGGGGAAATATGGGAAAAAGTGGGAAAAAAAGTGGAAAAAGGAGTGGAAAAAAGTGGAAAAAACTGGATAAAACTGGATATAACTCAACTCAACTCATCAACTCATCAACTCAACTCATCAACTCATCAACTCAACTCATCAACTCAACTCCTCAACTCACGGCCCTCTGCCGTCCACCGAATTCTGCTCCATGGCTTCTAAACCTTTCACCGGCCCTCTGCCGTCCACCGAATTCTGCTCCATGGCTTCTAAACCTTTCACCGGCCCTCTGCCGTCCACCGAATTCTGCTCCATGGCTTCTAAACCTTTCACCGGCCCTCTGCCGTCCACCGAATTCTGCTCCATGGCTTCTAAACCTTTCACCGGCCCTCTGCCGTCCACCGAATTCTGCTCCATGGCTTCTAAACCTTTCACCGGCCCTCTGCCGTCCACCGAATTCTGCTCCATGGCTTCTAAACCTTTCCAGTTTTTTCCACTTTTTTCCACTTTTATCCAGTTTTATGGTGGAAAAAGGTGGGAAAAGGTGGGAAAACGTGGAAGAAATTGGAAAAAGTGGAAAAAGTGGAAAAATGTGGGAAAATATGGGAAAAAGGTGGGGAAAAAAGTGGAAAAAGGAGAGGAAAAAAGTGGAAAAAAGTGGATAAAACTGGATATAACTCAACTCAACTCATCAACTCATCAACTCAACTCATCAACTCATCAACTCAACTCATCAACTCAACTCATCAACTCAACTCCTCAACTCACGGCCCTCTGCCGTCCACCGAATTCTGCTCCATGGCTTCTAAACCTTTCACCGGCCCTCTGCCGTCCACCGAATTCTGCTCCATGGCTTCTAAACCTTTCACCGGCCCTCTGCCGTCCACCGAATTCTGCTCCATGGCTTCTAAACCTTTCACCGGCCCTCTGCCGTCCACCGAATTCTGCTCCATGGCTTCTAAACCTTTCACCGGCCCTCTGCCGTCCACTGAATTCTGCTCCATGGCTTCTAAACCTTTCACCGGCCCTCTGCCGTCCACCGAATTCTGCTCCATGGCTTCTAAACCTTTCCACTTTTTTCCACTTTTTTCCACTTTTATCCAGTTTTATGGTGGAAAAAGGTGGGAAAAGGTGGAAAAACGTGGAAGAAATTGGAAAAAGTGGAAAAAGTGGAAAAATGTGGGAAAATGTGGGAAAAAGGTGGGGAAAAAAGTGGAAAAAGGAGTGGAAAAAAGTGGAAGAAAGTGGATAAAACTGGATATAACTCAACTCAACTCATCAACTCATCAACTCAACTCATCAACTCATCAACTCAACTCATCAACTCAACTCCTCAACTCACGGCCCTCTGCCGTCCACCGAATTCTGCTCCATGGCTTCTAAACCTTTCACCGGCCCTCTGCCGTCCACCGAATTCTGCTCCATGGCTTCTAAACCTTTCACCGGCCCTCTGCCGTCCACCGAATTCTGCTCCATGGCTTCTAAACCTTTCACCGGCCCTCTGCCGTCCACCGAATTCTGCTCCATGGCTTCTAAACCTTTCACCGGCCCTCTGCCGTCCACCGAATTCTGCTCCATGGCTTCTAAACCTTTCACCGGCCCTCTGCCGTCCACCGAATTCTGCTCCATGGCTTCTAAACCTTTCACCGGCCCTCTGCCGTCCACCGAATTCTGCTCCATGGCTTCTAAACCTTTCCAGTTTTTTCCACTTTTTTCCACTTTTATCCAGTTTTATGGTGGAAAAAGGTGGGAAAACATGGGAAAACGTGGAAGAAATTGGAAAAAGTGGAAAAAGTGGAAAAATTTGGGAAAATATGGGAAAAAGGTGGGGAAAAAAGTGGAAAAAGGAGTGGAAAAAAGTGGAAAAAAGTGGATAAAACTGGATATAACTCAACTCAACTCATCAACTCATCAACTCAACTCATCAACTCATCAACTCAACTCATCAACTCAACTCCTCAACTCACGGCCCTCTGCCGTCCACCGAATTCTGCTTCATGGCTTCTAAACCTTTCACCGGCCCTCTGCCGTCCACCGAATTCTGCTCCATGGCTTCTAAACCTTTCACCGGCCCTCTGCCGTCCACCGAATTCTGCTCCATGGCTTCTAAACCTTTCACCGGCCCTCTGCCATCCACCGAATTCTGCTCCATGGCTTCAAAACCTTTCATCGGCCCTCTGCCGTCCACCGAATTCTGCTCCATGGCTTCTAAACCTTTCCAGTTTTTTCCACTTTTTTCCACTTTTATCCAGTTTTATGGTGGAAACAGGTGGGAAAAGGTGGGAAAACGTGGAAGAAATTGGAAAAAGTGGAAAAAGTGGAAACATTTGGGAAAATATGGGAAAAAGGTGGGAAAAAAAGTGGAAAAAGGAGTGGAAAAAAGTGGAAAAAACTGGATAAAACTGGATATAACTCAACTCAACTCATCAACTCATCAACTCAACTCATCAACTCATCAACTCAACTCATCAACTCAACTCCTCAACTCACGGCCCTCTGCCGTCCACCGAATTCTGCTCCATGGCTTCTAAACCTTTCACCGGCCCTCTGCCGTCCACCGAATTCTGCTTCATGGCTTCTAAACCTTTCACCGGCCGTCTGCCGTCCACCGAATTCTGCTCCATGGCTTCTAAACCTTTCACCGGCCCTCTGCCGTCCACCGAATTCTGCTCCATGGCTTCTAAACCTTTCACCGGCCCTCTGCCGTCCACCGAATTCTGCTTCATGGCTTCTAAACCTTTCACCGGCCCTCTGCCGTCCACCGAATTCTGCTCCATGGCTTCTAAACCTTTCACCGGCCCTCTGCCGTCCACCGAATTCTGCTCCATGGCTTCTAAACCTTTCACCGGCCCTCTGCCATCCACCGAATTCTGCTCCATGGCTTCTAAACCTTTCATCGGCCCTCTGCCGTCCACCGAATTCTGCTCCATGGCTTCTAAACCTTTCCAGTTTTTTCCACTTTTTTCCACTTTTATCCAGTTTTATGGTGGAAAAAGGTGGGAAAAGGTGGGAAAACGTGGAAGAAATTGGAAAAAGTGGAAAAAGTGGAAAAATTTGGGAAAATATGGGAAAAAGGTGGGAAAAAAAGTGGAAAAAGGTGTGGAAAAAAGTGGAAAAAACTGGATAAAACTGGATATAACTCAACTCAACTCATCAACTCATCAACTCAACTCATCAACTCATCAACTCAACTCATCAACTCAACTCCTCAACTCACGGCCCTCTGCCGTCCACCGAATTCTGCTCCATGGCTTCTAAACCTTTCACCGGCCCTCTGCCGTCCACCGAATTCTGCTTCATGGCTTCTAAACCTTTCACCGGCCCTCTGCCGTCCACCGAATTCTGCTCCATGGCTTCTAAACCTTTCACCGCCCCTCTGCCGTCCACCGAATTCTGCTCCATGGCTTCTAAACCTTTCACCGGCCCTCTGCCGTCCACCGAATTCTGCTCCATGGCTTCTAAACCTTTCACCGCCCCTCTGCCGTCCACCGAATTCTGCTCCATGGCTTCTAAACCTTTCACCGGCCCTCTGCCGTCCACCGAATTCTGCTCCATGGCTTCTAAACCTTTCCACTTTTTTCCACTTTTTTCCACTTTTATCCAGTTTTATGGTGGAAAAAGGTGGGAAAAGGTGGAAAAACGTGGAAGAAATTGGAAAAAGTGGAAAAAGTGGAAAAATGTGGGAAAATGTGGGAAAAAGGTGGGGAAAAAAGTGGAAAAAGGAGTGGAAAAAAGTGGAAGAAAGTGGATAAAACTGGATATAACTCAACTCAACTCATCAACTCATCAACTCAACTCATCAACTCATCAACTCAACTCATCAACTCAACTCCTCAACTCACGGCCCTCTGCCGTCCACCGAATTCTGCTCCATGGCTTCTAAACCTTTCACCGGCCCTCTGCCGTCCACTGAATTCTGCTCCATGGCTTCTAAACCTTTCACCGGCCCTCTGCCGTCCACCGAATTCTGCTCCATGGCTTCTAAACCTTTCACCGGCCCTCTGCCGTCCACCGAATTCTGCTCCATGGCTTCTAAACCTTTCACCGGCCCTCTGCCGTCCACCGAATTCTGCTCCATGGCTTCTAAACCTTTCACCGGCCCTCTGCCGTCCACCGAATTCTGCTCCATGGCTTCTAAACCTTTCCAGTTTTTTCCACTTTTTTCCACTTTTATCCAGTTTTATGGTGGAAAAAGGTGGGAAAAGGTGGGAAAACGTGGAAGAAATTGGAAAAAGTGGAAAAAGTGGAAAAATGTGGGAAAATATGGGAAAAAGGTGGGGAAAAAAGTGGAAAAAGGAGAGGAAAAAAGTGGAAAAAAGTGGATAAAACTGGATATAACTCAACTCAACTCATCAACTCATCAACTCAACTCATCAACTCATCAACTCAACTCATCAACTCAACTCATCAACTCAACTCCTCAACTCACGGCCCTCTGCCGTCCACCGAATTCTGCTCCATGGCTTCTAAACCTTTCACCGGCCCTCTGCCGTCCACCGAATTCTGCTCCATGGCTTCTAAACCTTTCACCGGCCCTCTGCCGTCCACCGAATTCTGCTCCATGGCTTCTAAACCTTTCACCGGCCCTCTGCCGTCCACCGAATTCTGCTCCATGGCTTCTAAACCTTTCACCGGCCCTCTGCCGTCCACCGAATTCTGCTCCATGGCTTCTAAACCTTTCACCGGCCCTCTGCCGTCCACCGAATTCTGCTCCATGGCTTCTAAACCTTTCACCGGCCCTCTGCCGTCCACCGAATTCTGCTCCATGGCTTCTAAACCTTTCACCGGCCCTCTGCCGTCCACCGAATTCTGCTCCATGGCTTCTAAACCTTTCCAGTTTTTTCCACTTTTTTCCACTTTTATCCAGTTTTATGGTGGAAAAAGGTGGGAAAAGGTGGGAAAACGTGGAAGAAATTGGAAAAAGTGGAAAAAGTGGAAACATGTGGGAAAATATGGGGAAAAGGTGGGAAAAAAAGTGGAAAAAGGAGTGGAAAAAACTGGAAAAAACTGGATAAAACTGGATATAACTCAACTCAACTCATCAACTCATCAACTCAACTCATCAACTCATCAACTCAACTCATCAACTCAACTCATTAACTCAACTCCTCAACTCACGGCCCTCTGCCGTCCACCGAATTCTGCTCCATGGCTTCTAAACCTTTCACCGGCCCTCTGCCGTCCACCGAATTCTGCTCCATGGCTTCTAAACCTTTCAACGGCCCTCTGCCGTCCACCGAATTCTGCTCCATGGCTTCTAAACCTTTCACCGGCCCTCTGCCGTCCACCGAATTCTGCTCCATGGTTTCTAAACCTTTCACCGGCCCTCTGCCGTCCACCGAATTCTGCTCCATGGCTTCTAAACCTTTCACCGGCCCTCTGCCGTCCACCGAATTCTGCTCCATGGCTTCTAAACCTTTCCACTTTTTTCCACTTTTTTCCACTTTTATCCAGTTTTATGGTGGAAAAAGGTGGGAAAAGGTGGAAAAACGTGGAAGAAATTGGAAAAAGTGGAAAAAGTGGAAAAATTTGGGAAAATGTGGGAAAAAGGTGGGGAAAAAAGTGGAAAAAGGAGTGGAAAAAAGTGGAAGAAAGTGGATAAAACTGGATATAACTCAACTCAACTCATCAACTCATCAACTCAACTCATCAACTCATCAACTCAACTCATCAACTCAACTCCTCAACTCACGGCCCTCTGCCGTCCACCGAATTCTGCTCCATGGCTTCTAAACCTTTCACCGGCCCTCTGCCGTCCACCGAATTCTGCTCCATGGCTTCTAAACCTTTCACCGGCCCTCTGCCGTCCACCGAATTCTGCTCCATGGCTTCTAAACCTTTCACCGGCCCTCTGCCGTCCACCGAATTCTGCTCCATGGCTTCTAAACCTTTCACCGGCCCTCTGCCGTCCACCGAATTCTGCTTCATGGCTTCTAAACCTTTCACCGGCCCTCTGCCGTCCACCGAATTCTGCTCCATGGCTTCTAAACCTTTCACCGGCCCTCTGCCGTCCACCGAATTCACCTTTTTTTATGGTGGAAAAAGGTGGGAAAACATGGGAAAACGTGGAAGAAATTGGAAAAAGTGGAAAAAGTGGAAAAATTTGGGAAAATATGGGAAAAAGGTGGGAAAAAAAGTGGAAAAAGGAGTGGAAAAAAGTGGAAAAAAGTGGATAAAACTGGATATAACTCAACTCAACTCATCAACTCATCAACTCAACTCATCAACTCAACTCATCAACTCAACTCCTCAACTCGCCGTCCACCGAATTCTGCTCCATGGCTTCTAAACCTTTCACCGGCCCTCTGCCGTCCACCGAATTCTGCTTCATGGCTTCTAAACCTTTCACCGGCCCTCTGCCGTCCACCGAATTCTGCTCCATGGCTTCTAAACCTTTCACCGGCCCTCTGCCGTCCACCGAATTCTGCTCCATGGCTTCTAAACCTTTCACCGGCCCTCTGCCGTCCACCGAATTCTGCTCCATGGCTTCTAAACCTTTCACCGGCCCTCTGCCGTCCACCGAATTCTGCTCCATGGCTTCTAAACCTTTCCAGTTTTTTCCACTTTTTTCCACTTTTATCCAGTTTTATGGTGGAAAAAGGTGGGAAAAGGTGGGAAAACGTGGAAGAAATTGGAAAAAGTGGAAAAATTTTGGGAAATATGGGAAAAAGGTGGGAAAAAAAGTGGAAAAAGGAGTGGAAAAAAGTGGAAAAAACTGGATAAAACTGGATATAACTCAACTCAACTCATCAACTCATCAACTCAACTCATCAACTCATCAACTCAACTCATCAACTCAACTCCTCAACTCGCCGTCCACCGAATTCTGCTCCATGGCTTCTAAACCTTTCACCGGCCCTCTGCCGTCCACCGAATTCTGCTTCATGGCTTCTAAACCTTTCACCGGCCCTCTGCCGTCCACCGAATTCTGCTCCATGGCTTCTAAACCTTTCACCGGCCCTCTGCCGTCCACCGAATTCTGCTCCATGGCTTCTAAACCTTTCCAGTTTTTTCCACTTTTTTCCACTTTTATCCAGTTTTATGGTGGAAAAAGGTGGGAAAAGGTGGGAAAACGTGGAAGAAATTGGAAAAAGTGGAAAAATTTGGGGAAATATGGGAAAAAGTGGGAAAAAAAGTGGAAAAAGGAGTGGAAAAAAGTGGAAAAAACTGGATAAAACTGGATATAACTCAACTCAACTCATCAACTCATCAACTCAACTCATCAACTCATCAACTCAACTCATCAACTCAACTCCTCAACTCACGGCCCTCTGCCGTCCACCGAATTCTGCTCCATGGCTTCTAAACCTTTCACCGGCCCTCTGCCGTCCACCGAATTCTGCTCCATGGCTTCTAAACCTTTCACCGGCCCTCTGCCGTCCACCGAATTCTGCTCCATGGCTTCTAAACCTTTCACCGGCCCTCTGCCGTCCACCGAATTCTGCTCCATGGCTTCTAAACCTTTCACCGGCCCTCTGCCGTCCACCGAATTCTGCTCCATGGCTTCTAAACCTTTCACCGGCCCTCTGCCGTCCACCGAATTCTGCTCCATGGCTTCTAAACCTTTCCAGTTTTTTCCACTTTTTTCCACTTTTATCCAGTTTTATGGTGGAAAAAGGTGGGAAAAGGTGGGAAAACGTGGAAGAAATTGGAAAAAGTGGAAAAAGTGGAAAAATGTGGGAAAATATGGGAAAAAGGTGGGGAAAAAAGTGGAAAAAGGAGAGGAAAAAAGTGGAAAAAAGTGGATAAAACTGGATATAACTCAACTCAACTCATCAACTCATCAACTCAACTCATCAACTCATCAACTCAACTCATCAACTCAACTCATCAACTCAACTCCTCAACTCACGGCCCTCTGCCGTCCACCGAATTCTGCTCCATGGCTTCTAAACCTTTCACCGGCCCTCTGCCGTCCACCGAATTCTGCTCCATGGCTTCTAAACCTTTCACCGGCCCTCTGCCGTCCACCGAATTCTGCTCCATGGCTTCTAAACCTTTCACCGGCCCTCTGCCGTCCACCGAATTCTGCTCCATGGCTTCTAAACCTTTCACCGGCCCTCTGCCGTCCACTGAATTCTGCTCCATGGCTTCTAAACCTTTCACCGGCCCTCTGCCGTCCACCGAATTCTGCTCCATGGCTTCTAAACCTTTCCACTTTTTTCCACTTTTTTCCACTTTTATCCAGTTTTATGGTGGAAAAAGGTGGGAAAAGGTGGAAAAACGTGGAAGAAATTGGAAAAAGTGGAAAAAGTGGAAAAATGTGGGAAAATGTGGGAAAAAGGTGGGGAAAAAAGTGGAAAAAGGAGTGGAAAAAAGTGGAAGAAAGTGGATAAAACTGGATATAACTCAACTCAACTCATCAACTCATCAACTCAACTCATCAACTCATCAACTCAACTCATCAACTCAACTCCTCAACTCACGGCCCTCTGCCGTCCACCGAATTCTGCTCCATGGCTTCTAAACCTTTCACCGGCCCTCTGCCGTCCACCGAATTCTGCTCCATGGCTTCTAAACCTTTCACCGGCCCTCTGCCGTCCACCGAATTCTGCTCCATGGCTTCTAAACCTTTCACCGGCCCTCTGCCGTCCACCGAATTCTGCTCCATGGCTTCTAAACCTTTCACCGGCCCTCTGCCGTCCACCGAATTCTGCTCCATGGCTTCTAAACCTTTCACCGGCCCTCTGCCGTCCACCGAATTCTGCTCCATGGCTTCTAAACCTTTCACCGGCCCTCTGCCGTCCACCGAATTCTGCTCCATGGCTTCTAAACCTTTCCAGTTTTTTCCACTTTTTTCCACTTTTATCCAGTTTTATGGTGGAAAAAGGTGGGAAAACATGGGAAAACGTGGAAGAAATTGGAAAAAGTGGAAAAAGTGGAAAAATTTGGGAAAATATGGGAAAAAGGTGGGGAAAAAAGTGGAAAAAGGAGTGGAAAAAAGTGGAAAAAAGTGGATAAAACTGGATATAACTCAACTCAACTCATCAACTCATCAACTCAACTCATCAACTCATCAACTCAACTCATCAACTCAACTCCTCAACTCACGGCCCTCTGCCGTCCACCGAATTCTGCTTCATGGCTTCTAAACCTTTCACCGGCCCTCTGCCGTCCACCGAATTCTGCTCCATGGCTTCTAAACCTTTCACCGGCCCTCTGCCGTCCACCGAATTCTGCTCCATGGCTTCTAAACCTTTCACCGGCCCTCTGCCATCCACCGAATTCTGCTCCATGGCTTCAAAACCTTTCATCGGCCCTCTGCCGTCCACCGAATTCTGCTCCATGGCTTCTAAACCTTTCCAGTTTTTTCCACTTTTTTCCACTTTTATCCAGTTTTATGGTGGAAACAGGTGGGAAAAGGTGGGAAAACGTGGAAGAAATTGGAAAAAGTGGAAAAAGTGGAAACATTTGGGAAAATATGGGAAAAAGGTGGGAAAAAAAGTGGAAAAAGGAGTGGAAAAAAGTGGAAAAAACTGGATAAAACTGGATATAACTCAACTCAACTCATCAACTCATCAACTCAACTCATCAACTCATCAACTCAACTCATCAACTCAACTCCTCAACTCACGGCCCTCTGCCGTCCACCGAATTCTGCTCCATGGCTTCTAAACCTTTCACCGGCCCTCTGCCGTCCACCGAATTCTGCTTCATGGCTTCTAAACCTTTCACCGGCCGTCTGCCGTCCACCGAATTCTGCTCCATGGCTTCTAAACCTTTCACCGGCCCTCTGCCGTCCACCGAATTCTGCTCCATGGCTTCTAAACCTTTCACCGGCCCTCTGCCGTCCACCGAATTCTGCTTCATGGCTTCTAAACCTTTCACCGGCCCTCTGCCGTCCACCGAATTCTGCTCCATGGCTTCTAAACCTTTCACCGGCCCTCTGCCGTCCACCGAATTCTGCTCCATGGCTTCTAAACCTTTCACCGGCCCTCTGCCATCCACCGAATTCTGCTCCATGGCTTCTAAACCTTTCATCGGCC
Organism: Notolepis coatsorum; assembly: GCF_963971535.1. Classification (NCBI taxonomy): domain Eukaryota; kingdom Metazoa; phylum Chordata; class Actinopteri; order Aulopiformes; family Paralepididae; genus Notolepis; species Notolepis coatsorum. The sequence continues at coordinate 676,696 of NW_028170718.1, read as the reverse complement.
CTCTGCCGTCCACCGAATTCTGCTCCATGGCTTCTAAACCTTTCCAGTTTTTTCCACTTTTTTCCACTTTTATCCAGTTTTATGGTGGAAAAAGGTGGGAAAAGGTGGGAAAACGTGGAAGAAATTGGAAAAAGTGGAAAAAGTGGAAAAATTTGGGAAAATATGGGAAAAAGGTGGGAAAAAAAGTGGAAAAAGGTGTGGAAAAAAGTGGAAAAAACTGGATAAAACTGGATATAACTCAACTCAACTCATCAACTCATCAACTCAACTCATCAACTCATCAACTCAACTAATCAACTCAACTCCTCAACTCACGGCCCTCTGCCGTCCACCGAATTCTGCTCCATGGCTTCTAAACCTTTCACCGGCCCTCTGCCGTCCACCGAATTCTGCTTCATGGCTTCTAAACCTTTCACCGGCCCTCTGCCGTCCACCGAATTCTGCTCCATGGCTTCTAAACCTTTCACCGCCCCTCTGCCGTCCACCGAATTCTGCTCCATGGCTTCTAAACCTTTCACCGGCCCTCTGCCGTCCACCGAATTCTGCTCCATGGCTTCTAAACCTTTCACCGCCCCTCTGCCGTCCACCGAATTCTGCTCCATGGCTTCTAAACCTTTCACCGGCCCTCTGCCGTCCACCGAATTCTGCTCCATGGCTTCTAAACCTTTCCACTTTTTTCCACTTTTTTCCACTTTTATCCAGTTTTATGGTGGAAAAAGGTGGGAAAAGGTGGAAAAACGTGGAAGAAATTGGAAAAAGTGGAAAAAGTGGAAAAATGTGGGAAAATGTGGGAAAAAGGTGGGGAAAAAAGTGGAAAAAGGAGTGGAAAAAAGTGGAAGAAAGTGGATAAAACTGGATATAACTCAACTCAACTCATCAACTCATCAACTCAACTCATCAACTCATCAACTCAACTCATCAACTCAACTCCTCAACTCACGGCCCTCTGCCGTCCACCGAATTCTGCTCCATGGCTTCTAAACCTTTCACCGGCCCTCTGCCGTCCACTGAATTCTGCTCCATGGCTTCTAAACCTTTCACCGGCCCTCTGCCGTCCACCGAATTCTGCTCCATGGCTTCTAAACCTTTCACCGGCCCTCTGCCGTCCACCGAATTCTGCTCCATGGCTTCTAAACCTTTCACCGGCCCTCTGCCGTCCACCGAATTCTGCTCCATGGCTTCTAAACCTTTCACCGGCCCTCTGCCGTCCACCGAATTCTGCTCCATGGCTTCTAAACCTTTCCAGTTTTTTCCACTTTTTTCCACTTTTATCCAGTTTTATGGTGGAAAAAGGTGGGAAAAGGTGGGAAAACGTGGAAGAAATTGGAAAAAGTGGAAAAAGTGGAAAAATGTGGGAAAATATGGGAAAAAGGTGGGGAAAAAAGTGGAAAAAGGAGAGGAAAAAAGTGGAAAAAAGTGGATAAAACTGGATATAACTCAACTCAACTCATCAACTCATCAACTCAACTCATCAACTCATCAACTCAACTCATCAACTCAACTCATCAACTCAACTCCTCAACTCACGGCCCTCTGCCGTCCACCGAATTCTGCTCCATGGCTTCTAAACCTTTCACCGGCCCTCTGCCGTCCACCGAATTCTGCTCCATGGCTTCTAAACCTTTCACCGGCCCTCTGCCGTCCACCGAATTCTGCTCCATGGCTTCTAAACCTTTCACCGGCCCTCTGCCGTCCACCGAATTCTGCTCCATGGCTTCTAAACCTTTCACCGGCCCTCTGCCGTCCACTGAATTCTGCTCCATGGCTTCTAAACCTTTCACCGGCCCTCTGCCGTCCACCGAATTCTGCTCCATGGCTTCTAAACCTTTCCACTTTTTTCCACTTTTTTCCACTTTTATCCAGTTTTATGGTGGAAAAAGGTGGGAAAAGGTGGAAAAACGTGGAAGAAATTGGAAAAAGTGGAAAAAGTGGAAAAATGTGGGAAAATGTGGGAAAAAGGTGGGGAAAAAAGTGGAAAAAGGAGTGGAAAAAAGTGGAAGAAAGTGGATAAAACTGGATATAACTCAACTCAACTCATCAACTCATCAACTCAACTCATCAACTCATCAACTCAACTCATCAACTCAACTCCTCAACTCACGGCCCTCTGCCGTCCACCGAATTCTGCTCCATGGCTTCTAAACCTTTCACCGGCCCTCTGCCGTCCACCGAATTCTGCTCCATGGCTTCTAAACCTTTCACCGGCCCTCTGCCGTCCACCGAATTCTGCTCCATGGCTTCTAAACCTTTCACCGGCCCTCTGCCGTCCACCGAATTCTGCTCCATGGCTTCTAAACCTTTCACCGGCCCTCTGCCGTCCACCGAATTCTGCTCCATGGCTTCTAAACCTTTCACCGGCCCTCTGCCGTCCACCGAATTCTGCTCCATGGCTTCTAAACCTTTCACCGGCCCTCTGCCGTCCACCGAATTCTGCTCCATGGCTTCTAAACCTTTCCAGTTTTTTCCACTTTTTTCCACTTTTATCCAGTTTTATGGTGGAAAAAGGTGGGAAAACATGGGAAAACGTGGAAGAAATTGGAAAAAGTGGAAAAAGTGGAAAAATTTGGGAAAATATGGGAAAAAGGTGGGGAAAAAAGTGGAAAAAGGAGTGGAAAAAAGTGGAAAAAAGTGGATAAAACTGGATATAACTCAACTCAACTCATCAACTCATCAACTCAACTCATCAACTCATCAACTCAACTCATCAACTCAACTCCTCAACTCACGGCCCTCTGCCGTCCACCGAATTCTGCTTCATGGCTTCTAAACCTTTCACCGGCCCTCTGCCATCCACCGAATTCTGCTCCATGGCTTCTAAACCTTTCACCGGCCCTCTGCCGTCCACCGAATTCTGCTCCATGGCTTCTAAACCTTTCACCGGCCCTCTGCCATCCACCGAATTCTGCTCCATGGCTTCAAAACCTTTCATCGGCCCTCTGCCGTCCACCGAATTCTGCTCCATGGCTTCTAAACCTTTCCAGTTTTTTCCACTTTTTTCCACTTTTATCCAGTTTTATGGTGGAAACAGGTGGGAAAAGGTGGGAAAACGTGGAAGAAATTGGAAAAAGTGGAAAAGTGGAAACATTTGGGAAAATATGGGAAAAAGGTGGGAAAAAAAGTGGAAAAAGGAGTGGAAAAAAGTGGAAAAAACTGGATAAAACTGGATATAACTCAACTCAACTCATCAACTCATCAACTCAACTCATCAACTCATCAACTCAACTCATCAACTCAACTCCTCAACTCACGGCCCTCTGCCGTCCACCGAATTCTGCTCCATGGCTTCTAAACCTTTCACCGGCCCTCTGCCGTCCACCGAATTCTGCTTCATGGCTTCTAAACCTTTCACCGGCCGTCTGCCGTCCACCGAATTCTGCTCCATGGCTTCTAAACCTTTCACCGGCCCTCTGCCGTCCACCGAATTCTGCTCCATGGCTTCTAAACCTTTCACCGGCCCTCTGCCGTCCACCGAATTCTGCTCCATGGCTTCTAAACCTTTCACCGGCCCTCTGCCGTCCACCGAATTCTGCTTCATGGCTTCTAAACCTTTCACCGGCCCTCTGCCGTCCACCGAATTCTGCTCCATGGCTTCTAAACCTTTCACCGGCCCTCTGCCGTCCACCGAATTCTGCTCCATGGCTTCTAAACCTTTCACCGGCCCTCTGCCATCCACCGAATTCTGCTCCATGGCTTCTAAACCTTTCATCGGCCCTCTGCCGTCCACCGAATTCTGCTCCATGGCTTCTAAACCTTTCCAGTTTTTTCCACTTTTTTCCACTTTTATCCAGTTTTATGGTGGAAAAAGGTGGGAAAAGGTGGGAAAACGTGGAAGAAATTGGAAAAAGTGGAAAAAGTGGAAAAATTTGGGAAAATATGGGAAAAAGGTGGGAAAAAAAGTGGAAAAAGGTGTGGAAAAAAGTGGAAAAAACTGGATAAAACTGGATATAACTCAACTCAACTCATCAACTCATCAACTCAACTCATCAACTCATCAACTCAACTCATCAACTCAACTCCTCAACTCACGGCCCTCTGCCGTCCACCGAATTCTGCTCCATGGCTTCTAAACCTTTCACCGGCCCTCTGCCGTCCACCGAATTCTGCTTCATGGCTTCTAAACCTTTCACCGGCCCTCTGCCGTCCACCGAATTCTGCTCCATGGCTTCTAAACCTTTCACCGCCCCTCTGCCGTCCACCGAATTCTGCTCCATGGCTTCTAAACCTTTCACCGGCCCTCTGCCGTCCACCGAATTCTGCTCCATGGCTTCTAAACCTTTCACCGCCCCTCTGCCGTCCACCGAATTCTGCTCCATGGCTTCTAAACCTTTCACCGGCCCTCTGCCGTCCACCGAATTCTGCTCCATGGCTTCTAAACCTTTCCACTTTTTTCCACTTTTTTCCACTTTTATCCAGTTTTATGGTGGAAAAAGGTGGGAAAAGGTGGAAAAACGTGGAAGAAATTGGAAAAAGTGGAAAAAGTGGAAAAATGTGGGAAAATGTGGGAAAAAGGTGGGGAAAAAAGTGGAAAAAGGAGTGGAAAAAAGTGGAAGAAAGTGGATAAAACTGGATATAACTCAACTCAACTCATCAACTCATCAACTCAACTCATCAACTCATCAACTCAACTCATCAACTCAACTCCTCAACTCACGGCCCTCTGCCGTCCACCGAATTCTGCTCCATGGCTTCTAAACCTTTCACCGGCCCTCTGCCGTCCACTGAATTCTGCTCCATGGCTTCTAAACCTTTCACCGGCCCTCTGCCGTCCACCGAATTCTGCTCCATGGCTTCTAAACCTTTCACCGGCCCTCTGCCATCCACCGAATTCTGCTCCATGGCTTCTAAACCTTTCACCGGCCCTCTGCCGTCCACCGAATTCTGCTCCATGGCTTCTAAACCTTTCACCGGCCCTCTGCCGTCCACCGAATTCTGCTTCATGGCTTCTAAACCTTTCACCGGCCCTCTGCCGTCCACCGAATTCTGCTCCATGGCTTCTAAACCTTTCACCGGCCCTCTGCCGTCCACCGAATTCACCTTTTTTTATGGTGGAAAAAGGTGGGAAAACATGGGAAAACGTGGAAGAAATTGGAAAAAGTGGAAAAAGTGGAAAAATTTGGGAAAATATGGGAAAAAGGTGGGAAAAAAAGTGGAAAAAGGAGTGGAAAAAAGTGGAAAAAAGTGGATAAAACTGGATATAACTCAACTCAACTCATCAACTCATCAACTCAACTCATCAACTCAACTCATCAACTCAACTCCTCAACTCGCCGTCCACCGAATTCTGCTCCATGGCTTCTAAACCTTTCACCGGCCCTCTGCCGTCCACCGAATTCTGCTTCATGGCTTCTAAACCTTTCACCGGCCCTCTGCCGTCCACCGAATTCTGCTCCATGGCTTCTAAACCTTTCACCGGCCCTCTGCCGTCCACCGAATTCTGCTCCATGGCTTCTAAACCTTTCACCGGCCCTCTGCCGTCCACCGAATTCTGCTCCATGGCTTCTAAACCTTTCACCGGCCCTCTGCCGTCCACCGAATTCTGCTCCATGGCTTCTAAACCTTTCCAGTTTTTTCCACTTTTTTCCACTTTTATCCAGTTTTATGGTGGAAACAGGTGGGAAAAGGTGGGAAAACGTGGAAGAAATTGGAAAAAGTGGAAAAAGTGGAAAAATTTGGGAAAATATGGGAAAAAGGTGGGAAAAAAAGTGGAAAAAGGAGTGGAAAAAAGTGGAAAAAACTGGATAAAACTGGATATAACTCAACTCAACTCATCAACTCATCAACTCAACTCATCAACTCATCAACTCAACTCATCAACTCAACTCCTCAACTCACGGCCCTCTGCCGTCCACCGAATTCTGCTCCATGGCTTCTAAACCTTTCACCGGCCCTCTGCCGTCCACCGAATTCTGCTTCATGGCTTCTAAACCTTTCACCGGCCCTCTGCCGTCCACCGAATTCTGCTCCATGGCTTCTAAACCTTTCACCGGCCCTCTGCCGTCCACCGAATTCTGCTCCATGGCTTCTAAACCTTTCACCGGCCCTCTGCCGTCCACCGAATTCTGCTTCATGGCTTCTAAACCTTTCACCGGCCCTCTGCCGTCCACCGAATTCTGCTCCATGGCTTCTAAACCTTTCACCGGCCCTCTGCCGTCCACCGAATTCTGCTCCATGGCTTCTAAACCTTTCACCGGCCCTCTGCCATCCACCGAATTCTGCTCCATGGCTTCTAAACCTTTCATCGGCCCTCTGCCGTCCACCGAATTCTGCTCCATGGCTTCTAAACCTTTCCAGTTTTTTCCACTTTTTTCCACTTTTATCCAGTTTTATGGTGGAAAAAGGTGGGAAAAGGTGGGAAAACGTGGAAGAAATTGGAAAAAGTGGAAAAAGTGGAAAAATTTGGGAAAATATGGGAAAAAGGTGGGAAAAAAAGTGGAAAAAGGAGTGGAAAAAAGTGGAAAAAACTGGATAAAACTGGATATAACTCAACTCAACTCATCAACTCATCAACTCAACTCATCAACTCATCAACTCAACTCATCAACTCAACTCCTCAACTCACGGCCCTCTGCCGTCCACCGAATTCTGCTCCATGGCTTCTAAACCTTTCACCGGCCCTCTGCCGTCCACCGAATTCTGCTTCATGGCTTCTAAACCTTTCACCGGCCCTCTGCCGTCCACCGAATTCTGCTCCATGGCTTCTAAACCTTTCACCGGCCCTCTGCCGTCCACCGAATTCTGCTCCATGGCTTCTAAACCTTTCACCGGCCCTCTGCCGTCCACCGAATTCTGCTCCATGGCTTCTAAACCTTTCCACTTTTTTCCACTTTTTTCCACTTTTATCCAGTTTTATGGTGGAAAAAGGTGGGAAAAGGTGGAAAAACGTGGAAGAAATTGGAAAAAGTGGAAAAAGTGGAAAAATGTGGGAAAATATGGGAAAAAGGTGGGGAAAAAAGTGGAAAAAGGAGTGGAAAAAAGTGGAAAAAACTGGATAAAACTGGATATAACTCAACTCAACTCATCAACTCATCAACTCAACTCATCAACTCATCAACTCAACTCATCAACTCAACTCATCAACTCAACTCCTCAACTCACGGCCCTCTGCCGTCCACCGAATTCTGCTCCATGGCTTCTAAACCTTTCACCGGCCCTCTGCCGTCCACCGAATTCTGCTCCATGGCTTCTAAACCTTTCACCGGCCCTCTGCCGTCCACCGAATTCTGCTCCATGGCTTCTAAACCTTTCACCGGCCCTCTGCCGTCCACCGAATTCTGCTCCATGGCTTCTAAACCTTTCACCGGCCCTCTGCCGTCCACCGAATTCTGCTCCATGGCTTCTAAACCTTTCACCGGCCCTCTGCCGTCCACCGAATTCTGCTCCATGGCTTCTAAACCTTTCCACTTTTTTCCACTTTTTTCCACTTTTTTCCACTTTTATCCAGTTTTATGGTGGAAAAAGGTGGGAAAAGGTGGAAAAACTTGGAAGAAATTGGAAAAAGTGGAAAAAGTGGAAAAATGTGGGAAAATGTGGGAAAAAGGCGGGGAAAAAAGTGGAAAAAGGAGTGGAAAAAAGTGGAAGAAAGTGGATAAAACTGGATATAACTCAACTCAACTCATCAACTCATCAACTCAACTCATCAACTCATCAACTCAACTCATCAACTCAACTCCTCAACTCACGGCCCTCTGCCGTCCACCGAATTCTGCTCCATGGCTTCTAAACCTTTCACCGGCCCTCTGCCGTCCACCGAATTCTGCTCCATGGCTTCTAAACCTTTCACCGGCCCTCTGCCGTCCACCGAATTCTGCTCCATGGCTTCTAAACCTTTCACCGGCCCTCTGCCGTCCACCGAATTCTGCTCCATGGCTTCTAAACCTTTCACCGGCCCTCTGCCGTCCACCGAATTCTGCTCCATGGCTTCTAAACCTTTCACCGGCCTTCTGCCGTCCACCGAATTCTGCTCCATGGCTTCTAAACCTTTCACCGGCCCTCTGCCGTCCACCGAATTCTGCTCCATGGCTTCTAAACCTTTCCAGTTTTTTCCACTTTTTTCCACTTTTATCCAGTTTTATGGTGGAAAAAGGTGGGAAAACATGGGAAAACGTGGAAGAAATTGGAAAAAGTGGAAAAAGTGGAAAAATGTGGGAAAATATGGGAAAAAGGTGGGAAAAAAAGTGGAAAAAGGAGTGGAAAAAACTGGAGAAAACTGGATAAAACTGGATATAACTCAACTCATCAACTCATCAACTCAACTCATCAACTCAATTCCTCAACTCACGGCCCTCTGCCGTCCACCGAATTCTGCTCCATGGTTTCTAAACCTTTCACCGGCCCTCTGCCGTCCACCGAATTCTGCTCCATGGCTTCTAAACCTTTCACCGGCCCTCTGCCGTCCACCGAATTCTGCTCCATGGCTTCTAAACCTTTCACCGGCCCTCTGCCGTCCACCGAATTCTGCTCCATGGCTTCTAAACCTTTCACCGGCCCTCTGCCGTCCACCGAATTCTGCTCCATGGCTTCTAAACCTTTCACCGGCCCTCTGCCGTCCACCGAATTCTGCTCCATGGCTTCTAAACCTTTCCAGTTTTTTCCACTTTTTTCCACTTTTATCCAGTTTTATGGTGGAAAAAGGTGGGAAAAGGTGGGAAAACGTGGAAGAAATTGGAAAAAGTGGAAAAAGTGGAAGAATGTGGGAAAATATGGGAAAAAGGTGGGGAAAAAAGTGGAAAAAGGAGTGGAAAAAACTGGAAAAAACTGGATAAAACTGGATATAACTCAACTCATCAACTCATCAACTCAACTCATCAACTCATCAACTCAACTCATCAACTCAACTCCTCAACTCACGGCCCTCTGCCGTCCACCGAATTCTGCTCCATGGCTTCTAAACCTTTCACCGGCCCTCTGCCGTCCACCGAATTCTGCTTCATGGCTTCTAAACCTTTCACCGGCCCTCTGCCGTCCACCGAATTCTGCTCCATGGCTTCTAAACCTTTCACCGGCCCTCTGCCGTCCACCGAATTCTGCTCCATGGGTTCTAAACCTTTCACCGGCCCTCTGCCGTCCACCGAATTCTGCTCCATGGCTTCTAAACCTTTCACCGGCCCTCTGCCGTCCACCGAATTCTGCTCCATGGCTTCTAAACCTTTCACCGGCCCTCTGCCGTCCACCGAATTCTGCTCCATGGCTTCTAAACCTTTCCAGTTTTTTCCACTTTTTTCCACTTTTATCCAGTTTTATGGTGGAAAAAGGTGGGAAAAGGTGGGAAAACGTGGAAGAAATTGGAAAAAGTGGAAAAAGTGGGAAAATGTGGGAAAATATGGGAAAAAGGTGGGAAAAAAAGTGGAAAAAGGAGTGGAAAAAACTGGAAAAAACTGGATAAAACTGGATATAACTCAACTCAACTCATCAACTCATCAACTCAACTCATCAACTCAACTCATCAACTCAACTCCTCAACTCACGGCCCTCTGCCGTCCACCGAATTCTGCTCCATGGCTTCTAAACCTTTCACCGGCCCTCTGCCGTCCACCGAATTCTGCTCCATGGCTTCTAAACCTTTCACCGGCCCTCTGCCGTCCACCGAATTCTGCTCCATGGCTTCTAAACCTTTCACCGGCCCTCTGCCGTCCACCGAATTCTGCTCCATGGCTTCTAAACCTTTCACCGGCCCTCTGCCGTCCACCGAATTCTGCTCCATGGCTTCTAAACCTTTCACCGGCCCTCTGCCGTCCACCGAATTCTGCTCCATGGCTTCTAAACCTTTCACCGGCCCTCTGCCGTCCACCGAATTCTGCTCCATGGCTTCTAAACCTTTCCACTGTTTTCCACTTTTTTCCACTTTTATCCAGTTTTATGGTGGAAAAAGGTGGGAAAAGGTGGAAAAACGTGGAAGAAATTGGAAAAAGTGGAAAAATGTGGGAAAATATGGGAAAAAGGTGGGGAAAAAAGTGGAAAAAGGAGTGGAAAAAAGTGGAAAAAACTGGATAAAACTGGATATAACTCAACTCAACTCATCAACTCATCAACTCAACTCATCAACTCATCAACTCAACTCATCAACTCCTCAACTCACGGCCCTCTGCCGTCCACCGAATTCTGCTCCATGGCTTCTAAACCTTTCCAGTTTTTTCCAGTTTTTTCCACTTTTATCCAGTTTTATGGTGGAAAAAGGTGGGAAAAGGTGGGAAAACGTGGAAGAAATTGGAAAAAGTGGAAAAATGTGGGAAAATATGGGAAAAAGGTGGGAAAAAAAGTGGAAAAAGGAGTGAAAAAAAGTGGAAAAAACTGGATAAAACTGGATATAACTCAACTCAACTCATCAATTCATCAACTCAACTCATCAACTCATCAACTCAACTCATCAACTCAACTCCTCAACTCACGGCCCTCTGCCGTCCACCGAATTCTGCTCCATGGCTTCTAAACCTTTCACCGGCCCTCTGCCGTCCACCGAATTCTGCTTCATGGCTTCTAAACCTTTCACCGGCCCTCTGCCGTCCACCGAATTATGCTCCATGGCTTCTAAACCTTTCACCGGCCCTTTGCCGTCCACCGAATTCTGCTCCATGGCTTCTAAACCTTTCACCGGCCCTCTGCCGTCCACCGAATTCTGCTCCATGGCTTCTAAACCTTTCACCGGCCCTCTGCCGTCCACCGAATTCTGCTCCATGGCTTCTAAACCTTTCACCGGCCCTCTGCCGTCCACCGAATTCTGCTCCATGGCTTCTAAACCTTTCACCGGCCCTCTGCCGTCCACCGAATTCTGCTCCATGGCTTCTAAACCTTTCCACTGTTTTCCACTTTTTTCCACTTTTATCCAGTTTTATGGTGGAAAAAGGTGGGAAAAGGTGGGAAAACGTGGAAGAAATTGGAAAAAGTGGAAAAATGTGGGAAAATATGGGAAAAAGGTGGGAAAAAAGTGGAAAAAGGAGTGAAAAAAAGTGGAAAAAACTGGATAAAACTGGATATAACTCAACTCAACTCATCAATTCATCAACTCAACTCATCAACTCATCAACTCAACTCATCAACTCAACTCCTCAACTCACGGCCCTCTGCCGTCCACCGAATTCTGCTCCATGGCTTCTAAACCTTTCACCGGCCCTCTGCCGTCCACCGAATTCTGCTTCATGGCTTCTAAACCTTTCACCGGCCCTCTGCCGTCCACCGAATTATGCTCCATGGCTTCTAAACCTTTCACCGGCCCTTTGCCGTCCACCGAATTCTGCTCCATGGCTTCTAAACCTTTCACCGGCCCTCTGCCGTCCACCGAATTCTGCTCCATGGCTTCTAAACCTTTCACCGGCCCTCTGCCGTCCACCGAATTCTGCTCCATGGCTTCTAAACCTTTCACCGGCCCTCTGCCGTCCACCGAATTCTGCTCCATGGCTTCTAAACCTTTCACCGGCCCTCTGCCGTCCACCGAATTCTGCTCCATGGCTTCTAAACCTTTCACCGGCCTTCTGCCGTCCACCGAATTCTGCTCCATGGCTTCTAAACCTTTCACCGGCCCTCTGCCGTCCACCGAATTCTGCTCCATGGCTTCTAAACCTTTCCAGTTTTTTCCACTTTTTTCCACTTTTATCCAGTTTTATGGTGGAAAAAGGTGGGAAAACATGGGAAAACGTGGAAGAAATTGGAAAAAGTGGAAAAAGTGGAAAAATGTGGGAAAATATGGGAAAAAGGTGGGAAAAAAAGTGGAAAAAGGAGTGGAAAAAACTGGAGAAAACTGGATAAAACTGGATATAACTCAACTCAACTCATCAACTCATCAACTCAACTCATCAACTCAATTCCTCAACTCACGGCCCTCTGCCGTCCACCGAATTCTGCTCCATGGTTTCTAAACCTTTCACCGGCCCTCTGCCGTCCACCGAATTCTGCTCCATGGCTTCTAAACCTTTCACCGGCCCTCTGCCGTCCACCGAATTCTGCTCCATGGCTTCTAAACCTTTCACCGGCCCTCTGCCGTCCACCGAATTCTGCTCCATGGCTTCTAAACCTTTCACCGGCCCTCTGCCGTCCACCGAATTCTGCTCCATGGCTTCTAAACCTTTCACCGGCCCTCTGCCGTCCACCGAATTCTGCTCCATGGCTTCTAAACCTTTCCAGTTTTTTCCACTTTTTTCCACTTTTATCCAGTTTTATGGTGGAAAAAGGTGGGAAAAGGTGGGAAAACGTGGAAGAAATTGGAAAAAGTGGAAAAAGTGGAAAAATGTGGGAAAATATGGGAAAAAGGTGGGGAAAAAAGTGGAAAAAGGAGTGGAAAAAACTGGAAAAAACTGGATAAAACTGGATATAACTCAACTCATCAACTCATCAACTCAACTCATCAACTCATCAACTCAACTCATCAACTCAACTCCTCAACTCACGGCCCTCTGCCGTCCACCGAATTCTGCTCCATGGCTTCTAAACCTTTCACCGGCCCTCTGCCGTCCACCGAATTCTGCTTCATGGCTTCTAAACCTTTCACCGGCTCTCTGCCGTCCACCGAATTCTGCTCCATGGCTTCTAAACCTTTCACCGGCCCTCTGCCGTCCACCGAATTCTGCTCCATGGGTTCTAAACCTTTCACCGGCCCTCTGCCGTCCACCGAATTCTGCTCCATGGCTTCTAAACCTTTCACCGGCCCTCTGCCGTCCACCGAATTCTGCTCCATGGCTTCTAAACCTTTCACCGGCCCTCTGCCGTCCACCGAATTCTGCTCCATGGCTTCTAAACCTTTCCAGTTTTTTCCACTTTTTTCCACTTTTATCCAGTTTTATGGTGGAAAAAGGTGGGAAAAGGTGGGAAAACGTGGAAGAAATTGGAAAAAGTGGAAAAAGTGGGAAAATGTGGGAAAATATGGGAAAAAGGTGGGAAAAAAAGTGGAAAAAGGAGTGGAAAAAACTGGAAAAAACTGGATAAAACTGGATATAACTCAACTCAACTCATCAACTCATCAACTCAACTCATCAACTCATCAACTCAACTCATCAACTCAACTCCTCAACTCACGGCCCTCTGCCGTCCACCGAATTCTGCTCCATGGCTTCTAAACCTTTCACCGGCCCTCTGCCGTCCACCGAATTCTGCTCCATGGCTTCTAAACCTTTCACCGGCCCTCTGCCGTCCACCGAATTCTGCTCCATGGCTTCTAAACCTTTCACCGGCCCTCTGCCGTCCACCGAATTCTGCTCCATGGCTTCTAAACCTTTCACCGGCCCTCTGCCGTCCACCGAATTCTGCTCCATGGCTTCTAAACCTTTCACCGGCCCTCTGCCGTCCACCGAATTCTGCTCCATGGCTTCTAAACCTTTCCACTGTTTTCCACTTTTTTCCACTTTTATCCAGTTTTATGGTGGAAAAAGGTGGGAAAATGTGGAAAAACGTGGAAGAAATTGGAAAAAGTGGAAAAATGTGGGAAAATATGGGAAAAAGGTGGGAAAAAAAGTGGAAAAAGGAGTGGAAAAAAGTGGAAAAAAGTGGATAAAACTGGATATAACTCAACTCAACTCATCAACTCATCAACTCAACTCATCAACTCATCAACTCAACTCATCAACTCCTCAACTCACGGCCCTCTGCCGTCCACCGAATTCTGCTCCATGGCTTCTAAACCTTTCACCGGCCCTCTGCCGTCCACCGAATTCTGCTTCATGGCTTCTAAACCTTTCACCGGCCCTCTGCCGTCCACCGAATTCTGCTCCATGGCTTCTAAACCTTTCACCGCCCCTCTGCCGTCCACCGAATTCTGCTCCATGGCTTCTAAACCTTTCACCGGCCCTCTGCCGTCCACCGAATTCTGCTCCATGGCTTCTAAACCTTTCACCGCCCCTCTGCCGTCCACCGAATTCTGCTCCATGGCTTCTAAACCTTTCACCGGCCCTCTGCCGTCCACCGAATTCTGCTCCATGGCTTCTAAACCTTTCCACTTTTTTCCACTTTTTTCCACTTTTATCCAGTTTTATGGTGGAAAAAGGTGGGAAAAGGTGGAAAAACGTGGAAGAAATTGGAAAAAGTGGAAAAAGTGGAAAAATGTGGGAAAATGTGGGAAAAAGGTGGGGAAAAAAGTGGAAAAAGGAGTGGAAAAAAGTGGAAGAAAGTGGATAAAACTGGATATAACTCAACTCAACTCATCAACTCATCAACTCAACTCATCAACTCATCAACTCAACTCATCAACTCAACTCCTCAACTCACGGCCCTCTGCCGTCCACCGAATTCTGCTCCATGGCTTCTAAACCTTTCACCGGCCCTCTGCCGTCCACTGAATTCTGCTCCATGGCTTCTAAACCTTTCACCGGCCCTCTGCCGTCCACCGAATTCTGCTCCATGGCTTCTAAACCTTTCACCGGCCCTCTGCCATCCACCGAATTCTGCTCCATGGCTTCTAAACCTTTCACCGGCCCTCTGCCGTCCACCGAATTCTGCTCCATGGCTTCTAAACCTTTCACCGGCCCTCTGCCGTCCACCGAATTCTGCTTCATGGCTTCTAAACCTTTCACCGGCCCTCTGCCGTCCACCGAATTCTGCTCCATGGCTTCTAAACCTTTCACCGGCCCTCTGCCGTCCACCGAATTCACCTTTTTTTATGGTGGAAAAAGGTGGGAAAACATGGGAAAACGTGGAAGAAATTGGAAAAAGTGGAAAAAGTGGAAAAATTTGGGAAAATATGGGAAAAAGGTGGGAAAAAAAGTGGAAAAAGGAGTGGAAAAAAGTGGAAAAAAGTGGATAAAACTGGATATAACTCAACTCAACTCATCAACTCATCAACTCAACTCATCAACTCAACTCATCAACTCAACTCCTCAACTCGCCGTCCACCGAATTCTGCTCCATGGCTTCTAAACCTTTCACCGGCCCTCTGCCGTCCACCGAATTCTGCTTCATGGCTTCTAAACCTTTCACCGGCCCTCTGCCGTCCACCGAATTCTGCTCCATGGCTTCTAAACCTTTCACCGGCCCTCTGCCGTCCACCGAATTCTGCTCCATGGCTTCTAAACCTTTCACCGGCCCTCTGCCGTCCACCGAATTCTGCTCCATGGCTTCTAAACCTTTCACCGGCCCTCTGCCGTCCACCGAATTCTGCTCCATGGCTTCTAAACCTTTCCAGTTTTTTCCACTTTTTTCCACTTTTATCCAGTTTTATGGTGGAAACAGGTGGGAAAAGGTGGGAAAACGTGGAAGAAATTGGAAAAAGTGGAAAAAGTGGAAAAATTTGGGAAAATATGGGAAAAAGGTGGGAAAAAAAGTGGAAAAAGGAGTGGAAAAAAGTGGAAAAAACTGGATAAAACTGGATATAACTCAACTCAACTCATCAACTCATCAACTCAACTCATCAACTCATCAACTCAACTCATCAACTCAACTCCTCAACTCACGGCCCTCTGCCGTCCACCGAATTCTGCTCCATGGCTTCTAAACCTTTCACCGGCCCTCTGCCGTCCACCGAATTCTGCTTCATGGCTTCTAAACCTTTCACCGGCCCTCTGCCGTCCACCGAATTCTGCTCCATGGCTTCTAAACCTTTCACCGGCCCTCTGCCGTCCACCGAATTCTGCTCCATGGCTTCTAAACCTTTCACCGGCCCTCTGCCGTCCACCGAATTCTGCTTCATGGCTTCTAAACCTTTCACCGGCCCTCTGCCGTCCACCGAATTCTGCTCCATGGCTTCTAAACCTTTCACCGGCCCTCTGCCGTCCACCGAATTCTGCTCCATGGCTTCTAAACCTTTCACCGGCCCTCTGCCATCCACCGAATTCTGCTCCATGGCTTCTAAACCTTTCATCGGCCCTCTGCCGTCCACCGAATTCTGCTCCATGGCTTCTAAACCTTTCCAGTTTTTTCCACTTTTTTCCACTTTTATCCAGTTTTATGGTGGAAAAAGGTGGGAAAAGGTGGGAAAACGTGGAAGAAATTGGAAAAAGTGGAAAAAGTGGAAAAATTTGGGAAAATATGGGAAAAAGGTGGGAAAAAAAGTGGAAAAAGGAGTGGAAAAAAGTGGAAAAAACTGGATAAAACTGGATATAACTCAACTCAACTCATCAACTCATCAACTCAACTCATCAACTCATCAACTCAACTCATCAACTCAACTCCTCAACTCACGGCCCTCTGCCGTCCACCGAATTCTGCTCCATGGCTTCTAAACCTTTCACCGGCCCTCTGCCGTCCACCGAATTCTGCTTCATGGCTTCTAAACCTTTCACCGGCCCTCTGCCGTCCACCGAATTCTGCTCCATGGCTTCTAAACCTTTCACCGGCCCTCTGCCGTCCACCGAATTCTGCTCCATGGCTTCTAAACCTTTCACCGGCCCTCTGCCGTCCACCGAATTCTGCTCCATGGCTTCTAAACCTTTCCACTTTTTTCCACTTTTTTCCACTTTTATCCAGTTTTATGGTGGAAAAAGGTGGGAAAAGGTGGAAAAACGTGGAAGAAATTGGAAAAAGTGGAAAAAGTGGAAAAATGTGGGAAAATATGGGAAAAAGGTGGGGAAAAAAGTGGAAAAAGGAGTGGAAAAAAGTGGAAAAAACTGGATAAAACTGGATATAACTCAACTCAACTCATCAACTCATCAACTCAACTCATCAACTCATCAACTCAACTCATCAACTCAACTCATCAACTCAACTCCTCAACTCACGGCCCTCTGCCGTCCACCGAATTCTGCTCCATGGCTTCTAAACCTTTCACCGGCCCTCTGCCGTCCACCGAATTCTGCTCCATGGCTTCTAAACCTTTCACCGGCCCTCTGCCGTCCACCGAATTCTGCTCCATGGCTTCTAAACCTTTCACCGGCCCTCTGCCGTCCACCGAATTCTGCTCCATGGCTTCTAAACCTTTCACCGGCCCTCTGCCGTCCACCGAATTCTGCTCCATGGCTTCTAAACCTTTCACCGGCCCTCTGCCGTCCACCGAATTCTGCTCCATGGCTTCTAAACCTTTCCACTTTTTTCCACTTTTTTCCACTTTTTTCCACTTTTATCCAGTTTTATGGTGGAAAAAGGTGGGAAAAGGTGGAAAAACTTGGAAGAAATTGGAAAAAGTGGAAAAAGTGGAAAAATGTGGGAAAATGTGGGAAAAAGGCGGGGAAAAAAGTGGAAAAAGGAGTGGAAAAAAGTGGAAGAAAGTGGATAAAACTGGATATAACTCAACTCAACTCATCAACTCATCAACTCAACTCATCAACTCATCAACTCAACTCATCAACTCAACTCCTCAACTCACGGCCCTCTGCCGTCCACCGAATTCTGCTCCATGGCTTCTAAACCTTTCACCGGCCCTCTGCCGTCCACCGAATTCTGCTCCATGGCTTCTAAACCTTTCACCGGCCCTCTGCCGTCCACCGAATTCTGCTCCATGGCTTCTAAACCTTTCACCGGCCCTCTGCCGTCCACCGAATTCTGCTCCATGGCTTCTAAACCTTTCACCGGCCCTCTGCCGTCCACCGAATTCTGCTCCATGGCTTCTAAACCTTTCACCGGCCTTCTGCCGTCCACCGAATTCTGCTCCATGGCTTCTAAACCTTTCACCGGCCCTCTGCCGTCCACCGAATTCTGCTCCATGGCTTCTAAACCTTTCCAGTTTTTTCCACTTTTTTCCACTTTTATCCAGTTTTATGGTGGAAAAAGGTGGGAAAACATGGGAAAACGTGGAAGAAATTGGAAAAAGTGGAAAAAGTGGAAAAATGTGGGAAAATATGGGAAAAAGGTGGGAAAAAAAGTGGAAAAAGGAGTGGAAAAAACTGGAGAAAACTGGATAAAACTGGATATAACTCAACTCATCAACTCATCAACTCAACTCATCAACTCAATTCCTCAACTCACGGCCCTCTGCCGTCCACCGAATTCTGCTCCATGGTTTCTAAACCTTTCACCGGCCCTCTGCCGTCCACCGAATTCTGCTCCATGGCTTCTAAACCTTTCACCGGCCCTCTGCCGTCCACCGAATTCTGCTCCATGGCTTCTAAACCTTTCACCGGCCCTCTGCCGTCCACCGAATTCTGCTCCATGGCTTCTAAACCTTTCACCGGCCCTCTGCCGTCCACCGAATTCTGCTCCATGGCTTCTAAACCTTTCACCGGCCCTCTGCCGTCCACCGAATTCTGCTCCATGGCTTCTAAACCTTTCCAGTTTTTTCCACTTTTTTCCACTTTTATCCAGTTTTATGGTGGAAAAAGGTGGGAAAAGGTGGGAAAACGTGGAAGAAATTGGAAAAAGTGGAAAAAGTGGAAGAATGTGGGAAAATATGGGAAAAAGGTGGGGAAAAAAGTGGAAAAAGGAGTGGAAAAAACTGGAAAAAACTGGATAAAACTGGATATAACTCAACTCATCAACTCATCAACTCAACTCATCAACTCATCAACTCAACTCATCAACTCAACTCCTCAACTCACGGCCCTCTGCCGTCCACCGAATTCTGCTCCATGGCTTCTAAACCTTTCACCGGCCCTCTGCCGTCCACCGAATTCTGCTTCATGGCTTCTAAACCTTTCACCGGCCCTCTGCCGTCCACCGAATTCTGCTCCATGGCTTCTAAACCTTTCACCGGCCCTCTGCCGTCCACCGAATTCTGCTCCATGGGTTCTAAACCTTTCACCGGCCCTCTGCCGTCCACCGAATTCTGCTCCATGGCTTCTAAACCTTTCACCGGCCCTCTGCCGTCCACCGAATTCTGCTCCATGGCTTCTAAACCTTTCACCGGCCCTCTGCCGTCCACCGAATTCTGCTCCATGGCTTCTAAACCTTTCCAGTTTTTTCCACTTTTTTCCACTTTTATCCAGTTTTATGGTGGAAAAAGGTGGGAAAAGGTGGGAAAACGTGGAAGAAATTGGAAAAAGTGGAAAAAGTGGGAAAATGTGGGAAAATATGGGAAAAAGGTGGGAAAAAAAGTGGAAAAAGGAGTGGAAAAAACTGGAAAAAACTGGATAAAACTGGATATAACTCAACTCAACTCATCAACTCATCAACTCAACTCATCAACTCAACTCATCAACTCAACTCCTCAACTCACGGCCCTCTGCCGTCCACCGAATTCTGCTCCATGGCTTCTAAACCTTTCACCGGCCCTCTGCCGTCCACCGAATTCTGCTCCATGGCTTCTAAACCTTTCACCGGCCCTCTGCCGTCCACCGAATTCTGCTCCATGGCTTCTAAACCTTTCACCGGCCCTCTGCCGTCCACCGAATTCTGCTCCATGGCTTCTAAACCTTTCACCGGCCCTCTGCCGTCCACCGAATTCTGCTCCATGGCTTCTAAACCTTTCACCGGCCCTCTGCCGTCCACCGAATTCTGCTCCATGGCTTCTAAACCTTTCACCGGCCCTCTGCCGTCCACCGAATTCTGCTCCATGGCTTCTAAACCTTTCCACTGTTTTCCACTTTTTTCCACTTTTATCCAGTTTTATGGTGGAAAAAGGTGGGAAAAGGTGGAAAAACGTGGAAGAAATTGGAAAAAGTGGAAAAATGTGGGAAAATATGGGAAAAAGGTGGGGAAAAAAGTGGAAAAAGGAGTGGAAAAAAGTGGAAAAAACTGGATAAAACTGGATATAACTCAACTCAACTCATCAACTCATCAACTCAACTCATCAACTCATCAACTCAACTCATCAACTCCTCAACTCACGGCCCTCTGCCGTCCACCGAATTCTGCTCCATGGCTTCTAAACCTTTCCAGTTTTTTCCAGTTTTTTCCACTTTTATCCAGTTTTATGGTGGAAAAAGGTGGGAAAAGGTGGGAAAACGTGGAAGAAATTGGAAAAAGTGGAAAAATGTGGGAAAATATGGGAAAAAGGTGGGAAAAAAAGTGGAAAAAGGAGTGAAAAAAAGTGGAAAAAACTGGATAAAACTGGATATAACTCAACTCAACTCATCAATTCATCAACTCAACTCATCAACTCATCAACTCAACTCATCAACTCAACTCCTCAACTCACGGCCCTCTGCCGTCCACCGAATTCTGCTCCATGGCTTCTAAACCTTTCACCGGCCCTCTGCCGTCCACCGAATTCTGCTTCATGGCTTCTAAACCTTTCACCGGCCCTCTGCCGTCCACCGAATTATGCTCCATGGCTTCTAAACCTTTCACCGGCCCTTTGCCGTCCACCGAATTCTGCTCCATGGCTTCTAAACCTTTCACCGGCCCTCTGCCGTCCACCGAATTCTGCTCCATGGCTTCTAAACCTTTCACCGGCCCTCTGCCGTCCACCGAATTCTGCTCCATGGCTTCTAAACCTTTCACCGGCCCTCTGCCGTCCACCGAATTCTGCTCCATGGCTTCTAAACCTTTCACCGGCCCTCTGCCGTCCACCGAATTCTGCTCCATGGCTTCTAAACCTTTCCACTGTTTTCCACTTTTTTCCACTTTTATCCAGTTTTATGGTGGAAAAAGGTGGGAAAAGGTGGGAAAACGTGGAAGAAATTGGAAAAAGTGGAAAAATGTGGGAAAATATGGGAAAAAGGTGGGAAAAAAGTGGAAAAAGGAGTGAAAAAAAGTGGAAAAAACTGGATAAAACTGGATATAACTCAACTCAACTCATCAATTCATCAACTCAACTCATCAACTCATCAACTCAACTCATCAACTCAACTCCTCAACTCACGGCCCTCTGCCGTCCACCGAATTCTGCTCCATGGCTTCTAAACCTTTCACCGGCCCTCTGCCGTCCACCGAATTCTGCTTCATGGCTTCTAAACCTTTCACCGGCCCTCTGCCGTCCACCGAATTATGCTCCATGGCTTCTAAACCTTTCACCGGCCCTTTGCCGTCCACCGAATTCTGCTCCATGGCTTCTAAACCTTTCACCGGCCCTCTGCCGTCCACCGAATTCTGCTCCATGGCTTCTAAACCTTTCACCGGCCCTCTGCCGTCCACCGAATTCTGCTCCATGGCTTCTAAACCTTTCACCGGCCCTCTGCCGTCCACCGAATTCTGCTCCATGGCTTCTAAACCTTTCACCGGCCCTCTGCCGTCCACCGAATTCTGCTCCATGGCTTCTAAACCTTTCACCGGCCTTCTGCCGTCCACCGAATTCTGCTCCATGGCTTCTAAACCTTTCACCGGCCCTCTGCCGTCCACCGAATTCTGCTCCATGGCTTCTAAACCTTTCCAGTTTTTTCCACTTTTTTCCACTTTTATCCAGTTTTATGGTGGAAAAAGGTGGGAAAACATGGGAAAACGTGGAAGAAATTGGAAAAAGTGGAAAAAGTGGAAAAATGTGGGAAAATATGGGAAAAAGGTGGGAAAAAAAGTGGAAAAAGGAGTGGAAAAAACTGGAGAAAACTGGATAAAACTGGATATAACTCAACTCAACTCATCAACTCATCAACTCAACTCATCAACTCAATTCCTCAACTCACGGCCCTCTGCCGTCCACCGAATTCTGCTCCATGGTTTCTAAACCTTTCACCGGCCCTCTGCCGTCCACCGAATTCTGCTCCATGGCTTCTAAACCTTTCACCGGCCCTCTGCCGTCCACCGAATTCTGCTCCATGGCTTCTAAACCTTTCACCGGCCCTCTGCCGTCCACCGAATTCTGCTCCATGGCTTCTAAACCTTTCACCGGCCCTCTGCCGTCCACCGAATTCTGCTCCATGGCTTCTAAACCTTTCACCGGCCCTCTGCCGTCCACCGAATTCTGCTCCATGGCTTCTAAACCTTTCCAGTTTTTTCCACTTTTTTCCACTTTTATCCAGTTTTATGGTGGAAAAAGGTGGGAAAAGGTGGGAAAACGTGGAAGAAATTGGAAAAAGTGGAAAAAGTGGAAAAATGTGGGAAAATATGGGAAAAAGGTGGGGAAAAAAGTGGAAAAAGGAGTGGAAAAAACTGGAAAAAACTGGATAAAACTGGATATAACTCAACTCATCAACTCATCAACTCAACTCATCAACTCATCAACTCAACTCATCAACTCAACTCCTCAACTCACGGCCCTCTGCCGTCCACCGAATTCTGCTCCATGGCTTCTAAACCTTTCACCGGCCCTCTGCCGTCCACCGAATTCTGCTTCATGGCTTCTAAACCTTTCACCGGCTCTCTGCCGTCCACCGAATTCTGCTCCATGGCTTCTAAACCTTTCACCGGCCCTCTGCCGTCCACCGAATTCTGCTCCATGGCTTCTAAACCTTTCACCGGCCCTCTGCCGTCCACCGAATTCTGCTCCATGGCTTCTAAACCTTTCACCGGCCCTCTGCCGTCCACCGAATTCTGCTCCATGGCTTCTAAACCTTTCCAGTTTTTTCCACTTTTTTCCACTTTTATCCAGTTTTATGGTGGAAAAAGGTGGGAAAAGGTGGGAAAACGTGGAAGAAATTGGAAAAAGTGGAAAAAGTGGGAAAATGTGGGAAAATATGGGAAAAAGGTGGGAAAAAAAGTGGAAAAAGGAGTGGAAAAAACTGGAAAAAACTGGATAAAACTGGATATAACTCAACTCAACTCATCAACTCATCAACTCAACTCATCAACTCATCAACTCAACTCATCAACTCAACTCCTCAACTCACGGCCCTCTGCCGTCCACCGAATTCTGCTCCATGGCTTCTAAACCTTTCACCGGCCCTCTGCCGTCCACCGAATTCTGCTCCATGGCTTCTAAACCTTTCACCGGCCCTCTGCCGTCCACCGAATTCTGCTCCATGGCTTCTAAACCTTTCACCGGCCCTCTGCCGTCCACCGAATTCTGCTCCATGGCTTCTAAACCTTTCACCGGCCCTCTGCCGTCCACCGAATTCTGCTCCATGGCTTCTAAACCTTTCACCGGCCCTCTGCCGTCCACCGAATTCTGCTCCATGGCTTCTAAACCTTTCACCGGCCCTCTGCCGTCCACCGAATTCTGCTCCATGGCTTCTAAACCTTTCCACTGTTTTCCACTTTTTTCCACTTTTATCCAGTTTTATGGTGGAAAAAGGTGGGAAAATGTGGAAAAACGTGGAAGAAATTGGAAAAAGTGGAAAAATGTGGGAAAATATGGGAAAAAGGTGGGAAAAAAAGTGGAAAAAGGAGTGGAAAAAAGTGGAAAAAAGTGGATAAAACTGGATATAACTCAACTCAACTCATCAACTCATCAACTCAACTCATCAACTCATCAACTCAACTCATCAACTCCTCAACTCACGGCCCTCTGCCGTCCACCGAATTCTGCTCCATGGCTTCTAAACCTTTCCAGTTTTTTCCACTTTTTTCCACTTTTATCCAGTTTTATGGTGGAAAAAGGTGGGAAAAGGTGGGAAAACGTGGAAGAAATTGGAAAAAGTGGAAAAATGTGGGAAAATATGGGAAAAAGGTGGGAAAAAAAGTGGAAAAAGGAGTGAAAAAAAGTGGAAAAAACTGGATAAAACTGGATATAACTCAACTCAACTCATCAATTCATCAACTCAACTCATCAACTCATCAACTCAACTCATCAACTCAACTCCTCAACTCACGGCCCTCTGCCGTCCACCGAATTCTGCTCCATGGCTTCTAAACCTTTCACCGGCCCTCTGCCGTCCACCGAATTCTGCTTCATGGCTTCTAAACCTTTCACCGGCCCTCTGCCGTCCACCGAATTATGCTCCATGGCTTCTAAACCTTTCACCGGCCCTTTGCCGTCCACCGAATTCTGCTCCATGGCTTCTAAACCTTTCACCGGCCCTCTGCCGTCCACCGAATTCTGCTCCATGGCTTCTAAACCTTTCACCGGCCCTCTGCCGTCCACCGAATTCTGCTCCATGGCTTCTAAACCTTTCACCGGCCCTCTGCCGTCCACCGAATTCTGCTCCATGGCTTCTAAACCTTTCACCGGCCCTCTGCCGTCCACCGAATTCTGCTCCATGGCTTCTAAACCTTTCCACTGTTTTCCACTTTTTTCCACTTTTATCCAGTTTTATGGTGGAAAAAGGTGGGAAAAGGTGGGAAAACGTGGAAGAAATTGGAAAAAGTGGAAAAATGTGGGAAAATATGGGAAAAAGGTGGGAAAAAAGTGGAAAAAGGAGTGAAAAAAAGTGGAAAAAACTGGATAAAACTGGATATAACTCAACTCAACTCATCAATTCATCAACTCAACTCATCAACTCATCAACTCAACTCATCAACTCAACTCCTCAACTCACGGCCCTCTGCCGTCCACCGAATTCTGCTCCATGGCTTCTAAACCTTTCACCGGCCCTCTGCCGTCCACCGAATTCTGCTTCATGGCTTCTAAACCTTTCACCGGCCCTCTGCCGTCCACCGAATTATGCTCCATGGCTTCTAAACCTTTCACCGGCCCTTTGCCGTCCACCGAATTCTGCTCCATGGCTTCTAAACCTTTCACCGGCCCTCTGCCGTCCACCGAATTCTGCTCCATGGCTTCTAAACCTTTCACCGGCCCTCTGCCGTCCACCGAATTCTGCTCCATGGCTTCTAAACCTTTCACCGGCCCTCTGCCGTCCACCGAATTCTGCTCCATGGCTTCTAAACCTTTCACCGGCCCTCTGCCGTCCACCGAATTCTGCTCCATGGCTTCTAAACCTTTCCAGTTTTTTCCACTTTTTTCCACTTTTATCCAGTTTTATGGTGGAAAAAGGTGGGAAAAGGTGGGAAAACGTGGAAGAAATTGGAAAAAGTGGAAAAAGTGGAAAAATGTGGGAAAATATGGGAAAAAGGTGGGGAAAAAAGTGGAAAAAGGAGTGGAAAAAACTGGAAAAAACTGGATAAAACTGGATATAACTCAACTCATCAACTCATCAACTCAACTCATCAACTCATCAACTCAACTCATCAACTCAACTCATCAACTCACGGCCCTCTGCCGTCCACCGAATTCTGCTCCATGGCTTCTAAACCTTTCACCGGCCCTCTGCCGTCCACCGAATTCTGCTTCATGGCTTCTAAACCTTTCACCGGCCCTCTGCCGTCCACCGAATTCTGCTCCATGGCTTCTAAACCTTTCACCGGCCCTCTGCCGTCCACCGAATTCTGCTCCATGGGTTCTAAACCTTTCACCGGCCCTCTGCCGTCCACCGAATTCTGCTCCATGGCTTCTAAACCTTTCACCGGCCCTCTGCCGTCCACCGAATTCTGCTCCATGGCTTCTAAACCTTTCCAGTTTTTTCCACTTTTTTCCACTTTTATCCAGTTTTATGGTGGAAAAAGGTGGGAAAAGGTGGGAAAACGTGGAAGAAATTGGAAAAAGTGGAAAAAGTGGGAAAATGTGGGAAAATATGGGAAAAAGGTGGGAAAAAAAGTGGAAAAAGGAGTGGAAAAAACTGGAAAAAACTGGATAAAACTGGATATAACTCAACTCAACTCATCAACTCATCAACTCAACTCATCAACTCATCAACTCAACTCATCAACTCAACTCCTCAACTCACGGCCCTCTGCCGTCCACCGAATTCTGCTCCATGGCTTCTAAACCTTTCACCGGCCCTCTGCCGTCCACCGAATTCTGCTCCATGGCTTCTAAACCTTTCACCGGCCCTCTGCCGTCCACCGAATTCTGCTCCATGGCTTCTAAACCTTTCACCGGCCCTCTGCCGTCCACCGAATTCTGCTCCATGGCTTCTAAACCTTTCACCGGCCCTCTGCCGTCCACCGAATTCTGCTCCATGGCTTCTAAACCTTTCACCGGCCCTCTGCCGTCCACCGAATTCTGCTCCATGGCTTCTAAACCTTTCACCGGCCCTCTGCCGTCCACCGAATTCTGCTCCATGGCTTCTAAACCTTTCCACTGTTTTCCACTTTTTTCCACTTTTATCCAGTTTTATGGTGGAAAAAGGTGGGAAAAGGTGGAAAAACGTGGAAGAAATTGGAAAAAGTGGAAAAATGTGGGAAAATATGGGAAAAAGGTGGGAAAAAAAGTGGAAAAAGGAGTGGAAAAAAGTGGAAAAAACTGGATAAAACTGGATATAACTCAACTCAACTCATCAACTCATCAACTCAACTCATCAACTCATCAACTCAACTCATCAACTCCTCAACTCACGGCCCTCTGCCGTCCACCGAATTCTGCTCCATGGCTTCTAAACCTTTCCACTTTTTTCCACTTTTTTCCACTTTTATCCAGTTTTATGGTGGAAAAAGGTGGGAAAACGTGGAAGAAATTGGAAAAAGTGGAAAAATGTGGGAAAATATGGGAAAAAGGTGGGAAAAAAAGTGGAAAAAGGAGTGAAAAAAAGTGGAAAAAACTGGATAAAACTGGATATAACTCAACTCAACTCATCAATTCATCAACTCAACTCATCAACTCATCAACTCAACTCATCAACTCAACTCCTCAACTCACGGCCCTCTGCCGTCCACCGAATTCTGCTCCATGGCTTCTAAACCTTTCACCGGCCCTCTGCCGTCCACCGAATTCTGCTTCATGGCTTCTAAACCTTTCACCGGCCCTCTGCCGTCCACCGAATTATGCTCCATGGCTTCTAAACCTTTCACCGGCCCTTTGCCGTCCACCGAATTCTGCTCCATGGCTTCTAAACCTTTCACCGGCCCTCTGCCGTCCACCAAATTCTGCTCCATGGCTTCTAAACCTTTCACCGGCCCTCTGCCGTCCACCGAATTCTGCTCCATGGCTTCTAAACCTTTCACCGGCCCTCTGCCGTCCACCGAATTCTGCTCCATGGCTTCTAAACCTTTCACCGGCCCTCTGCCGTCCACCGAATTCTGCTCCATGGCTTCTAAACCTTTCCACTGTTTTCCACTTTTTTCCACTTTTATCCAGTTTTATGGTGGAAAAAGGTGGGAAAAGGTGGAAAAACGTGGAAGAAATTGGAAAAAGTGGAAAAATGTGGGAAAATATGGGAAAAAGGTGGGAAAAAAAGTGGAAAAAGGAGTGGAAAAAAGTGGAAAAAACTGGATAAAACTGGATATAACTCAACTCAACTCATCAACTCATCAACTCAACTCATCAACTCATCAACTCAACTCATCAACTCCTCAACTCACGGCCCTCTGCCGTCCACCGAATTCTGCTCCATGGCTTCTAAACCTTTCCAGTTTTTTCCACTTTTTTCCACTTTTATCCAGTTTTATGGTGGAAAAAGGTGGGAAAACGTGGAAGAAATTGGAAAAAGTGGAAAAATGTGGGAAAATATGGGAAAAAGGTGGGAAAAAAAGTGGAAAAAGGAGTGAAAAAAAGTGGAAAAAACTGGATAAAACTGGATATAACTCAACTCAACTCATCAATTCATCAACTCAACTCATCAACTCATCAACTCAACTCATCAACTCAACTCCTCAACTCACGGCCCTCTGCCGTCCACCGAATTCTGCTCCATGGCTTCTAAACCTTTCACCGGCCCTCTGCCGTCCACCGAATTCTGCTTCATGGCTTCTAAACCTTTCACCGGCCCTCTGCCGTCCACCGAATTCTGCTCCATGGCTTCTAAACCTTTCCACTGTTTTCCACTTTTTTCCACTTTTATCCAGTTTTATGGTGGAAAAAGGTGGGAAAAGGTGGGAAAACGTGGAAGAAATTGGAAAAAGTGGAAAAATGTGGGAAAATATGGGAAAAAGGTGGGAAAAAAAGTGGAAAAAGGAGTGGAAAAAAGTGGAAAAAAGTGGATAAAACTGGATATAACTCAACTCAACTCATCAACTCATCAACTCAACTCATCAACTCATCAACTCAACTCATCAACTCCTCAACTCACGGCCCTCTGCCGTCCACCGAATTCTGCTCCATGGCTTCTAAACCTTTCCAGTTTTTTCCACTTTTTTCCACTTTTATCCAGTTTTATGGTGGAAAAAGGTGGGAAAAGGTGGGAAAACGTGGAAGAAATTGGAAAAAGTGGAAAAATGTGGGAAAATATGGGAAAAAGGTGGGAAAAAAAGTGGAAAAAGGAGTGAAAAAAAGTGGAAAAAACTGGATAAAACTGGATATAACTCAACTCAACTCATCAATTCATCAACTCAACTCATCAACTCATCAACTCAACTCATCAACTCAACTCCTCAACTCACGGCCCTCTGCCGTCCACCGAATTCTGCTCCATGGCTTCTAAACCTTTCACCGGCCCTCTGCCGTCCACCGAATTCTGCTTCATGGCTTCTAAACCTTTCACCGGCCCTCTGCCGTCCACCGAATTATGCTCCATGGCTTCTAAACCTTTCACCGGCCCTTTGCCGTCCACCGAATTCTGCTCCATGGCTTCTAAACCTTTCACCGGCCCTCTGCCGTCCACCGAATTCTGCTCCATGGCTTCTAAACCTTTCACCGGCCCTCTGCCGTCCACCGAATTCTGCTCCATGGCTTCTAAACCTTTCACCGGCCCTCTGCCGTCCACCGAATTCTGCTCCATGGCTTCTAAACCTTTCACCGGCCCTCTGCCGTCCACCGAATTCTGCTCCATGGCTTCTAAACCTTTCCACTGTTTTCCACTTTTTTCCACTTTTATCCAGTTTTATGGTGGAAAAAGGTGGGAAAAGGTGGGAAAACGTGGAAGAAATTGGAAAAAGTGGAAAAATGTGGGAAAATATGGGAAAAAGGTGGGAAAAAAGTGGAAAAAGGAGTGAAAAAAAGTGGAAAAAACTGGATAAAACTGGATATAACTCAACTCAACTCATCAATTCATCAACTCAACTCATCAACTCATCAACTCAACTCATCAACTCAACTCCTCAACTCACGGCCCTCTGCCGTCCACCGAATTCTGCTCCATGGCTTCTAAACCTTTCACCGGCCCTCTGCCGTCCACCGAATTCTGCTTCATGGCTTCTAAACCTTTCACCGGCCCTCTGCCATCCACCGAATTATGCTCCATGGCTTCTAAACCTTTCACCGGCCCTTTGCCGTCCACCGAATTCTGCTCCATGGCTTCTAAACCTTTCACCGGCCCTCTGCCGTCCACCGAATTCTGCTCCATGGCTTCTAAACCTTTCACCGGCCCTCTGCCGTCCACCGAATTCTGCTCCATGGCTTCTAAACCTTTCACCGGCCCTCTGCCGTCCACCGAATTCTGCTCCATGGCTTCTAAACCTTTCACCGGCCCTCTGCCGTCCACCGAATTCTGCTCCATGGCTTCTAAACCTTTCCAGTTTTTTCCACTTTTTTCCACTTTTATCCAGTTTTATGGTGGAAAAAGGTGGGAAAAGGTGGGAAAACGTGGAAGAAATTGGAAAAAGTGGAAAAAGTGGAAAAATTTGGGAAAATATGGGAAAAAGGTGGGGAAAAAAGTGGAAAAAGGAGTGGAAAAAACTGGAAAAAACTGGATAAAACTGGATATAACTCAACTCATCAACTCATCAACTCAACTCATCAACTCATCAACTCAACTCATCAACTCAACTCCTCAACTCACGGCCCTCTGCCGTCCACCGAATTCTGCTCCATGGCTTCTAAACCTTTCACCGGCCCTCTGCCGTCCACCGAATTCTGCTTCATGGCTTCTAAACCTTTCACCGGCCCTCTGCCGTCCACCGAATTCTGCTCCATGGCTTCTAAACCTTTCACCGGCCCTCTGCCGTCCACCGAATTCTGCTCCATGGGTTCTAAACCTTTCACCGGCCCTCTGCCGTCCACCGAATTCTGCTCCATGGCTTCTAAACCTTTCACCGGCCCTCTGCCGTCCACCGAATTCTGCTCCATGGCTTCTAAACCTTTCACCGGCCCTCTGCCGTCCACCGAATTCTGCTCCATGGCTTCTAAACCTTTCCAGTTTTTTCCACTTTTTTCCACTTTTATCCAGTTTTATGGTGGAAAAAGGTGGGAAAAGGTGGGAAAACGTGGAAGAAATTGGAAAAAGTGGAAAAAGTGGGAAAATGTGGGAAAATATGGGAAAAAGGTGGGAAAAAAAGTGGAAAAAGGAGTGGAAAAAACTGGAAAAAACTGGATAAAACTGGATATAACTCAACTCAACTCATCAACTCATCAACTCAACTCATCAACTCATCAACTCAACTCATCAACTCAACTCCTCAACTCACGGCCCTCTGCCGTCCACCGAATTCTGCTCCATGGCTTCTAAACCTTTCACCGGCCCTCTGCCGTCCACCGAATTCTGCTCCATGGCTTCTAAACCTTTCACCGGCCCTCTGCCGTCCACCGAATTCTGCTCCATGGCTTCTAAACCTTTCACCGGCCCTCTGCCGTCCACCGAATTCTGCTCCATGGCTTCTAAACCTTTCACCGGCCCTCTGCCGTCCACCGAATTCTGCTCCATGGCTTCTAAACCTTTCACCGGCCCTCTGCCGTCCACCGAATTCTGCTCCATGGCTTCTAAACCTTTCACCGGCCCTCTGCCGTCCACCGAATTCTGCTCCATGGCTTCTAAACCTTTCCACTGTTTTCCACTTTTTTCCACTTTTATCCAGTTTTATGGTGGAAAAAGGTGGGAAAAGGTGGAAAAACGTGGAAGAAATTGGAAAAAGTGGAAAAATGTGGGAAAATATGGGAAAAAGGTGGGAAAAAAAGTGGAAAAAGGAGTGGAAAAAAGTGGAAAAAACTGGATAAAACTGGATATAACTCAACTCAACTCATCAACTCATCAACTCAACTCATCAACTCATCAACTCAACTCATCAACTCCTCAACTCACGGCCCTCTGCCGTCCACCGAATTCTGCTCCATGGCTTCTAAACCTTTCCAGTTTTTTCCACTTTTTTCCACTTTTATCCAGTTTTATGGTGGAAAAAGGTGGGAAAACGTGGAAGAAATTGGAAAAAGTGGAAAAATGTGGGAAAATATGGGAAAAAGGTGGGAAAAAAAGTGGAAAAAGGAGTGAAAAAAAGTGGAAAAAACTGGAAAAAACTGGATATAACTCAACTCAACTCATCAATTCATCAACTCAACTCATCAACTCATCAACTCAACTCATCAACTCAACTCCTCAACTCACGGCCCTCTGCCGTCCACCGAATTCTGCTCCATGGCTTCTAAACCTTTCACCGGCCCTCTGCCGTCCACCGAATTCTGCTTCATGGCTTCTAAACCTTTCACCGGCCCTCTGCCGTCCACCGAATTATGCTCCATGGCTTCTAAACCTTTCACCGGCCCTTTGCCGTCCACCGAATTCTGCTCCATGGCTTCTAAACCTTTCACCGGCCCTCTGCCGTCCACCAAATTCTGCTCCATGGCTTCTAAACCTTTCACCGGCCCTCTGCCGTCCACCGAATTCTGCTCCATGGCTTCTAAACCTTTCACCGGCCCTCTGCCGTCCACCGAATTCTGCTCCATGGCTTCTAAACCTTTCACCGGCCCTCTGCCGTCCACCGAATTCTGCTCCATGGCTTCTAAACCTTTCCACTGTTTTCCACTTTTTTCCACTTTTATCCAGTTTTATGGTGGAAAAAGGTGGGAAAAGGTGGGAAAACGTGGAAGAAATTGGAAAAAGTGGAAAAATGTGGGAAAATATGGGAAAAAGGTGGGAAAAAAGTGGAAAAAGGAGTGAAAAAAAGTGGAAAAAACTGGATAAAACTGGATATAACTCAACTCAACTCATCAATTCATCAACTCAACTCATCAACTCATCAACTCAACTCATCAACTCAACTCCTCAACTCACGGCCCTCTGCTGTCCACCGAATTCTGCTCCATGGCTTCTAAACCTTTCACCGGCCCTCTGCCGTCCACCGAATTCTGCTTCATGGCTTCTAAACCTTTCACCGGCCCTCTGCCGTCCACCGAATTCTGCTCCATGGCTTCTAAACCTTTCACCGGCCCTCTGCCGTCCACCGAATTCTGCTCCATGGCTTCTAAACCTTTCACCGGCCCTCTGCCGTCCACCGAATTCTGCTCCATGGCTTCTAAACCTTTCACCGGCCCTCTGCCGTCCACCGAATTCTGCTCCATGGCTTCTAAACCTTTCACCGGCCCTCTGCCGTCCACCGAATTCTGCTCCATGGCTTCTAAACCTTTCACCGGCCCTCTGCCGTCCACCGAATTCTGCTCCATGGCTTCTAAACCTTTCCACTGTTTTCCACTTTTTTCCACTTTTATCCAGTTTTATGGTGGAAAAAGGTGGGAAAAGGTGGAAAAACGTGGAAGAAATTGGAAAAAGTGGAAAAATGTGGGAAAATATGGGAAAAAGGTGGGAAAAAAAGTGGAAAAAGGAGTGGAAAAAAGTGGAAAAAACTGGATAAAACTGGATATAACAACTCAACTCATCAACTCATCAACTCAACTCATCAACTCATCAACTCAACTCATCAACTCCTCAACTCACGGCCCTCTGCCGTCCACCGAATTCTGCTCCATGGCTTCTAAACCTTTCCAGTTTTTTCCACTTTTTTCCACTTTTATCCAGTTTTATGGTGGAAAAAGGTGGGAAAAGGTGGGAAAACGTGGAAGAAATTGGAAAAAGTGGAAAAATGTGGGAAAATATGGGAAAAAGGTGGGAAAAAAAGTGGAAAAAGGAGTGGAAAAAAGTGGAAAAAACTGGATAAAACTGGATATAACTCAACTCAACTCATCAACTCATCAACTCAACTCATCAACTCATCAACTCAACTCATCAACTCCTCAACTCACGGCCCTCTGCCGTCCACCGAATTCTGCTCCATGGCTTCTAAACCTTTCCAGTTTTTTCCACTTTTTTCCACTTTTATCCAGTTTTATGGTGGAAAAAGGTGGGAAAAGGTGGGAAAACGTGGAAGAAATTGGAAAAAGTGGAAAAATGTGGGAAAATATGGGAAAAAGGTGGGAAAAAAAGTGGAAAAAGGAGTGAAAAAAAGTGGAAAAAACTGGATAAAACTGGATATAACTCAACTCAACTCATCAATTCATCAACTCAACTCATCAACTCATCAACTCAACTCATCAACTCAACTCCTCAACTCACGGCCCTCTGCCGTCCACCGAATTCTGCTCCATGGCTTCTAAACCTTTCACCGGCCCTCTGCCGTCCACCGAATTCTGCTTCATGGCTTCTAAACCTTTCACCGGCCCTCTGCCGTCCACCGAATTATGCTCCATGGCTTCTAAACCTTTCACCGGCCCTTTGCCGTCCACCGAATTCTGCTCCATGGCTTCTAAACCTTTCACCGGCCCTCTGCCGTCCACCGAATTCTGCTCCATGGCTTCTAAACCTTTCACCGGCCCTCTGCCGTCCACCGAATTCTGCTCCATGGCTTCTAAACCTTTCACCGGCCCTCTGCCGTCCACCGAATTCTGCTCCATGGCTTCTAAACCTTTCACCGGCCCTCTGCCGTCCACCGAATTCTGCTCCATGGCTTCTAAACCTTTCCACTGTTTTCCACTTTTTTCCACTTTTATCCAGTTTTATGGTGGAAAAAGGTGGGAAAAGGTGGGAAAACGTGGAAGAAATTGGAAAAAGTGGAAAAATGTGGGAAAATATGGGAAAAAGGTGGGAAAAAAGTGGAAAAAGGAGTGAAAAAAAGTGGAAAAAACTGGATAAAACTGGATATAACTCAACTCAACTCATCAATTCATCAACTCAACTCATCAACTCATCAACTCAACTCATCAACTCAACTCCTCAACTCACGGCCCTCTGCCGTCCACCGAATTCTGCTCCATGGCTTCTAAACCTTTCACCGGCCCTCTGCCGTCCACCGAATTCTGCTTCATGGCTTCTAAACCTTTCACCGGCCCTCTGCCGTCCACCGAATTATGCTCCATGGCTTCTAAACCTTTCACCGGCCCTTTGCCGTCCACCGAATTCTGCTCCATGGCTTCTAAACCTTTCACCGGCCCTCTGCCGTCCACCGAATTCTGCTCCATGGCTTCTAAACCTTTCACCGGCCCTCTGCCGTCCACCGAATTCTGCTCCATGGCTTCTAAACCTTTCACCGGCCCTCTGCCGTCCACCGAATTCTGCTCCATGGCTTCTAAACCTTTCACCGGCCCTCTGCCGTCCACCGAATTCTGCTCCATGGCTTCTAAACCTTTCACCGGCCCTCTGCCGTCCACCGAATTCTGCTCCATGGCTTCTAAACCTTTCACCGGCCCTCTGCCGTCCACCGAATTCTGCTCCATGGCTTCTAAACCTTTCACCGGCCCTCTGCCGTCCACCGAATTCTGCTCCATGGCTTCTAAACCTTTCACCGGCCCTCTGCCGTCCACCGAATTCTGCTCCATGGCTTCTAAACCTTTCACCGGCCCTCTGCCGTCCACCGAATTCTGCTCCATGGCTTCTAAACCTTTCCACTGTTTTCCACTTTTTTCCACTTTTATCCAGTTTTATGGTGGAAAAGGGTGGGAAAAGGTGGAAAAACGTGGAAGAAATTGGAAAAAGTGGAAAAATGTGGGAAAATATGGGAAAAAGGTGGGAAAAAAAGTGGAAAAAGGAGTGGAAAAAAGTGGAAAAAAGTGGATAAAACTGGATATAACAACTCAACTCATCAACTCATCAACTCAACTCATCAACTCATCAACTCAACTCATCAACTCCTCAACTCACGGCCCTCTGCCGTCCACCGAATTCTGCTCCATGGCTTCTAAACCTTTCCAGTTTTTTCCACTTTTTTCCACTTTTATCCAGTTTTATGGTGGAAAAAGGTGGGAAAAGGTGGGAAAACGTGGAAGAAATTGGAAAAAGTGGAAAAATGTGGGAAAATATGGGAAAAAGGTGGGAAAAAAAGTGGAAAAAGGAGTGAAAAAAACTGGAAAAAACTGGATAAAACTGGATATAACTCAACTCAACTCATCAATTCATCAACTCAACTCATCAACTCATCAACTCAACTCATCAACTCAACTCCTCAACTCACGGCCCTCTGCCGTCCACCGAATTCTGCTCCATGGCTTCTAAACCTTTCACCGGCCCTCTGCCGTCCACCGAATTCTGCTTCATGGCTTCTAAACCTTTCACCGGCCCTCTGCCGTCCACCGAATTATGCTCCATGGCTTCTAAACCTTTCACCGGCCCTTTGCCGTCCACCGAATTCTGCTCCATGGCTTCTAAACCTTTCACCGGCCCTCTGCCGTCCACCGAATTCTGCTCCATGGCTTCTAAACCTTTCACCGGCCCTCTGCCGTCCACCGAATTCTGCTCCATGGCTTCTAAACCTTTCACCGGCCCTCTGCCGTCCACCGAATTCTGCTCCATGGCTTCTAAACCTTTCACCGGCCCTCTGCCGTCCACCGAATTCTGCTCCATGGCTTCTAAACCTTTCACCGGCCCTCTGCCGTCCACCGAATTCTGCTCCATGGCTTCTAAACCTTTCACCGGCCCTCTGCCGTCCACCGAATTCTGCTCCATGGCTTCTAAACCTTTCACCGGCCCTCTGCCGTCCACCGAATTCTGCTCCATGGCTTCTAAACCTTTCACCGGCCCTCTGCCGTCCACCGAATTCTGCTCCATGGCTTCTAAACCTTTCCACTGTTTTCCACTTTTTTCCACTTTTATCCAGTTTTATGGTGGAAAAAGGTGGGAAAAGGTGGAAAAACGTGGAAGAAATTGGAAAAAGTGGAAAAATGTGGGAAAATATGGGAAAAAGGTGGGAAAAAAAGTGGAAAAAGGAGTGGAAAAAAGTGGAAAAAACTGGATAAAACTGGATATAACTCAACTCAACTCATCAACTCATCAACTCAACTCATCAACTCATCAACTCAACTCATCAACTCCTCAACTCACGGCCCTCTGCCGTCCACCGAATTCTGCTCCATGGCTTCTAAACCTTTCCAGTTTTTTCCACTTTTTTCCACTTTTATCCAGTTTTATGGTGGAAAAAGGTGGGAAAAGGTGGGAAAACGTGGAAGAAATTGGAAAAAGTGGAAAAATGTGGGAAAATATGGGAAAAAGGTGGGAAAAAAAGTGGAAAAAGGAGTGAAAAAAAGTGGAAAAAACTGGATAAAACTGGATATAACTCAACTCAACTCATCAATTCATCAACTCAACTCATCAACTCATCAACTCAACTCATCAACTCAACTCCTCAACTCACGGCCCTCTGCCGTCCACCGAATTCTGCTCCATGGCTTCTAAACCTTTCACCGGCCCTCTGCCGTCCACCGAATTCTGCTTCATGGCTTCTAAACCTTTCACCGGCCCTCTGCCGTCCACCGAATTATGCTCCATGGCTTCTAAACCTTTCACCGGCCCTTTGCCGTCCACCGAATTCTGCTCCATGGCTTCTAAACCTTTCACCGGCCCTCTGCCGTCCACCGAATTCTGCTCCATGGCTTCTAAACCTTTCACCGGCCCTCTGCCGTCCACCGAATTCTGCTCCATGGCTTCTAAACCTTTCACCGGCCCTCTGCCGTCCACCGAATTCTGCTCCATGGCTTCTAAACCTTTCACCGGCCCTCTGCCGTCCACCGAATTCTGCTCCATGGCTTCTAAACCTTTCCACTGTTTTCCACTTTTTTCCACTTTTATCCAGTTTTATGGTGGAAAAAGGTGGGAAAAGGTGGAAAAACGTGGAAGAAATTGGAAAAAGTGGAAAAATTTGGGAAAATATGGGAAAAAGGTGGGAAAAAAAGTGGAAAAAGGAGTGGAAAAAAGTGGAAAAACTGGATAAAACTGGATATAACTCAACTCAACTCATCAACTCATCAACTCAACTCATCAACTCATCAACTCAACTCATCAACTCCTCAACTCACGGCCCTCTGCCGTCCACCGAATTCTGCTCCATGGCTTCTAAACCTTTCCAGTTTTTTCCACTTTTTTCCACTTTTATCCAGTTTTATGGTGGAAAAAGGTGGGAAAAAAAGTGGAAAAAGGAGTGGAAAAAAGTGGAAAAAACGGGATAAAACTGGATATAACTCAACTCAACTCATCAACTCATCAACTCAACTCATCAACTCATCAACTCAACTCATCAACTCAACTCCTCAACTCACGGCCCTCTGCCGTCCACCGAATTCTGCTCCATGGCTTCTAAACCTTTCACCGGCCCTCTGCCGTCCACCGAATTCTGCTCCATGGCTTCTAAACCTTTCACCGGCCCTCTGCCGTCCACCGAATTCTGCTCCATGGCTTCTAAACCTTTCACCGGCCCTCTGCCGTCCACCGAATTCTGCTCCATGGCTTCTAAACCTTTCACCGGCCCTCTGCCGTCCACCGAATTCTGCTCCATGGCTTCTAAACCTTTCACCGGCCCTCTGCCGTCCACCGAATTCTGCTCCATGGCTTCTAAACCTTTCACCGGCCCTCTGCCGTCCACCGAATTCTGCTCCATGGCTTCTAAACCTTTCACCGGCCCTCTGCCGTCCACCGAATTCTGCTCCATGGCTTCTAAACCTTTCCACTGTTTTCCACTTTTTTCCACTTTTATCCAGTTTTATGGTGGAAAAGGGTGGGAAAAGGTGGAAAAACGTGGAAGAAATTGGAAAAAGTGGAAAAATGTGGGAAAATATGGGAAAAAGGTGGGAAAAAAAGTGGAAAAAGGAGTGGAAAAAAGTGGAAAAAAGTGGATAAAACTGGATATAACAACTCAACTCATCAACTCATCAACTCAACTCATCAACTCATCAACTCAACTCATCAACTCCTCAACTCACGGCCCTCTGCCGTCCACCGAATTCTGCTCCATGGCTTCTAAACCTTTCCAGTTTTTTCCACTTTTTTCCACTTTTATCCAGTTTTATGGTGGAAAAAGGTGGGAAAAGGTGGGAAAACGTGGAAGAAATTGGAAAAAGTGGAAAAATGTGGGAAAATATGGGAAAAAGGTGGGAAAAAAAGTGGAAAAAGGAGTGAAAAAAACTGGAAAAAACTGGATAAAACTGGATATAACTCAACTCAACTCATCAATTCATCAACTCAACTCATCAACTCATCAACTCAACTCATCAACTCAACTCCTCAACTCACGGCCCTCTGCCGTCCACCGAATTCTGCTCCATGGCTTCTAAACCTTTCACCGGCCCTCTGCCGTCCACCGAATTCTGCTTCATGGCTTCTAAACCTTTCACCGGCCCTCTGCCGTCCACCGAATTATGCTCCATGGCTTCTAAACCTTTCACCGGCCCTTTGCCGTCCACCGAATTCTGCTCCATGGCTTCTAAACCTTTCACCGGCCCTCTGCCGTCCACCGAATTCTGCTCCATGGCTTCTAAACCTTTCACCGGCCCTCTGCCGTCCACCGAATTCTGCTCCATGGCTTCTAAACCTTTCACCGGCCCTCTGCCGTCCACCGAATTCTGCTCCATGGCTTCTAAACCTTTCACCGGCCCTCTGCCGTCCACCGAATTCTGCTCCATGGCTTCTAAACCTTTCACCGGCCCTCTGCCGTCCACCGAATTCTGCTCCATGGCTTCTAAACCTTTCACCGGCCCTCTGCCGTCCACCGAATTCTGCTCCATGGCTTCTAAACCTTTCACCGGCCCTCTGCCGTCCACCGAATTCTGCTCCATGGCTTCTAAACCTTTCACCGGCCCTCTGCCGTCCACCGAATTCTGCTCCATGGCTTCTAAACCTTTCCACTGTTTTCCACTTTTTTCCACTTTTATCCAGTTTTATGGTGGAAAAAGGTGGGAAAAGGTGGAAAAACGTGGAAGAAATTGGAAAAAGTGGAAAAATGTGGGAAAATATGGGAAAAAGGTGGGAAAAAAAGTGGAAAAAGGAGTGGAAAAAAGTGGAAAAAACTGGATAAAACTGGATATAACTCAACTCAACTCATCAACTCATCAACTCAACTCATCAACTCATCAACTCAACTCATCAACTCCTCAACTCACGGCCCTCTGCCGTCCACCGAATTCTGCTCCATGGCTTCTAAACCTTTCCAGTTTTTTCCACTTTTTTCCACTTTTATCCAGTTTTATGGTGGAAAAAGGTGGGAAAAGGTGGGAAAACGTGGAAGAAATTGGAAAAAGTGGAAAAATGTGGGAAAATATGGGAAAAAGGTGGGAAAAAAAGTGGAAAAAGGAGTGAAAAAAAGTGGAAAAAACTGGATAAAACTGGATATAACTCAACTCAACTCATCAATTCATCAACTCAACTCATCAACTCATCAACTCAACTCATCAACTCAACTCCTCAACTCACGGCCCTCTGCCGTCCACCGAATTCTGCTCCATGGCTTCTAAACCTTTCACCGGCCCTCTGCCGTCCACCGAATTCTGCTCCATGGCTTCTAAACCTTTCACCGGCCCTCTGCCGTCCACCGAATTCTGCTCCATGGCTTCTAAACCTTTCACCGGCCCTCTGCCGTCCACCGAATTCTGCTCCATGGCTTCTAAACCTTTCACCGGCCCTCTGCCGTCCACCGAATTCTGCTCCATGGCTTCTAAACCTTTCACCGGCCCTCTGCCGTCCACCGAATTCTGCTCCATGGCTTCTAAACCTTTCCACTGTTTTCCACTTTTTTCCACTTTTATCCAGTTTTATGGTGGAAAAAGGTGGGAAAAGGTGGAAAAACGTGGAAGAAATTGGAAAAAGTGGAAAAATGTGGGAAAATATGGGAAAAAGGTGGGAAAAAAAGTGGAAAAAGGAGTGGAAAAAAGTGGAAAAAACTGGATAAAACTGGATATAACTCAACTCAACTCATCAACTCATCAACTCAACTCATCAACTCATCAACTCAACTCATCAACTCCTCAACTCACGGCCCTCTGCCGTCCACCGAATTCTGCTCCATGGCTTCTAAACCTTTCCAGTTTTTTCCACTTTTTTCCACTTTTATCCAGTTTTATGGTGGAAAAAGGTGGGAAAAGGTGGGAAAACGTGGAAGAAATTGGAAAAAGTGGAAAAATGTGGGAAAATATGGGAAAAAGGTGGGAAAAAAAGTGGAAAAAGGAGTGAAAAAAAGTGGAAAAAACTGGATAAAACTGGATATAACTCAACTCAACTCATCAATTCATCAACTCAACTCATCAACTCATCAACTCAACTCATCAACTCAACTCCTCAACTCACGGCCCTCTGCCGTCCACCGAATTCTGCTCCATGGCTTCTAAACCTTTCACCGGCCCTCTGCCGTCCACCGAATTCTGCTTCATGGCTTCTAAACCTTTCACCGGCCCTCTGCCGTCCACCGAATTATGCTCCATGGCTTCTAAACCTTTCACCGGCCCTTTGCCGTCCACCGAATTCTGCTCCATGGCTTCTAAACCTTTCACCGGCCCTCTGCCGTCCACCGAATTCTGCTCCATGGCTTCTAAACCTTTCACCGGCCCTCTGCCGTCCACCGAATTCTGCTCCATGGCTTCTAAACCTTTCACCGGCCCTCTGCCGTCCACCGAATTCTGCTCCATGGCTTCTAAACCTTTCACCGGCCCTCTGCCGTCCACCGAATTCTGCTCCATGGCTTCTAAACATTTCCACTGTTTTCCACTTTTTTCCACTTTTATCCAGTTTTATGGTGGAAAAAGGTGGGAAAAGGTGGAAAAACGTGGAAGAAATTGGAAAAAGTGGAAAAATTTGGGAAAATATGGGAAAAAGGTGGGAAAAAAAGTGGAAAAAGGAGTGGAAAAAAGTGGAAAAACTGGATAAAACTGGATATAACTCAACTCAACTCATCAACTCATCAACTCAACTCATCAACTCATCAACTCAACTCATCAACTCCTCAACTCACGGCCCTCTGCCGTCCACCGAATTCTGCTCCATGGCTTCTAAACCTTTCCAGTTTTTTCCACTTTTTTCCACTTTTATCCAGTTTTATGGTGGAAAAAGGTGGGAAAAAAAGTGGAAAAAGGAGTGGAAAAAAGTGGAAAAAACGGGATAAAACTGGATATAACTCAACTCAACTCATCAACTCATCAACTCAACTCATCAACTCATCAACTCAACTCATCAACTCAACTCCTCAACTCACGGCCCTCTGCCGTCCACCGAATTCTGCTCCATGGCTTCTAAACCTTTCACCGGCCCTCTGCCGTCCACCGAATTCTGCTTCATGGCTTCTAAACCTTTCACCGGCCCTCTGCCGTCCACCGAATTCTGCTCCATGGCTTCTAAACCTTTCACCGGCCCTCTGCCGTCCACCGAATTCTGCTCCATGGCTTCTAAACCTTTCACCGGCCCTCTGCCGTCCACCGAATTCTGCTCCATGGCTTCTAAACCTTTCACCGGCCCTCTGCCGTCCACCGAATTCTGCTCCATGGCTTCTAAACCTTTCACCGGCCCTCTGCCGTCCACCGAATTCTGCTCCATGGCTTCTAAACCTTTCACCGGCCCTCTGCCGTCCACCGAATTCTGCTCCATGGCTTCTAAACCTTTCCATTTTTTTCCACTTTTTTCCACTTTTATCCAGTTTTATGGTGGAAAAAGGTGGGAAAAGGTGGAAAAACGTGGAAGAAATTGGAAAAAGTGGAAAAATGTGGGAAAATATGGGAAAAAGGTGGGAAAAAAAGTGGAAAAAGGAGTGGAAAAAACTGGAGAAAACTGGATAAAACTGGATATAACTCAACTCAACTCATCAACTCATCAACTCAACTCATCAACTCATCAACTCAACTCATCAACTCAACTCCTCAACTCACGGCCCTCTGCCGTCCACCGAATTCTGCTCCATGGTTTCTAAACCTTTCACCGGCCCTTTGCCGTCCACCGAATTCTGCTCCATGGCTTCTAAACCTTTCACCGGCCCTCTGCCGTCCACCGAATTCTGCTCCATGGCTTCTAAACCTTTCACCGGCCCTCTGCCGTCCACCGAATTCTGCTCCATGGCTTCTAAACCTTTCACCGGCCCTCTGCCGTCCACCGAATTCTGCTCCATGGCTTCTAAACCTTTCACCG
Source organism: Notolepis coatsorum (assembly GCF_963971535.1). Classification (NCBI taxonomy): domain Eukaryota; kingdom Metazoa; phylum Chordata; class Actinopteri; order Aulopiformes; family Paralepididae; genus Notolepis; species Notolepis coatsorum. The sequence continues at coordinate 635,165 of NW_028170718.1, read as the reverse complement.
GCCCTCTGCCGTCCACCGAATTCTGCTCCATGGCTTCTAAACCTTTCACCGGCCCTCTGCCGTCCACCGAATTCTGCTCCATGGCTTCTAAACCTTTCCACTTTTTTCCACTTTTTTCCACTTTTATCCAGTTTTATGGTGGAAAAAGGTGGGAAAAGGTGGGAAAACGTGGAAGAAATTGGAAAAAGTGGAAAAAGTGGAAAAATGTGGGAAAATATAGGAAAAAGGTGGGGAAAAAAGTGGAAAAAGGAGTGGAAAAAAGTGGAAAAAACTGGATAAAACTGGATATAACTCAACTCAACTCATCAACTCATCAACTCAACTCATCAACTCATCAACTCAACTCATCAACTCAACTCCTCAACTCACGGCCCTCTGCCGTCCACCGAATTCTGCTCCATGGCTTCTAAACCTTTCACCGGCCCTCTGCCGTCCACCGAATTCTGCTTCATGGCTTCTAAACCTTTCACCGGCCCTCTGCCGTCCACCGAATTCTGCTCCATGGCTTCTAAACCTTTCACCGGCCCTCTGCCGTCCACCGAATTCTGCTCCATGGCTTCTAAACCTTTCACCGGCCCTCTGCCGTCCACCGAATTCTGCTCCATGGCTTCTAAACCTTTCACCGGCCCTCTGCCGTCCACCGAATTCTGCTCCATGGCTTCTAAACCTTTCACCGGCCCTCTGCCGTCCACCGAATTCTGCTCCATGGCTTCTAAACCTTTCCAGTTTTTTCCAGTTTTTTCCACTTTTATCCAGTTTTATGGTGGAAAAAGGTGGGAAAAGGTGGGAAAACGTGGAAGAAATTGGAAAAAGTGGAAAAAGTGGGAAAATGTGGGAAAATATGGGAAAAAGGTGGGAAAAAAAGTGGAAAAAGGAGTGGAAAAAACTGGAAAAAACTGGATAAAACTGGATATAACTCAACTCAACTCATCAACTCATCAACTCAACTCATCAACTCATCAACTCAACTCATCAACTCAACTCCTCAACTCACGGCCCTCTGCCGTCCACCGAATTCTGCTCCATGGCTTCTAAACCTTTCACCGGCCCTCTGCCGTCCACCGAATTCTGCTCCATGGCTTCTAAACCTTTCACCGGCCCTCTGCCGTCCACCGAATTCTGCTCCATGGCTTCTAAACCTTTCACCGGCCCTCTGCCGTCCACCGAATTCTGCTCCATGGCTTCTAAACCTTTCCACTGTTTTCCACTTTTTTCCACTTTTATCCAGTTTTATGGTGGAAAAAGGTGGGAAAAGGTGGAAAAACGTGGAAGAAATTGGAAAAAGTGGAAAAATGTGGGAAAATATGGGAAAAAGGTGGGAAAAAAAGTGGAAAAAGGAGTGGAAAAAAGTGGAAAAAACTGGATAAAACTGGATATAACTCAACTCAACTCATCAACTCATCAACTCAACTCATCAACTCATCAACTCAACTCATCAACTCCTCAACTCACGGCCCTCTGCCGTCCACCGAATTCTGCTCCATGGCTTCTAAACCTTTCCAGTTTTTTCCACTTTTTTCCACTTTTATCCAGTTTTATGGTGGAAAAAGGTGGGAAAAGGTGGGAAAACGTGGAAGAAATTGGAAAAAGTGGAAAAATGTGGGAAAATATGGGAAAAAGGTGGGAAAAAAAGTGGAAAAAGGAGTGAAAAAAAGTGGAAAAAACTGGATAAAACTGGATATAACTCAACTCAACTCATCAATTCATCAACTCAACTCATCAACTCATCAACTCAACTCATCAACTCAACTCCTCAACTCACGGCCCTCTGCCGTCCACCGAATTCTGCTCCATGGCTTCTAAACCTTTCACCGGCCCTCTGCCGTCCACCGAATTCTGCTTCATGGCTTCTAAACCTTTCACCGGCCCTCTGCCGTCCACCGAATTATGCTCCATGGCTTCTAAACCTTTCACCGGCCCTTTGCCGTCCACCGAATTCTGCTCCATGGCTTCTAAACCTTTCACCGGCCCTCTGCCGTCCACCGAATTCTGCTCCATGGCTTCTAAACCTTTCACCGGCCCTCTGCCGTCCACCGAATTCTGCTCCATGGCTTCTAAACCTTTCACCGGCCCTCTGCCGTCCACCGAATTCTGCTCCATGGCTTCTAAACCTTTCACCGGCCCTCTGCCGTCCACCGAATTCTGCTCCATGGCTTCTAAACATTTCCACTGTTTTCCACTTTTTTCCACTTTTATCCAGTTTTATGGTGGAAAAAGGTGGGAAAAGGTGGAAAAACGTGGAAGAAATTGGAAAAAGTGGAAAAATTTGGGAAAATATGGGAAAAAGGTGGGAAAAAAAGTGGAAAAAGGAGTGGAAAAAAGTGGAAAAACTGGATAAAACTGGATATAACTCAACTCAACTCATCAACTCATCAACTCAACTCATCAACTCATCAACTCAACTCATCAACTCCTCAACTCACGGCCCTCTGCCGTCCACCGAATTCTGCTCCATGGCTTCTAAACCTTTCCAGTTTTTTCCACTTTTTTCCACTTTTATCCAGTTTTATGGTGGAAAAAGGTGGGAAAAAAAGTGGAAAAAGGAGTGGAAAAAAGTGGAAAAAACGGGATAAAACTGGATATAACTCAACTCAACTCATCAACTCATCAACTCAACTCATCAACTCATCAACTCAACTCATCAACTCAACTCCTCAACTCACGGCCCTCTGCCGTCCACCGAATTCTGCTCCATGGCTTCTAAACCTTTCACCGGCCCTCTGCCGTCCACCGAATTCTGCTTCATGGCTTCTAAACCTTTCACCGGCCCTCTGCCGTCCACCGAATTCTGCTCCATGGCTTCTAAACCTTTCACCGGCCCTCTGCCGTCCACCGAATTCTGCTCCATGGCTTCTAAACCTTTCACCGGCCCTCTGCCGTCCACCGAATTCTGCTCCATGGCTTCTAAACCTTTCACCGGCCCTCTGCCGTCCACCGAATTCTGCTCCATGGCTTCTAAACCTTTCACCGGCCCTCTGCCGTCCACCGAATTCTGCTCCATGGCTTCTAAACCTTTCACCGGCCCTCTGCCGTCCACCGAATTCTGCTCCATGGCTTCTAAACCTTTCCATTTTTTTCCACTTTTTTCCACTTTTATCCAGTTTTATGGTGGAAAAAGGTGGGAAAAGGTGGAAAAACGTGGAAGAAATTGGAAAAAGTGGAAAAATGTGGGAAAATATGGGAAAAAGGTGGGAAAAAAAGTGGAAAAAGGAGTGGAAAAAACTGGAGAAAACTGGATAAAACTGGATATAACTCAACTCAACTCATCAACTCATCAACTCAAATCATCAACTCATCAACTCAACTCATCAACTCAACTCCTCAACTCACGGCCCTCTGCCGTCCACCGAATTCTGCTCCATGGTTTCTAAACCTTTCACCGGCCCTTTGCCGTCCACCGAATTCTGCTCCATGGCTTCTAAACCTTTCACCGGCCCTCTGCCGTCCACCGAATTCTGCTCCATGGCTTCTAAACCTTTCACCGGCCCTCTGCCGTCCACCGAATTCTGCTCCATGGCTTCTAAACCTTTCACCGGCCCTCTGCCGTCCACCGAATTCTGCTCCATGGCTTCTAAACCTTTCACCGGCCCTCTGCCGTCCACCGAATTCTGCTCCATGGCTTCTAAACCTTTCACCGGCCCTCTGCCGTCCACCGAATTCTGCTCCATGGCTTCTAAACCTTTCCACTTTTTTCCACTTTTTTCCACTTTTATCCAGTTTTATGGTGGAAAAAGGTGGGAAAAGGTGGGAAAACGTGGAAGAAATTGGAAAAAGTGGAAAAAGTGGAAAAATGTGGGAAAATATAGGAAAAAGGTGGGGAAAAAAGTGGAAAAAGGAGTGGAAAAAAGTGGAAAAAACTGGATAAAACTGGATATAACTCAACTCAACTCATCAACTCATCAACTCAACTCATCAACTCATCAACTCAACTCATCAACTCAACTCCTCAACTCACGGCCCTCTGCCGTCCACCGAATTCTGCTCCATGGCTTCTAAACCTTTCACCGGCCCTCTGCCGTCCACCGAATTCTGCTTCATGGCTTCTAAACCTTTCACCGGCCCTCTGCCGTCCACCGAATTCTGCTCCATGGCTTCTAAACCTTTCACCGGCCCTCTGCCGTCCACCGAATTCTGCTCCATGGCTTCTAAACCTTTCACCGGCCCTCTGCCGTCCACCGAATTCTGCTCCATGGCTTCTAAACCTTTCACCGGCCCTCTGCCGTCCACCGAATTCTGCTCCATGGCTTCTAAACCTTTCACCGGCCCTCTGCCGTCCACCGAATTCTGCTCCATGGCTTCTAAACCTTTCCAGTTTTTTCCAGTTTTTTCCACTTTTATCCAGTTTTATGGTGGAAAAAGGTGGGAAAAGGTGGGAAAACGTGGAAGAAATTGGAAAAAGTGGAAAAAGTGGGAAAATGTGGGAAAATATGGGAAAAAGGTGGGAAAAAAAGTGGAAAAAGGAGTGGAAAAAACTGGAAAAAACTGGATAAAACTGGATATAACTCAACTCAACTCATCAACTCATCAACTCAACTCATCAACTCATCAACTCAACTCATCAACTCAACTCCTCAACTCACGGCCCTCTGCCGTCCACCGAATTCTGCTCCATGGCTTCTAAACCTTTCACCGGCCCTCTGCCGTCCACCGAATTCTGCTCCATGGCTTCTAAACCTTTCACCGGCCCTCTGCCGTCCACCGAATTCTGCTCCATGGCTTCTAAACCTTTCACCGGCCCTCTGCCGTCCACCGAATTCTGCTCCATGGCTTCTAAACCTTTCACCGGCCCTCTGCCGTCCACCGAATTCTGCTCCATGGCTTCTAAACCTTTCACCGGCCCTCTGCCGTCCACCGAATTCTGCTCCATGGCTTCTAAACCTTTCACCGGCCCTCTGCCGTCCACCGAATTCTGCTCCATGGCTTCTAAACCTTTCCACTGTTTTCCACTTTTTTCCACTTTTATCCAGTTTTATGGTGGAAAAAGGTGGGAAAAGGTGGAAAAACGTGGAAGAAATTGGAAAAAGTGGAAAAATTTGGGAAAATATGGGAAAAAGGTGGGAAAAAAAGTGGAAAAAGGAGTGGAAAAAACTGGAAAAAACTGGATAAAACTGGATATAACTCAACTCAACTCATCAACTCATCAACTCAACTCATCAACTCATCAACTCAACTCATCAACTCAACTCCTCAACTCACGGCCCTCTGCCGTCCACCGAATTCTGCTCCATGGCTTCTAAACCTTTCACCGGCCCTCTGCCGTCCACCGAATTCTGCTTCATGGCTTCTAAACCTTTCACCGGCCCTCTGCCGTCCACCGAATTCTGCTCCATGGCTTCTAAACCTTTCACCGGCCCTCTGCCGTCCACCGAATTCTGCTCCATGGCTTCTAAACCTTTCACCGGCCCTCTGCCGTCCACCGAATTCTGCTCCATGGCTTCTAAACCTTTCACCGGCCCTCTGCCGTCCACCGAATTCTGCTCCATGGCTTCTAAACCTTTCACCGGCCCTCTGCCGTCCACCGAATTCTGCTCCATGGCTTCTAAACCTTTCCAGTTTTTTCCAGTTTTTTCCACTTTTATCCAGTTTTATGGTGGAAAAAGGTGGGAAAAGGTGGGAAAACGTGGAAGAAATTGGAAAAAGTGGAAAAAGTGGGAAAATGTGGGAAAATATGGGAAAAAGGTGGGAAAAAAAGTGGAAAAAGGAGTGGAAAAAACTGGAAAAAACTGGATAAAACTGGATATAACTCAACTCAACTCATCAACTCATCAACTCAACTCATCAACTCATCAACTCAACTCATCAACTCAACTCCTCAACTCACGGCCCTCTGCCGTCCACCGAATTCTGCTCCATGGCTTCTAAACCTTTCACCGGCCCTCTGCCGTCCACCGAATTCTGCTCCATGGCTTCTAAACCTTTCACCGGCCCTCTGCCGTCCACCGAATTCTGCTCCATGGCTTCTAAACCTTTCACCGGCCCTCTGCCGTCCACCGAATTCTGCTCCATGGCTTCTAAACCTTTCACCGGCCCTCTGCCGTCCACCGAATTCTGCTCCATGGCTTCTAAACCTTTCACCGGCCCTCTGCCGTCCACCGAATTCTGCTCCATGGCTTCTAAACCTTTCACCGGCCCTCTGCCGTCCACCGAATTCTGCTCCATGGCTTCTAAACCTTTCCACTGTTTTCCACTTTTTTCCACTTTTATCCAGTTTTATGGTGGAAAAAGGTGGGAAAAGGTGGAAAAACGTGGAAGAAATTGGAAAAAGTGGAAAAATTTGGGAAAATTTGGGAAAAAGGTGGGAAAAAAAGTGGAAAAAGGAGTGGAAAAAACTGGAAAAAACTGGATAAAACTGGATATAACTCAACTCAACTCATCAACTCATCAACTCAACTCATCAACTCATCAACTCAACTCATCAACTCCTCAACTCACGGCCCTCTGCCGTCCACCGAATTCTGCTCCAAGACTTCTAAACCTTTCCAGTTTTTTCCACTTTTTTCCACTTTTATCCAGTTTTATGGTGGAAAAAGGTGGGAAAAGGTGGGAAAACGTGGAAGAAATTGGAAAAAGTGGAAAAATGTGGGAAAATATGGGAAAAAGGTGGGAAAAAAAGTGGAAAAAGGAGTGAAAAAAAGTGGAAAAAACTGGATAAAACTGGATATAACTCAACTCAACTCATCAATTCATCAACTCAACTCATCAACTCATCAACTCAACTCATCAACTCAACTCCTCAACTCACGGCCCTCTGCCGTCCACCGAATTCTGCTCCATGGCTTCTAAACCTTTCACCGGCCCTCTGCCGTCCACCGAATTCTGCTCCATGGCTTCTAAACCTTTCACCGGCCCTCTGCCGTCCACCGAATTCTGCTCCATGGCTTCTAAACCTTTCACAGGCCCTCTGCCGTCCACCGAATTCTGCTCCATGGCTTCTAAACCTTTCACCGGCCCTCTGCCGTCCACCGAATTCTGCTCCATGGCTTCTAAACCTTTCACCGGCCCTCTGCCGTCCACCGAATTCTGCTCCATGGCTTCTAAACCTTTCCACTGTTTTCCACTTTTTTCCACTTTTATCCAGTTTTATGGTGGAAAAAGGTGGGAAAAGGTGGAAAAACGTGGAAGAAATTGGAAAAAGTGGAAAAATGTGGGAAAATATGGGAAAAATGTGGGAAAAAAAGTGGAAAAAGGAGTGGAAAAAAGTGGAAAAAAGTGGATAAAACTGGATATAACTCAACTCAACTCATCAACTCATCAACTCAACTCATCAACTCATAAACTCAACTCATCAACTCCTCAACTCACGGCCCTCTGCCGTCCACCGAATTCTGCTCCATGGCTTCTAAACCTTTCCAGTTTTTTCCACTTTTTTCCACTTTTATCCAGTTTTATGGTGGAAAAAGGTGGGAAAAGGTGGGAAAACGTGGAAGAAATTGGAAAAAGTGGAAAAATGTGGGAAAATATGGGAAAAAGGTGGGAAAAAAAGTGGAAAAAGGAGTGAAAAAAAGTGGAAAAAACTGGATAAAACTGGATATAACTCAACTCAACTCATCAATTCATCAACTCAACTCATCAACTCATCAACTCAACTCATCAACTCAACTCCTCAACTCACGGCCCTCTGCCGTCCACCGAATTCTGCTCCATGGCTTCTAAACCTTTCACCGGCCCTCTGCCGTCCACCGAATTCTGCTTCATGGCTTCTAAACCTTTCACCGGCCCTCTGCCGTCCACCGAATTATGCTCCATGGCTTCTAAACCTTTCACCGGCCCTTTGCCGTCCACCGAATTCTGCTCCATGGCTTCTAAACCTTTCACCGGCCCTCTGCCGTCCACCGAATTCTGCTCCATGGCTTCTAAACCTTTCACCGGCCCTCTGCCGTCCACCGAATTCTGTTCCATGGCTTCTAAACCTTTCACCGGCCCTCTGCCGTCCACCGAATTCTGCTCCATGGCTTCTAAACCTTTCACCGGCCCTCTGCCGTCCACCGAATTCTGCTCCATGGCTTCTAAACCTTTCCACTGTTTTCCACTTTTTTCCACTTTTATCCAGTTTTATGGTGGAAAAAGGTGGGAAAAGGTGGAAAAACGTGGAAGAAATTGGAAAAAGTGGAAAAATGTGGGAAAATATGGGAAAGAGGTGGGAAAAAAAGTGGAAAAAGGAGTGGAAAAAAGTGGAAAAAACTGGATAAAACTGGATATAACTCAACTCAACTCATCAACTCATCAACTCAACTCATCAACTCATAAACTCAACTCATCAACTCCTCAACTCACGGCCCTCTGCCGTCCACCGAATTCTGCTCCATGGCTTCTAAACCTTTCCAGTTTTTTCCACTTTTTTCCACTTTTATCCAGTTTTATGGTGGAAAAAGGTGGGAAAAGGTGGGAAAACGTGGAAGAAATTGGAAAAAGTGGAAAAATTTGGGAAAATATGGGAAAAAGGTGGGAAAAAAAGTGGAAAAAGGAGTGAAAAAAAGTGGAAAAAACTGGATAAAACTGGATATAACTCAACTCAACTCATCAATTCATCAACTCAACTCATCAACTCATCAACTCAACTCATCAACTCAACTCCTCAACTCACGGCCCTCTGCCGTCCACCGAATTCTGCTCCATGGCTTCTAAACCTTTCCAGTTTTTTCCACTTTTTTCCACTTTTATCCAGTTTTATGGTGGAAAAAGGTGGGAAAAGGTGGGAAAACGTGGAAGAAATTGGAAAAAGTGGAAAAATGTGGGAAAATATGGGAAAAAGGTGGGAAAAAAAGTGGAAAAAGGAGTGAAAAAAAGTGGAAAAAACTGGATAAAACTGGATATAACTCAACTCAACTCATCAATTCATCAACTCAACTCATCAACTCATCAACTCAACTCATCAACTCAACTCCTCAACTCACGGCCCTCTGCCGTCCACCGAATTCTGCTCCATGGCTTCTAAACCTTTCACCGGCCCTCTGCCGTCCACCGAATTCTGCTTCATGGCTTCTAAACCTTTCACCGGCCCTCTGCCGTCCACCGAATTATGCTCCATGGCTTCTAAACCTTTCACCGGCCCTTTGCCGTCCACCGAATTCTGCTCCATGGCTTCTAAACCTTTCACCGGCCCTCTGCCGTCCACCGAATTCTGCTCCATGGCTTCTAAACCTTTCACCGGCCCTCTGCCGTCCACCGAATTCTGTTCCATGGCTTCTAAACCTTTCACCGGCCCTCTGCCGTCCACCGAATTCTGCTCCATGGCTTCTAAACCTTTCACCGGCCCTCTGCCGTCCACCGAATTCTGCTCCATGGCTTCTAAACCTTTCCACTGTTTTCCACTTTTTTCCACTTTTATCCAGTTTTATGGTGGAAAAAGGTGGGAAAAGGTGGAAAAACGTGGAAGAAATTGGAAAAAGTGGAAAAATGTGGGAAAATATGGGAAAGAGGTGGGAAAAAAAGTGGAAAAAGGAGTGGAAAAAAGTGGAAAAAACTGGATAAAACTGGATATAACTCAACTCAACTCATCAATTCATCAACTCAACTCATCAACTCATCAACTCAACTCATCAACTCAACTCCTCAACTCACGGCCCTCTGCCGTCCACCGAATTCTGCTCCATGGCTTCTAAACCTTTCACCGGCCCTCTGCCGTCCACCGAATTCTGCTTCATGGCTTCTAAACCTTTCACCGGCCCTCTGCCGTCCACCGAATTATGCTCCATGGCTTTTAAACCTTTCACCGGCCCTTTGCCGTCCACCGAATTCTGCTCCATGGCTTCTAAACCTTTCACCGGCCCTCTGCCGTCCACCGAATTCTGCTCCATGGCTTCTAAACCTTTCACCGGCCCTCTGCCGTCCACCGAATTCTGCTCCATGGCTTCTAAACCTTTCACCGGCCCTCTGCCGTCCACCGAATTCTGCTCCATGGCTTCTAAACCTTTCACCGGCCCTCTGCCGTCCACCGAATTCTGCTCCATGGCTTCTAAACCTTTCACCGGCCCTCTGCCGTCCACCGAATTCTGCTCCATGGCTTCTAAACCATTCACCGGCCCTCTGCCGTCCACCGAATTCTGCTCCATGGCTTCTAAACCTTTCCAGTTTTTTCCACTTTTTTCCACTTTTATCCAGTTTTATGGTGGAAAAAGGTGGGATAAGGTGGGAAAACGTGGAAGAAATTGGAAAAAGTGGAAAAAGTGGAAAAATGTGGGAAAATATGGGAAAAAGGTGGGGGAAAAAGTGGAAAAAGGAGTGGAAAAAAGTGGAAAAAAGTGGATAAAACTGGATATAACTCAACTCAACTCATCAACTCATCAACTCAACTCATCAACTCATCAACTCAACTCATCAACTCAACTCCTCAACTCACGGCCCTCTGCCGTCCACCGAATTCTGCTCCATGGCTTCTAAACCTTTCACCGGCCCTCTGCCGTCCACCGAATTCTGCTCCATGGCTTCTAAACCTTTCACCGGCCCTCTGCCGTCCACCGAATTCTGCTCCATGGCTTCTAAACCTTTCACCGGCCCTCTGCCGTCCACCGAATTCTGCTCCATGGCTTCTAAACCTTTCACCGGCCCTCTGCCGTCCACCGAATTCTGCTCCATGGCTTCTAAACCTTTCACCGGCCCTCTGCCGTCCACCGAATTCTGCTCCATGGCTTCTAAACCTTTCCAGTTTTTTCCACTTTTATCCAGTTTTATGGTGGAAAAAGGTGGGAAAAGGTGGGAAAACGTGGAAGAAATTGGAAAAAGTGGAAAAAGTGGAAAAATTTGGGAAAATATGGGAAAAAGGTGGGAAAAAAAGTGGAAAAAGGAGTGGAAAAAACTGGAAAAAACTGGATAAAACTGGATATAACTCAACTCAACTCATCAACTCATCAACTCAACTCATCAACTCATCAACTCAACTCATCAACTCAACTCCTCAACTCACGGCCCTCTGCCGTCCACCGAATTCTGCTCCATGGCTTCTAAACCTTTCACCGGCCCTCTGCCGTCCACCGAATTCTGCTTCATGGCTTCTAAACCTTTCACCGGCCCTCTGCCGTCCACCGAATTCTGCTCCATGGCTTCTAAACCTTTCACCGGCCCTCTGCCGTCCACCGAATTCTGCTCCATGGCTTCTAAACCTTTCACCGGCCCTCTGCCGTCCACCGAATTCTGCTCCATGGCTTCTAAACCTTTCACCGGCCCTCTGCCGTCCACCGAATTCTGCTCCATGGCTTCTAAACCTTTCACCGGCCCTCTGCCGTCCACCGAATTCTGCTCCATGGCTTCTAAACCTTTCACCGGCCCTCTGCCGTCCACCGAATTCTGCTCCATGGCTTCTAAACCTTTCACCGGCCCTCTGCCGTCCACCGAATTCTGCTCCATGGCTTCTAAACCTTTCACCGGCCCTCTGCCGTCCACCGAATTCTGCTCCATGGCTTCTAAACCTTTCACCGGCCCTCTGCCATCCACCGAATTCTGCTCCATGGCTTCTAAACCTTTCACCGGCCCTCTGCCGTACACCGAATTCTGCTCCATGGCTTCTAAACCTTTCACCGGCCCTCTGCCGTCCACCGAATTCTGCTCCATGGCTTCTAAACCTTTCACCGGCCCTCTGCCGTCCACCGAATTCTACTCCATGGCTTCTAAACCTTTCACCGGCCCTCTGCCGTCCACCGAATTCTGCTCCATGGCTTCTAAACCTTTCACCGGCCCTCTGCCGTCCACCGAATTCTGCTCCATGGCTTCTAAACCTTTCCAGTTTTTTCCAGTTTTTTCCACTTTTATCCAGTTTTATGGTGGAAAAAGGTGGGAAAAGGTGGGAAAACGTGGAAGAAATTGGAAAAAGTGGAAAAAGTGGGAAAATGTGGGAAAATATGGGAAAAAGGTGGGAAAAAAAGTGGAAAAAGGAGTGGAAAAAACTGGAAAAAACTGGATAAAACTGGATATAACTCAACTCAACTCATCAACTCATCAACTCAACTCATCAACTCATCAACTCAACTCATCAACTCAACTCCTCAACTCACGGCCCTCTGCCGTCCACCGAATTCTGCTCCATGGCTTCTAAACCTTTCACCGGCCCTCTGCCGTCCACCGAATTCTGCTCCATGGCTTCTAAACTTTTCACCGGCCCTCTGCCGTCCACCGAATTCTGCTCCATGGCTTCTAAACCTTTCACCGGCCCTCTGCCGTCCACCGAATTCTGCTCCATGGCTTCTAAACCTTTCACCGGCCCTCTGCCGTCCACCGAATTCTGCTCCATGGCTTCTAAACCTTTCACCGGCCCTCTGCCGTCCACCGAATTCTGCTCCATGGCTTCTAAACCTTTCACCGGCCCTCTGCCGTCCACCGAATTCTGCTCCATGGCTTCTAAACCTTTCCACTGTTTTCCACTTTTTTCCACTTTTATCCAGTTTTATGGTGGAAAAAGGTGGGAAAAGGTGGAAAAACGTGGAAGAAATTGGAAAAAGTGGAAAAATTTGGGAAAATATGGGAAAAAGGTGGGAAAAAAAGTGGAAAAAGGAGTGGAAAAAACTGGAAAAAACTGGATAAAACTGGATATAACTCAACTCAACTCATCAACTCATCAACTCATCAACTCATCAACTCAACTCATCAACTCCTCAACTCACGGCCCTCTGCCGTCCACCGAATTCTGCTCCATGGCTTCTAAACCTTTCCAGTTTTTTCCACTTTTTTCCACTTTTATCCAGTTTTATGGTGGAAAAAGGTGGGAAAAGGTGGGAAAACGTGGAAGAAATTGGAAAAAGTGGAAAAATGTGGGAAAATATGGGAAAAAGGTGGGAAAAAAAGTGGAAAAAGGAGTGAAAAAAAGTGGAAAAAACTGGATAAAACTGGATATAACTCAACTCAACTCATCAATTCATCAACTCAACTCATCAACTCATCAACTCAACTCATCAACTCAACTCCTCAACTCACGGCCCTCTGCCGTCCACCGAATTCTGCTCCATGGCTTCTAAACCTTTCACCGGCCCTCTGCCGTCCACCGAATTCTGCTTCATGGCTTCTAAACCTTTCACCGGCCCTCTGCCGTCCACCGAATTATGCTCCATGGCTTCTAAACCTTTCACCGGCCCTTTGCCGTCCACCGAATTCTGCTCCATGGCTTCTAAACCTTTCACCGGCCCTCTGCCGTCCACCGAATTCTGCTCCATGGCTTCTAAACCTTTCACCGGCCCTCTGCCGTCCACCGAATTCTGCTCCATGGCTTCTAAACCTTTCACCGGCCCTCTGCCGTCCACCGAATTCTGCTCCATGGCTTCTAAACCTTTCACCGGCCCTCTGCCGTCCACCGAATTCTGCTCCATGGCTTCTAAACCTTTCCACTGTTTTCCACTTTTTTCCACTTTTATCCAGTTTTATGGTGGAAAAAGGTGGGAAAAGGTGGAAAAACGTGGAAGAAATTGGAAAAAGTGGAAAAATGTGGGAAAATATGGGAAAAAGGTGGGAAAAAAGTGGAAAAAGGAGTGGAAAAAAGTGGAAAAAAGTGGATAAAACTGGATATAACTCAACTCAACTCATCAACTCATCAACTCAACTCATCAACTCATAAACTCAACTCATCAACTCCTCAACTCACGGCCCTCTGCCGTCCACCGAATTCTGCTCCATGGCTTCTAAACCTTTCCAGTTTTTTCCACTTTTTTCCACTTTTATCCAGTTTTATGGTGGAAAAAGGTGGGAAAAGGTGGGAAAACGTGGAAGAAATTGGAAAAAGTGGAAAAATTTGGGAAAATATGGGAAAAAGGTGGGAAAAAAAGTGGAAAAAGGAGTGAAAAAAAGTGGAAAAAACTGGATAAAACTGGATATAACTCAACTCAACTCATCAATTCATCAACTCAACTCATCAACTCATCAACTCAACTCATCAACTCAACTCCTCAACTCACGGCCCTCTGCCGTCCACCGAATTCTGCTCCATGGCTTCTAAACCTTTCACCGGCCCTCTGCCGTCCACCGAATTCTGCTTCATGGCTTCTAAACCTTTCACCGGCCCTCTGCCGTCCACCGAATTATGCTCCATGGCTTCTAAACCTTTCACCGGCCCTTTGCCGTCCACCGAATTCTGCTCCATGGCTTCTAAACCTTTCACCGGCCCTCTGCCGTCCACCGAATTCTGCTCCATGGCTTCTAAACCTTTCACCGGCCCTCTGCCGTCCACCGAATTCTGCTCCATGGCTTCTAAACCTTTCACCGGCCCTCTGCCGTCCACCGAATTCTGCTCCATGGCTTCTAAACCTTTCACCGGCCCTCTGCCGTCCACCGAATTCTGCTCCATGGCTTCTAAACCTTTCACCGGCCCTCTGCCGTCCACCGAATTCTGCTCCATGGCTTCTAAACCTTTCCAGTTTTTTCCACTTTTATCCAGTTTTATGGTGGAAAAAGGTGGGACAAGGTGGGAAAACGTGGAAGAAATTGGAAAAAGTGGAAAAATGTGGGAAAATATGGGAAAAAGGTGGGAAAAAAAGTGGAAAAAGGAGTGAAAAAAACTGGAAAAAACTGGATAAAACTGGATATAACTCAACTCAACTCATCAACTCATCAACTCAACTCATCAACTCATCAACTCAACTCATCAACTCAACTCCTCAACTCACGGCCCTCTGCCGTCCACCGAATTCTGCTCCATGGCTTCTAAACCTTTCACCGGCCCTCTGCCGTCCACCGAATTCTGCTTCATGGCTTCTAAACCTTCCACCGAATTCTGCTCCATGGCTTCTAAACCTTTCACCGGCCCTCTGCCGTCCACCGAATTCTGCTCCATGGCTTCTAAACCTTTCACCGGCCCTCTGCCGTCCACCGAATTCTGCTCCATGGCTTCTAAACCTTTCACAGGCCCTCTGCCGTCCACCGAATTCTGCTCCATGGCTTCTAAACCTTTCACCGGCCCTCTGCCGTCCACCGAATTCTGCTCCATGGCTTCTAAACCTTTCACCGGCCCTCTGCCGTAAACCGAATTCTGCTCCATGGCTTCTAAACCTTTCACCGGCCCTCTGCCGTCCACCGAATTCTGCTCCATGGCTTCTAAACCTTTCACCGGCCCTCTGCCGTCCACCGAATTTTGCTCCATGGCTTCTAAACCTTTCACCGGCCCTCTGCCGTCCACCGAATTCTGCTCCATGGCTTCTAAACCTTTCACCGGCCCTCTGCCGTACACCGAATTCTGCTCCATGGCTTCTAAACCTTTCACCGGCCCTCTGCCGTCCACCGAATTCTGCTCCATGGCTTCTAAACCTTTCACCGGCCCTCTGCCGTCCACCGAATTCTGCTCCATGGCTTCTAAACCTTTCACCGGCCCTCTGCCGTCCACCGAATTCTGCTCCATGGCTTCTAAACCTTTCCAGTTTTTTCCACTTTTTTCCACTTTTATCCAGTTTTATGGTGGAAAAAGGTGGGAAAAGGTGGGAAAACGTGGAAGAAATTGGAAAAAGTGGAAAAAGTGGAAAAATGTGGGAAAATATGGGAAAAAGGTGGGGAAAAAAGTGGAAAAAGGAGTGGAAAAAACTGGAAAAAACTGGATAAAACTGGATATAACTCAACTCAACTCATCAACTCATCAACTCAACTCATCAACTCATCAACTCAACTCATCAACTCAACTCCTCAACTCACGGCCCTCTGCCGTCCACCGAATTCTGCTCCATGGCTTCTAAACCTTTCACCGGCCCTCTGCCGTCCACCGAATTCTGCTCCATGGCTTCTAAACCTTTCACCGGCCCTCTGCCGTCCACCGAATTCTGCTCCATGGCTTCTAAACCTTTCACCGGCCCTCTGCCGTCCACCGAATTCTGCTCCATGGCTTCTAAACCTTTCACCGGCCCTCTGCCGTCCACCGAATTCTGCTCCATGGCTTCTAAACCTTTCACCGGCCCTCTGCCGTCCACCGAATTCTGCTCCATGGCTTCTAAACCTTTCCAGTTTTTTCCACTTTTATCCAGTTTTATGGTGGAAAAAGGTGGGAAAAGTTGGGAAATGTGGAAGAAATTGGAAAAAGTGGAAAAATGGGGGGAAATATGGGAAAAAGGTGGGAAAAAAAGTGGAAAAAGGAGTGGAAAAAACTGGAAAAAACTGGATAAAACTGGATATAACTCAACTCAACTCATCAACTCATCAACTCAACTCATCAACTCATCAACTCAACTCATCAACTCAACTCCTCAACTCACGGCCCTCTGCCGTCCACCGAATTCTGCTCCATGGCTTCTAAACCTTTCACCGGCCCTCTGCCGTCCACCGAATTCTGCTTCATGGCTTCTAAACCTTTCACCGGCCCTCTGCCGTCCACCGAATTCTGCTCCATGGCTTCTAAACCTTTCACCGGCCCTCTGCCGTCCACCGAATTCTGCTCCATGGCTTCTAAACCTTTCACCGGCCCTCTGCCGTCCACCGAATTCTGCTCCATGGCTTCTAAACCTTTCACCGGCCCTCTGCCGTCCACCGAATTCTGCTCCATGGCTTCTAAACCTTTCACCGGCCCTCTGCCGTCCACCGAATTCTGCTCCATGGCTTCTAAACCTTTCACCGGCCCTCTGCCGTCCACCGAATTCTGCTCCATGGCTTCTAAACCTTTCACCGGCCCTCTGCCGTACACCGAATTCTGCTCCATGGCTTCTAAACCTTTCACCGGCCCTCTGCCGTCCACCGAATTCTGCTCCATGGCTTCTAAACCTTTCACCGGCCCTCTGCCGTCCACCGAATTCTACTCCATGGCTTCTAAACCTTTCACCGGCCCTCTGCCGTCCACCGAATTCTGCTCCATGGCTTCTAAACCTTTCACCGGCCCTCTGCCGTCCACCGAATTCTGCTCCATGGCTTCTAAACCTTTCCAGTTTTTTCCACTTTTTTCCACTTTTATCCAGTTTTATGGTGGAAAAAGTTGGGAAAAGGTGGAAAAACGTGGAAGAAATTGGAAAAAGTGGAAAAAGTGGAAAAATTTGGGAAAATGTGGGAAAAAGGTGGGAAAAAAAGTGGAAAAAGGAGTGGAAAAAACTGGAAAAAACTGGATAAAACTGGATATAACTCAACTCAACTCATCAACTCATCAACTCAACTCATCAACTCATCAACTCAACTCATCAACTCAACTCCTCAACTCACGGCCCTCTGCCGTCCACCGAATTCTGCTCCATGGCTTCTAAACCTTTCACCGGCCCTCTGCCGTCCACCAAATTCTGCTCCATGGCTTCTAAACCTTTCACCGGCCCTCTGCCGTCCACCAAATTCTGCTCCATGGCTTCTAAACCTTTCACCGGCCCTCTGCCGTCCACCAAATTCTGCTCCATGGCTTCTAAACCTTTCACCGGCCCTCTGCCGTCCACCGAATTCTGCTCCATGGCTTCTAAACCTTTCACCGGCCCTCTGCCGTCCACCGAATTCTGCTCCATGGCTTCTAAACCTTTCACCGGCCCTCTGCCGTCCACCGAATTCTGCTCCATGGCTTCTAAACCTTTCACCGGCCCTCTGCCGTCCACCGAATTCTGCTCCATGGCTTCTAAACCTTTCACCGGCCCTCTGCCGTCCACCGAATTCTTCTCCATGGCTTCTAAACCTTTCACCGGCCCTCTGCCGTCCACCGAATTCTGCTCCATGGCTTCTAAACCTTTCACCGGCCCTCTGCCGTCCACCGAATTCTGCTCCATGGCTTCTAAACCTTTCACCGGCCCTCTGCCGTCCACCGAATTCTTCTCCATGGCTTCTAAACCTTTCACCGGCCATCTGCCGTCCACCGAATTCTGCTCCATGGCTTCTAAACCTTTCCACTTTTTTCCACTTTTTTCCACTTTTATCCAGTTTTATGGTGGAAAAAGGTGGGAAAAGGTGGAAAAACGTGGAAGAAATTGGAAAAAGTGGAAAAAGTGGAAAAATGTGGAAAAAGGTGGGAAAAAGGTGGGAAAAAAAGTGGAAAAAGGAGTGGACAAAAGTGGAAAAAACTGGATAAAACTGGAAAAAAGTGGAAAAAAGTGGAAAGGTTTAGAAGCCATGGAGCAGAATTCGGTGGACGGCAGAGGGCCGGTGAAAGGTTTAGAAGCCATGGAGCAGAATTCGGTGGACGGCAGAGGGCCGGTGAAAGGTTTAGAAGGATATAACTGGACTGGATATAACTCAACTCAACTCATCAACTCATCAACTCAACTCATGAACTCAACTCATCAACTCAACTCCTCAACTCACGGCCCTCTGCCGTCCACCGAATTCTGCTCCATGGCTTCTAAACCTTTCACCGGCCCTCTGCCGTCCACCGAATTCTGCTCCATGGCTTCTAAACCTTTCACCGGCCCTCTGCCGTCCACCGAATTCTGCTCCATGGCTTCTAAACCTTTCACCGGCCCTCTGCCGTCCACCGAATTCTGCTCCATGGCTTCTAAACCTTTCACCGGCCCTCTGCCATCCACCGAATTCTGCTCCATGGCTTCTAAACCTTTCACCGGCCCTCTGCCGTCCACCAAATTCTGCTCCATGGCTTCTAAACCTTTCACCGGCCCTCTGCCGTCCACCAAATTCTGCTCCATGGCTTCTAAACCTTTCACCGGCCCTCTGCCGTCCACCAAATTCTGCTCCATGGCTTCTAAACCTTTCACCGGCCCTCTGCCGTCCACCGAATTCTGCTCCATGGCTTCTAAACCTTTCACCGGCCCTCTGCCGTCCACCGAATTCTGCTCCATGGCTTCTAAACCTTTCACCGGCCCTCTGCCGTCCACCGAATTCTGCTCCATGGCTTCTAAACCTTTCACCGGCCCTCTGCCGTCCACCGAATTCTGCTCCATGGCTTCTAAACCTTTCACCGGCCCTCTGCCGTCCACCGAATTCTTCTCCATGGCTTCTAAACCTTTCACCGGCCCTCTGCCGTCCACCGAATTCTGCTCCATGGCTTCTAAACCTTTCACCGGCCCTCTGCCGTCCACCGAATTCTGCTCCATGGCTTCTAAACCTTTCACCGGCCCTCTGCCGTCCACCGAATTCTTCTCCATGGCTTCTAAACCTTTCACCGGCCATCTGCCGTCCACCGAATTCTGCTCCATGGCTTCTAAACCTTTCCACTTTTTTCCACTTTTTTCCACTTTTATCCAGTTTTATGGTGGAAAAAGGTGGGAAAAGGTGGAAAAACGTGGAAGAAATTGGAAAAAGTGGAAAAAGTGGAAAAATGTGGAAAAAGGTGGGAAAAAGGTGGGAAAAAAAGTGGAAAAAGGAGTGGAAAAAAGTGGAAAAAACTGGATAAAACTGGAAAAAAGTGGAAAAAAGTGGAAAGGTTTAGAAGCCATGGAGCAGAATTCGGTGGACGGCAGAGGGCCGGTGAAAGGTTTAGAAGCCATGGAGCAGAATTCGGTGGACGGCAGAGGGCCGGTGAAAGGTTTAGAAGGATATAACTGGACTGGATATAACTCAACTCAACTCATCAACTCATCAACTCAACTCATGAACTCAACTCATCAACTCAACTCCTCAACTCACGGCCCTCTGCCGTCCACCGAATTCTGCTCCATGGCTTCTAAACCTTTCACCGGCCCTCTGCCGTCCACCGAATTCTGCTCCATGGCTTCTAAACCTTTCACCGGCCCTCTGCCGTCCACCGAATTCTGCTCCATGGCTTCTAAACCTTTCACCGGCCCTCTGCCGTCCACCGAATTCTGCTCCATGGCTTCTAAACCTTTCACCGGCCCTCTGCCGTCCACCGAATTCTGCTCCATGGCTTCTAAACCTTTCACCGGCCCTCTGCCGTACACCGAATTCTGCTCCATGGCTTCTAAACCTTTCACCGGCCCTCTGCCGTCCACCGAATTCTGCTCCATGGCTTCTAAACCTTTCACCGGCCCTCTGCCGTCCACCGAATTCTACTCCATGGCTTCTAAACCTTTCACCGGCCCTCTGCCGTCCACCGAATTCTGCTCCATGGCTTCTAAACCTTTCCAGTTTTTTCCACTTTTTTCCACTTTTATCCAGTTTTATGGTGGAAAAAGTTGGGAAAAGGTGGAAAAACGTGGAAGAAATTGGAAAAATTGGAAAAAGTGGAAAAATTTGGGAAAATGTGGGAAAAAGGTGGGGAAAAAAGTGGAAAAAGGAGTGGAAAAAACTGGAAAAAACTGGATAAAACTGGATATAACTCAACTCAACTCATCAACTCATCAACTCAACTCATCAACTCATCAACTCAACTCATCAACTCAACTCCTCAACTCACGGCCCTCTGCCGTCCACCGAATTCTGCTCCATGGCTTCTAAACCTTTCACCGGCCCTCTGCCGTCCACCGAATTCTGCTCCATGGCTTCTAAACCTTTCACCGGCCCTCTGCCGTCCACCGAATTCTGCTCCATGGCTTCTAAACCTTTCACCGGCCCTCTGCCGTCCACCGAATTCTGCTCCATGGCTTCTAAATCTTTCACCGGCCCTCTGCCGTCCACCGAATTCTGCTCCATGGCTTCTAAACCTTTCCAGTTTTTTCCACTTTTTTCCACTTTTATCCAGTTTTATGGTGGAAAGAGGTGGAAAAACGTGGAAGAAATTGGAAAAAGTGGAAAAAGTGGAAAAATATGGGAAAAATGTGGGAAAAAAAGTGGAAAAAGGAGTGGAAAAAAGTGGAAAAAACTGGATAAAACTGGATATAACTCAACTCAACTCATCAACTCATCAACTCAACTCATCAACTCATCAACTCAACACATCAACTCAACTCCTCAACTCACGGCCCTCTGCCGTCCACCGAATTCTGCTCCATGGCTTCTAAACCTTTCACCGGCCCTCTGCCATCCACCGAATTCTGCTCCATGGCTTCTAAACCTTTCACCGGCCCTCTGCCGTCCACCGAATTCTGCTCCATGGCTTCTAAACCTTTCACCGGCCCTCTTGCCGTCCACCGAATTCTGCTCCATGGCTTCTAAACCTTTCACCGGCCCTCTGCCGTCCACCGAATTCTGC
The DNA here is from genome assembly GCF_963971535.1 of Notolepis coatsorum. Taxonomy (NCBI): domain Eukaryota; kingdom Metazoa; phylum Chordata; class Actinopteri; order Aulopiformes; family Paralepididae; genus Notolepis; species Notolepis coatsorum. The sequence continues at coordinate 614,269 of NW_028170718.1, read as the reverse complement.
TCCATGGCTTCTAAACCTTTCACCGGCCCTCTGCCGTCCACCGAATTCTGCTCCATGGCTTCTAAACCTTTCACCGGCCCTCTGCCGTCCACCGAATTCTGCTCCATGGCTTCTAAACCTTTCACCGGCCCTCTGCCGTCCACCGAATTCTGCTCCATGGCTTCTAAACCTTTCACCGGCCCTCTGCCGTCCACCGAATTCTGCTCCATGGCTTCTAAACCTTTCACCGGCCCTCTGCCGTCCACCGAATTCTGCTCCATGGCTTCTAAATCTTTCACCGGCCCTCTGCCGTCCACCGAATTCTGCTCCATGGGTTCTAAACCTTTCACCGGCCCTCTGCCGTCCACCGAATTCTGCTCCATGGCTTCTAAACCTTTCCAGTTTTTTCCACTTTTTTCCACTTTTATCCAGTTTTATGGTGGAAAAAGTTGGGAAAAGGTGGAAAAACGTGGAAGAAATTGGAAAAAGTGGAAAAAGTGGAAAAATTTGGGAAAATGTGGGAAAAAGGTGGGAAAAAAAGTGGAAAAAGGAGTGGAAAAAACTGGAAAAAACTGGATAAAACTGGATATAACTCAACTCAACTCATCAACTCATCAACTCAACTCATCAACTCATCAACTCAACTCATCAACTCAACTCCTCAACTCACGGCCCTCTGCCGTCCACCGAATTCTGCTCCATGGCTTCTAAACCTTTCACCGGCCCTCTGCCGTCCACCAAATTCTGCTCCATGGCTTCTAAACCTTTCACCGGCCCTCTGCCGTCCACCAAATTCTGCTCCATGGCTTCTAAACCTTTCACCGGCCCTCTGCCGTCCACCAAATTCTGCTCCATGGCTTCTAAACCTTTCACCGGCCCTCTGCCGTCCACCGAATTCTGCTCCATGGCTTCTAAACCTTTCACCGGCCCTCTGCCGTCCACCGAATTCTGCTCCATGGCTTCTAAACCTTTCACCGGCCCTCTGCCGTCCACCGAATTCTGCTCCATGGCTTCTAAACCTTTCACCGGCCCTCTGCCGTCCACCGAATTCTGCTCCATGGCTTCTAAACCTTTCACCGGCCCTCTGCCGTCCACCGAATTCTTCTCCATGGCTTCTAAACCTTTCACCGGCCCTCTGCCGTCCACCGAATTCTGCTCCATGGCTTCTAAACCTTTCACCGGCCCTCTGCCGTCCACCGAATTCTGCTCCATGGCTTCTAAACCTTTCACCGGCCCTCTGCCGTCCACCGAATTCTTCTCCATGGCTTCTAAACCTTTCACCGGCCATCTGCCGTCCACCGAATTCTGCTCCATGGCTTCTAAACCTTTCCACTTTTTTCCACTTTTTTCCACTTTTATCCAGTTTTATGGTGGAAAAAGGTGGGAAAAGGTGGAAAAACGTGGAAGAAATTGGAAAAAGTGGAAAAAGTGGAAAAATTTGGAAAAAGGTGGGAAAAAGGTGGGAAAAAAAGTGGAAAAAGGAGTGGAAAAAAGTGGAAAAAACTGGATAAAACTGGAAAAAAGTGGAAAAAAGTGGAAAGGTTTAGAAGCCATGGAGCAGAATTCGGTGGACGGCAGAGGGCCGGTGAAAGGTTTAGAAGCCATGGAGCAGAATTCGGTGGACGGCAGAGGGCCGGTGAAAGGTTTAGAAGGATATAACTGGACTGGATATAACTCAACTCAACTCATCAACTCATCAACTCAACTCATGAACTCAACTCATCAACTCAACTCCTCAACTCACGGCCCTCTGCCGTCCACCGAATTCTGCTCCATGGCTTCTAAACCTTTCACCGGCCCTCTGCCGTCCACCGAATTCTGCTCCATGGCTTCTAAACCTTTCACCGGCCCTCTGCCGTCCACCGAATTCTGCTCCATGGCTTCTAAACCTTTCACCGGCCCTCTGCCGTCCACCGAATTCTGCTCCATGGCTTCTAAACCTTTCACCGGCCCTCTGCCGTCCACCGAATTCTGCTCCATGGCTTCTAAACCTTTCACCGGCCCTCTGCCGTACACCGAATTCTGCTCCATGGCTTCTAAACCTTTCACCGGCCCTCTGCCGTCCACCGAATTCTGCTCCATGGCTTCTAAACCTTTCACCGGCCCTCTGCCGTCCACCGAATTCTACTCCATGGCTTCTAAACCTTTCACCGGCCCTCTGCCGTCCACCGAATTCTGCTCCATGGCTTCTAAACCTTTCACCGGCCCTCTGCCGTCCACCGAATTCTGCTCCATGGCTTCTAAACCTTTCCAGTTTTTTCCACTTTTTTCCACTTTTATCCAGTTTTATGGTGGAAAAAGTTGGGAAAAGGTGGAAAAACGTGGAAGAAATTGGAAAAAGTGGAAAAAGTGGAAAAATTTGGGAAAATGTGGGAAAAAGGTGGGGAAAAAAGTGGAAAAAGGAGTGGAAAAAACTGGAAAAAACTGGATAAAACTGGATATAACTCAACTCAACTCATCAACTCATCAACTCAACTCATCAACTCATCAACTCAACTCATCAACTCAACTCCTCAACTCACGGCCCTCTGCCGTCCACCGAATTTTGCTCCATGGCTTCTAAACCTTTCACCGGCCCTCTGCCGTCCACCAAATTCTGCTCCATGGCTTCTAAACCTTTCACCGGCCCTCTGCCGTCCACCAAATTCTGCTCCATGGCTTCTAAACCTTTCACCGGCCCTCTGCCGTCCACCAAATTCTGCTCCATGGCTTCTAAACCTTTCACCGGCCCTCTGCCGTCCATCGAATTCTGCTCCATGGCTTCTAAACCTTTCACCGGCCCTCTGCCGTCCACCGAATTCTGCTCCATGGCTTCTAAACCTTTCACCGGCCCTCTGCCGTCCACCGAATTCTGCTCCATGGCTTCTAAACCTTTCACCGGCCCTCTGCCGTCCACCGAATTCTGCTCCATGGCTTCTAAACCTTTCACCGGCCCTCTGCCGTCCATCGAATTCTTCTCCATGGCTTCTAAACCTTTCACCGGCCCTCTGCCGTCCACCGAATTCTGCTCCATGGCTTCTAAACCTTTCACCGGCCCTCTGCCGTCCACCGAATTCTGCTCCATGGCTTCTAAACCTTTCACCGGCCCTCTGCCGTCCACCGAATTCTTCTCCATGGCTTCTAAACCTTTCACCGGCCCTCTGCCGTCCACCGAATTCTGCTCCATGGCTTCTAAACCTTTCCACTTTTTTCCACTTTTTTCCACTTTTATCCAGTTTTATGGTGGAAAAAGGTGGGAAAAGGTGGAAAAACGTGGAAGAAATTGGAAAAAGTGGAAAAAGTGGGAAAATGTGGAAAAATGTGGGAAAAAGGTGGGAAAAAAAGTGGAAAAAGGAGTGGAAAAAAGTGGAAAAAACTGGATAAAACTGGAAAAAAGTGGAAAAAAGTGGAAAGGTTTAGAAGCCATGGAGCAGAATTCGGTGGACGGCAGAGGGCCGGTGAAAGGTTTAGAAGCCATGGAGCAGAATTCGGTGGACGGCAGAGGGCCGGTGAAAGGTTTAGTAGGATATAACTGGACTGGATATAACTCAACTCAACTCATCAACTCATCAACTCAACTCATGAACTCAACTCATCAACTCAACTCCTCAACTCACGGCCCTCTGCCGTCCACCGAATTCTGCTCCATGGCTTCTAAACCTTTCACCGGCCCTCTGCCGTCCACCGAATTCTGCTCCATGGCTTCTAAACCTTTCACCGGCCCTCTGCCGTCCACCGAATTCTGCTCCATGGCTTCTAAACCTTTCACCGGCCCTCTGCCGTCCACCGAATTCTGCTCCATGGCTTCTAAACCTTTCACCGGCCCTCTGCCGTCCACCGAATTCTGCTCCATGGCTTCTAAACCTTTCACCGGCCCTCTGCCGTCCACCGAATTCTGCTCCATGGCTTCTAAACCTTTCACCGGCCCTCTGCCGTACACCGAATTCTGCTCCATGGCTTCTAAACCTTTCACCGGCCCTCTGCCGTCCACCGAATTCTGCTCCATGGCTTCTAAACCTTTCACCGGCCCTCTGCCGTCCACCGAATTCTACTCCATGGCTTCTAAACCTTTCACCGGCCCTCTGCCGTCCACCGAATTCTGCTCCATGGCTTCTAAACCTTTCACCGGCCCTCTGCCGTCCACCGAATTCTGCTCCATGGCTTCTAAACCTTTCCAGTTTTTTTCCACTTTTTTCCACTTTTATCCAGTTTTATGGTGGAAAAAGTTGGGAAAAGGTGGAAAAACGTGGAAGAAATTGGAAAAAGTGGAAAAAGTGGAAAAATTTGGGAAAATGTGGGAAAAAGGTGGGGAAAAAAGTGGAAAAAGGAGTGGAAAAAACTGGAAAAAACTGGATAAAACTGGATATAACTCAACTCAACTCATCAACTCATCAACTCAACTCATCAACTCATCAACTCAACTCATCAACTCAACTCCTCAACTCACGGCCCTCTGCCGTCCACCGAATTTTGCTCCATGGCTTCTAAACCTTTCACCGGCCCTCTGCCGTCCACCAAATTCTGCTCCATGGCTTCTAAACCTTTCACCGGCCCTCTGCCGTCCACCAAATTCTGCTCCATGGCTTCTAAACCTTTCACCGGCCCTCTGCCGTCCACCAAATTCTGCTCCATGGCTTCTAAACCTTTCACCGGCCCTCTGCCGTCCATCGAATTCTGCTCCATGGCTTCTAAACCTTTCACCGGCCCTCTGCCGTCCACCGAATTCTGCTCCATGGCTTCTAAACCTTTCACCGGCCCTCTGCCGTCCACCGAATTCTGCTCCATGGCTTCTAAACCTTTCACCGGCCCTCTGCCGTCCACCGAATTCTGCTCCATGGCTTCTAAACCTTTCACCGGCCCTCTGCCGTCCACCGAATTCTTCTCCATGGCTTCTAAACCTTTCACCGGCCCTCTGCCGTCCACCGAATTCTGCTCCATGGCTTCTAAACCTTTCACCGGCCCTCTGCCGTCCACCGAATTCTGCTCCATGGCTTCTAAACCTTTCACCGGCCCTCTGCCGTCCACCGAATTCTTCTCCATGGCTTCTAAACCTTTCACCGGCCCTCTGCCGTCCACCGAATTCTGCTCCATGGCTTCTAAACCTTTCCACTTTTTTCCACTTTTTTCCACTTTTATCCAGTTTTATGGTGGAAAAAGGTGGGAAAAGGTGGAAAAACGTGGAAGAAATTGGAAAAAGTGGAAAAAGTGGAAAAATGTGGGAAAAAGGTGGGAAAAAAAGTGGAAAAAGGAGTGGAAAAAAGTGGAAAAAACTGGATAAAACTGGAAAAAAGTGGAAAAAAGTGGAAAGGTTTAGAAGCCATGGAGCAGAATTCGGTGGACGGCAGAGGGCCGGTGAAAGGTTTAGAAGCCATGGAGCAGAATTCGGTGGACGGCAGAGGGCCGGTGAAAGGTTTAGAAGGATATAACTGGACTGGATATAACTCAACTCAACTCATCAACTCATCAACTCAACTCATGAACTCAACTCATCAACTCAACTCCTCAACTCACGGCCCTCTGCCGTCCACCGAATTCTGCTCCATGGCTTCTAAACCTTTCACCGGCCCTCTGCCGTCCACCGAATTCTGCTCCATGGCTTCTAAACCTTTCACCGGCCCTCTGCCGTCCACCGAATTCTGCTCCATGGCTTCTAAACCTTTCACCGGCCCTCTGCCGTCCACCGAATTCTGCTCCATGGCTTCTAAACCTTTCACCGGCCCTCTGCCGTCCACCGAATTCTGCTCCATGGCTTCTAAACCTTTCCAGTTTTTTCCACTTTTTTCCACTTTTATCCAGTTTTATGGTGGAAAAAGGTGGGAAAAGGTGGGAAAACGTGGAAGAAATTGGAAAAAGTGGAAAAAGTGGGAAAATGTGGGAAAATATGGGAAAAAGGTGGGAAAAAAGTGGAAAAAGGAGTGGAAAAAAGTGGAAAAAACTGGATAAAACTGGATATAACTCAACTCAACTCATCAACTCATCAACTCAACTCATCAACTCATCAACTCAACTCATCAACTCAACTCCTCAACTCACGGCCCTCTGCCGTCCACCGAATTCTGCTCCATGGCTTCTAAACCTTTCACCGGCCCTCTGCCGTCCACCGAATTCTGCTCCATGGCTTCTAAACCTTTCACCGGCCCTCTGCCGTCCACCGAATTCTGCTCCATGGCTTCTAAACCTTTCACCGGCCCTCTGCCGTCCACTGAATTCTGCTCCATGGCTTCTAAACCTTTCACTGGCCCTCTGCCGTCCACCGAATTCTGCTCCATGGCTTCTAAACCTTTCCAGTTTTTTCCACTTTTTTCCACTTTTATCCAGTTTTATGGTGGAAAAAGGTGGGAAAAGGTGGAAAACGTGGAAGAAATTGGAAAAAGTGGAAAAAGTGGAAAAATGTGGGAAAATGTGGGAAAAAGGTGGGAAAAAAGTGGAAAAAGGAGTGGAAAAAACTGGAAAAAACTGGATAAAACTGGATAAAACTCAACTCAACTCATCAACTCATCAACTCAACTCATCAACTCATCAACTCAACTCATCAACTCAACTCCTCAACTCACGGCCCTCTGCCGTCCACCGAATTCTGCTCCATGGCTTCTAAACCTTTCACCGGCCCTCTGCCGTCCACCGAATTCTGCTCCATGGCTTCTAAACCTTTCACCGGCCCTCTGCCGTCCACTGAATTCTGCTCCATGGCTTCTAAACCTTTCACCGGCCCTCTGCCGTCCACCGAATTCTGCTCCATGGCTTCTAAACCTTTCCAGTTTTTTCCACTTTTTTCCACTTTTATCCAGTTTTATGGTGGAAAAAGGTGGGAAAATGTGGAAAACGTGGAAGAAATTGGAAAAAGTGGAAAAAGTGGAAAAATGTGGGAAAATGTGGGAAAAAGGTGGGAAAAAAAGTGGAAAAAGGAGTGGAAAAAAGTGGAAAAAACTGGATAAAACTGGATAAAACTCAACTCAACTCATCAACTCATCAACTCAACTCATCAACTCATCAACTCAACTCATCAACTCAACTCCTCAACTCACGGCCCTCTGCCGTCCACCGAATTCTGCTCCATGGCTTCTAAACCTTTCACCGGCCCTCTGCCGTCCACCGAATTCTGCTCCATGGCTTCTAAACCTTTCACCGGCCCTCTGCCGTCCACCGAATTCTGCTCCATGGCTTCTAAACCTTTCCAGTTTTTTCCACTTTTTTCCACTTTTATCCAGTTTTATGGTGGAAAAAGGTGGGAAAAGGTGGAAAAACGTGGAAGAAATTGGAAAAAGTGGAAAAAGTGGAAAAATGTGGGAAAATGTGGGAAAAAGGTGGGAAAAAAGTGGAAAAAGGAGTGGAAAAAAGTGGAAAAAACTGGATAAAACTGGATAAAACTCAACTCAACTCATCAACTCATCAACTCAACTCATCAACTCATCAACTCAACTCATCAACTCAACTCCTCAACTCACGGCCCTCTGCCGTCCACCGAATTCTGCTCCATGGCTTCTAAACCTTTCACCGGCCCTCTGCCGTCCACCGAATTCTGCTCCATGGCTTCTAAACCTTTCACCGGCCCTCTGCCGTCCACCGAATTCTGCTCCATGGCTTCTAAACCTTTCACCGGCCCTCTGCCGTCCACCGAATTCTGCTCCATGGCTTCTAAACCTTTCACCGGCCCTCTGCCGTCCACCGAATTCTGCTCCATGGCTTCTAAACCTTTCACCGGCCCTCTGCCGTCCACCGAATTCTGCTCCATGGCTTCTAAACCTTTCACCGGCCCTCTGCCGTCCACCGAATTCTGCTCCATGGCTTCTAAACCTTTCACCGGCCCTCTGCCGTCCACCGAATTCTGCTCCATGGCTTCTAAACCTTTCCACTTTTTTCCACTTTTTTCCACTTTTATCCAGTTTTATGGTGGAAAAAGGTGGAAAAACGTGGAAGAAATTGGAAAAAGTGGAAAAAGTGGAAAAATGTGGGAAAATATGGGAAAAAGGTGGGAAAAAAAGTGGAAAAAGGAGTGGAAAAAACTGGAAAAAACTGGATAAAACTGGATAAAACTCAACTCAACTCATCAACTCATCAACTCAACTCATCAACTCATCAACTCAACTCATCAACTCAACTCCTCAACTCACGGCCCTCTGCCGTCCACCGAATTCTGCTCCATGGCTTCTAAACCTTTCACCGGCCCTCTGCCGTCCACCGAATTCTGCTCCATGGCTTCTAAACCTTTCACCGGCCCTCTGCCGTCCACCGAATTCTGCTCCATGGCTTCTAAACCTTTCACCGGCCCTCTGCCGTCCACCGAATTCTGCTCCATGGCTTCTAAACCTTTCCAGTTTTTTCCACTTTTTTCCACTTTTATCCAGTTTTATGGTGGAAAAAGGTGGGAAAAGGTGGAAAACGTGGAAGAAATTGGAAAAAGTGGAAAAAGTGGAAAAATGTGGGAAAATGTGGGAAAAGGGTGGGAAAAAAAGTGGAAAAAGGAGTGGAAAAAACTGGAAAAAACTGGATAAAACTGGATAAAACTCAACTCAACTCATCAACTCATCAACTCAACTCATCAACTCATCAACTCAACTCATCAACTCAACTCCTCAACTCACGGCCCTCTGCCGTCCACCGAATTCTGCTCCATGGCTTCTAAACCTTTCACCGGCCCTCTGCCGTCCACCGAATTCTGCTCCATGGCTTCTAAACCTTTCACCGGCCCTCTGCCGTCCACCGAATTCTGCTCCATGGCTTCTAAACCTTTCACCGGCCCTCTGCCGTCCACCGAATTCTGCTCCATGGCTTCTAAACCTTTCCAGTTTTTTCCACTTTTTTCCACTTTTATCCAGTTTTATGGTGGAAAAAGGTGGGAAAAGGTGGAAAAACGTGGAAGAAATTGGAAAAAGTGGAAAAAGTGGAAAAAATTGGGAAAATGTGGGAAAAAGGTGGGAAAAAAAGTGGAAAAAGGAGTGGAAAAAAGTGGAAAAAACTGGATAAAACTGGATAAAACTCAACTCAACTCATCAACTCATCAACTCAACTCATCAACTCATCAACTCAACTCATCAACTCAACTCCTCAACTCACGGCCCTCTGCCGTCCACCGAATTCTGCTCCATGGCTTCTAAACCTTTCACCGGCCCTCTGCCGTCCACCGAATTCTGCTCCATGGCTTCTAAACCTTTCACCGGCCCTCTGCCGTCCACCGAATTCTGCTCCATGGCTTCTAAACCTTTCACCGGCCCTCTGCCGTCCACCGAATTCTGCTCCATGGCTTCTAAACCTTTCACCGGCCCTCTGCCGTCCACCGAATTCTGCTCCATGGCTTCTAAACCTTTCACCGGCCCTCTGCCGTCCACCGAATTCTGCTCCATGGCTTCTAAACCTTTCACCGGCCCTCTGCCGTCCACCGAATTCTGCTCCATGGCTTCTAAACCTTTCACCGGCCCTCTGCCGTCCACCGAATTCTGCTCCATGGCTTCTAAACCTTTCACCGGCCCTCTGCCGTCCACCGAATTCTGCTCCATGGCTTCTAAACCTTTCCACTTTTTTCCACTTTTTTCCACTTTCATCCAGTTTTATGGTGGAAAAAGGTGGAAAAACGTGGAAGAAATTGGAAAAAGTGGAAAAAGTGGAAAAATGTGGGAAAATATGGGAAAAAGGTGGGAAAAAAAGTGGAAAAAGGAGTGGAAAAAAGTGGAAAAAAGTGGATAAAACTGGATATAACTCAACTCAACTCATCAACTCATCAACTCAACTCATCAACTCATCAACTCAACTCATCAACTCAACTCCTCAACTCACGGCCCTCTGCCGTCCACCGAATTCTGCTCCATGGCTTCTAAACCTTTCACCGGCCCTCTGCCGTCCACCGAATTCTGCTCCATGGCTTCTAAACCTTTCACCGGCCCTCTGCCGTCCACCGAATTCTGCTCCATGGCTTCTAAACCTTTCACCGGCCCTCTGCCGTCCACCGAATTCTGCTCCATGGCTTCTAAACCTTTCACCGGCCCTCTGCCGTCCACCGAATTCTGCTCCATGGCTTCTAAACCTTTCACCGGCCCTCTGCCGTCCACCGAATTCTGCTCCATGGCTTCTAAACCTTTCACCGGCCCTCTGCCGTCCACCGAATTCTGCTCCATGGCTTCTAAACCTTTCACCGGCCCTCTGCCGTCCACCGAATTCTGCTCCATGGCTTCTAAACCTTTCACCGGCCCTCTGCCGTCCACCGAATTCTGCTCCATGGCTTCTAAACCTTTCACCGGCCCTCTGCCGTCCACCGAATTCTGCTCCATGGCTTCTAAACCTTTCCACTTTTTTCCACTTTTTTCCACTTTTATCCAGTTTTATGGTGGAAAAAGGTGGAAAAACGTGGAAGAAATTGGAAAAAGTGGAAAAAGTGGAAAAATGTGGGAAAATATGGGAAAAAGGTGGGAAAAAAAGTGGAAAAAGGAGTGGAAAAAAGTGGAAAAAAGTGGATAAAACTGGATATAACTCAACTCAACTCATCAACTCATCAACTCAACTCATCAACTCATCAACTCAACTCATCAACTCAACTCCTCAACTCACGGCCCTCTGCCGTCCACCGAATTCTGCTCCATGGCTTCTAAACCTTTCACCGGCCCTCTGCCGTCCACCGAATTCTGCTCCATGGCTTCTAAACCTTTCACCGGCCCTCTGCCGTCCACCGAATTCTGCTCCATGGCTTCTAAACCTTTCACCGGCCCTCTGCCGTCCACCGAATTCTGCTCCATGGCTTCTAAACCTTTCCCCGGCCCTCTGCCGTCCACCGAATTCTGCTCCATGGCTTCTAAACCTTTCACCGGCCCTCTGCCGTCCACCGAATTCTGCTCCATGGCTTCTAAACCTTTCACCGGCCCTCTGCCGTCCACCGAATTCTGCTCCATGGCTTCTAAACCTTTCACCGGCCCTCTGCCGTCCACCGAATTCTGCTCCATGGCTTCTAAACCTTTCACCGGCCCTCTGCCGTCCACCGAATTCTGCTCCATGGCTTCTAAACCTTTCCACTTTTTTCCACTTTTTTCCACTTTTTTCCACTTTTTTCCACTTTTATCCAGTTTTATGGTGGAAAAAGGTGGAAAAACGTGGAAGAAATTGGAAAAAGTGGAAAAAGTGGAAAAATGTGGGAAAATATGGGAAAAAGGTGGGAAAAAAAGTGGAAAAAGGAGTGGAAAAAAGTGGAAAAAACTGGATACAACTGGATATAACTCAACTCAACTCATCAACTCATCAACTCAACTCATCAACTCATCAACTCAACTCATCAACTCAACTCCTCAACTCACGGCCCTCTGCCGTCCACCGAATTCTGCTCCATGGCTTCTAAACCTTTCACCGGCCCTCTGCCGTCCACCGAATTCTGCTCCATGGCTTCTAAACCTTTCACCGGCCCTCTGCAGTCCACCGAATTCTGCTCCATGGCTTCTAAACCTTTCACCGGCCCTCTGCCGTCCACCGAATTATGCTCCATGGCTTCTAAACCTTTCACCGGCCCTCGGCCGTCCACCGAATTCTGCTCCATGGCTTCTAAATTTTTCACCGGCCCTCTGCCGTCCACCGAATTCTGCTCCATGGCTTCTAAACCTTTCACCGGCCCTCTGCCGTCCACCGAATTCTGCTCCATGGCTTCTAAACCTTTCACCGGCCCTCTGCCGTCCACCGAATTCTGCTCCATGGCTTCTAAACCTTTCACCGGCCCTCTGCCGTCCACCGAATTCTGCTCCATGGCTTCTAAACCTTTCACCGGCCCTCTGCCGTCCACCGAATTCTGCTCCATGGCTTCTAAACCTTTCACCGGCCCTCTGCCGTCCACCGAATTCTGCTCCATGGCTTCTAAACCTTTCACCGGCCCTCTGCCGTCCACCGAATTCTGCTCCATGGCTTCTAAACCTTTCCACTTTTTCCCACTTTTTTCCACTTTTATCCAGTTTTATGGTGGAAAAAGGTGGAAAAACGTGGAAGAAATTGGAAAAGGTGGAAAAAGTGGAAAAATGTGGGAAAATATGGGAAAAAGGTGGGAAAAAAAGTGGAAAAAGGAGTGGAAAAAAGTGGAAAAAAACTGGATAAAACTGGATATAACTCAACTCAACTCATCAACTCATCAACTCAACTCATCAACTCATCAACTCAACTCATCAACTCAACTCCTCAATTCACGGCCCTCTGCCGTCCACCGAATTCTGCTCCATGGCTTCTAAACCTTTCCAGTTTTTTCCAGTTTTTTCCACTTTTATCCAGTTTTATGGTGGAAAAAGGTGGGAAAAGGTGGAAAAACGTGGAAGAAATTGGAAAAAGTGGAAAAAGTGGAAAAATTTGGGAAAAAGGTGGGAAAAAAAGTGGAAAAAGGAGTGGAAAAAACTGGAAAAAACTGGATAAAACTGGATAAAACTCAACTCAACTCATCAACTCATCAACTCAACTCATCAACTCATCAACTCAACTCATCAACTCAGCCCTCTGCCGTCCACCGAATTCTGCTCCATGGCTTCTAAACCTTTCACCGGCCCTCTGCCGTCCACCGAATTCTGCTCCATGGCTTCTAAACCTTTCACCGGCCCTCTGCCGTCCACCGAATTCTGCTCCATGGCTTCTAAACCTTTCACCGGCCCTCTGCAGTCCACCGAATTCTGCTCCATGGCTTCTAAACCTTTCACCGGCCCTCTGCCGTCCACCGAATTATGCTCCATGGCTTCTAAACCTTTCACCGGCCCTCGGCCGTCCACCGAATTCTGCTCCATGGCTTCTAAATTTTTCACCGGCCCTCTGCCGTCCACCGAATTCTGCTCCATGGCTTCTAAACCTTTCACCGGCCCTCTGCCGTCCACCGAATTCTGCTCCATGGCTTCTAAACCTTTCACCGGCCCTCTGCCGTCCACCGAATTCTGCTCCATGGCTTCTAAACCTTTCACCGGCCCTCTGCCGTCCACCGAATTCTGCTCCATGGCTTCTAAACCTTTCACCGGCCCTCTGCCGTCCACCGAATTCTGCTCCATGGCTTCTAAACCTTTCACCGGCCCTCTGCCGTCCACCGAATTCTGCTCCATGGCTTCTAAACCTTTCCACTTTTTCCCACTTTTTTCCACTTTTATCCAGTTTTATGGTGGAAAAAGGTGGAAAAACGTGGAAGAAATTGGAAAAGGTGGAAAAAGTGGAAAAATGTGGGAAAATATGGGAAAAAGGTGGGAAAAAAAGTGGAAAAAGGAGTGGAAAAAAGTGGAAAAAAACTGGATAAAACTGGATATAACTCAACTCAACTCATCAACTCATCAACTCAACTCATCAACTCATCAACTCAACTCATCAACTCAACTCCTCAATTCACGGCCCTCTGCCGTCCACCGAATTCTGCTCCATGGCTTCTAAACCTTTCCAGTTTTTTCCAGTTTTTTCCACTTTTATCCAGTTTTATGGTGGAAAAAGGTGGGAAAAGGTGGAAAAACGTGGAAGAAATTGGAAAAAGTGGAAAAAGTGGAAAAATGTGGGAAAATGTGGGAAAAAGGTGGGAAAAAAAGTGGAAAAAGGAGTGGAAAAAACTGGAAAAAACTGGATAAAACTGGATAAAACTCAACTCAACTCATCAACTCATCAACTCAACTCATCAACTCATCAACTCAACTCATCAACTCAGCCCTCTGCCGTCCACCGAATTCTGCTCCATGGCTTCTAAACCTTTCACCGGCCCTCTGCCGTCCACCGAATTCTGCTCCATGGCTTCTAAACCTTTCACCGGCCCTCTGCCGTCCACCGAATTCTGCTCCATGGCTTCTAAACCTTTCACTGGCCCTCTGCCGTCCACCGAATTCTGCTCCATGGGTTCTAAACCTTTCACCGGCCCTCTGCCGTCCACCGAATTCTGCTCCATGGCTTCTAAACCTTTCACCGGCCCTCTGCCGTCCACCGAATTCTGCTCCATGGCTTCTAAACCTTTCCAGTTTTTTCCACTTTTTTCCACTTTTATCCAGTTTTATGGTGGAAAAAGGTGGGAAAAGGTGGAAAAACGTGGAAGAAATTGGAAAAAGTGGAAAAAGTGGAAAAATGTGGGAAAATGTGGGAAAAAGGTGGGGAAAAAAGTGGAAAAAGGAGTGGAAAAAAGTGGAAAAAACTGGATAAAACTGGATAAAACTCAACTCAACTCATCAACTCATCAACTCAACTCATCAACTCATCAACTCATCAACTCAACTCCTCAACTCACGGCCCTCTGCCATCCACCGAATTCTGCTCCATGGCTTCTAAACCTTTCACCGGCCCTCTGCCGTCCACCGAATTCTGCTCCATGGCTTCTAAACCTTTCACCGGCCCTCTGCCGTCCACCGAATTCTGCTCCATGGCTTCTAAACCTTTCACCGGCCCTCTGCCGTCCACCGAATTCTGCTCCATGGCTTCTAAACCTTTCACCGGCCCTCTGCCGTCCACCGAATTCTGCTCCATGGCTTCTAAACCTTTCACCGGCCCTCTGCCGTCCACCGAATTCTGCTCCATGGCTTCTAAACCTTTCCACTTTTTCCCACTTTTTTCCACTTTTATCCAGTTTTATGGTGGAAAAAGGTGGAAAAACGTGGAAGAAATTGGAAAAGGTGGAAAAAGTGGAAAAATGTGGGAAAATATGGGAAAAAGGTGGGAAAAAAAGTGGAAAAAGGAGTGGAAAAAAGTGGAAAAAAACTGGATAAAACTGGATATAACTCAACTCAACTCATCAACTCATCAACTCAACTCATCAACTCATCAACTCAACTCATCAACTCAACTCCTCAATTCACGGCCCTCTGCCGTCCACCGAATTCTGCTCCATGGCTTCTAAACCTTTCCAGTTTTTTCCAGTTTTTTCCACTTTTATCCAGTTTTATGGTGGAAAAAGGTGGGAAAAGGTGGAAAAACGTGGAAGAAATTGGAAAAAGTGGAAAAAGTGGAAAAATGTGGGAAAATGTGGGAAAAAGGTGGGAAAAAAAGTGGAAAAAGGAGTGGAAAAAACTGGAAAAAACTGGATAAAACTGGATAAAACTCAACTCAACTCATCAACTCATCAACTCAACTCATCAACTCATCAACTCAACTCATCAACTCAGCCCTCTGCCGTCCACCGAATTCTGCTCCATGGCTTCTAAACCTTTCACCGGCCCTCTGCCGTCCACCGAATTCTGCTCCATGGCTTCTAAACCTTTCACCGGCCCTCTGCCGTCCACCGAATTCTGCTCCATGGCTTCTAAACCTTTCACCGGCCCTCTGCAGTCCACCGAATTCTGCTCCATGGCTTCTAAACCTTTCACCGGCCCTCTGCCGTCCACCGAATTATGCTCCATGGCTTCTAAACCTTTCACCGGCCCTCGGCCGTCCACCGAATTCTGCTCCATGGCTTCTAAATTTTTCACCGGCCCTCTGCCGTCCACCGAATTCTGCTCCATGGCTTCTAAACCTTTCACCGGCCCTCTGCCGTCCACCGAATTCTGCTCCATGGCTTCTAAACCTTTCACCGGCCCTCTGCCGTCCACCGAATTCTGCTCCATGGCTTCTAAACCTTTCACCGGCCCTCTGCCGTCCACCGAATTCTGCTCCATGGCTTCTAAACCTTTCACCGGCCCTCTGCCGTCCACCGAATTCTGCTCCATGGCTTCTAAACCTTTCACCGGCCCTCTGCCGTCCACCGAATTCTGCTCCATGGCTTCTAAACCTTTCACCGGCCCTCTGCCGTCCACCGAATTCTGCTCCATGGCTTCTAAACCTTTCACTGGCCCTCTGCCGTCCACCGAATTCTGCTCCATGGGTTCTAAACCTTTCACCGGCCCTCTGCCGTCCACCGAATTCTGCTCCATGGCTTCTAAACCTTTCACCGGCCCTCTGCCGTCCACCGAATTCTGCTCCATGGCTTCTAAACCTTTCCAGTTTTTTCCACTTTTTTCCACTTTTATCCAGTTTTATGGTGGAAAAAGGTGGGAAAAGGTGGAAAAACGTGGAAGAAATTGGAAAAAGTGGAAAAAGTGGAAAAATGTGGGAAAATGTGGGAAAAAGGTGGGGAAAAAAGTGGAAAAAGGAGTGGAAAAAAGTGGAAAAAACTGGATAAAACTGGATAAAACTCAACTCAACTCATCAACTCATCAACTCAACTCATCAACTCATCAACTCAACTCATCAACTCAGCCCTCTGCCGTCCACCGAATTCTGCTCCATGGCTTCTAAACCTTTCACCGGCCCTCTGCCGTCCACCGAATTCTGCTCCATGGCTTCTAAACCTTTCACCGGCCCTCTGCCGTCCACCGAATTCTGCTCCATGGCTTCTAAACCTTTCACTGGCCCTCTGCCGTCCACCGAATTCTGCTCCATGGGTTCTAAACCTTTCACCGGCCCTCTGCCGTCCACCGAATTCTGCTCCATGGCTTCTAAACCTTTCACCGGCCCTCTGCCGTCCACCGAATTCTGCTCCATGGCTTCTAAACCTTTCCAGTTTTTTCCACTTTTTTCCACTTTTATCCAGTTTTATGGTGGAAAAAGGTGGGAAAAGGTGGAAAAACGTGGAAGAAATTGGAAAAAGTGGAAAAAGTGGAAAAATGTGGGAAAATGTGGGAAAAAGGTGGGGAAAAAAGTGGAAAAAGGAGTGGAAAAAAGTGGAAAAAACTGGATAAAACTGGATAAAACTCAACTCAACTCATCAACTCATCAACTCAACTCATCAACTCATCAACTCATCAACTCAACTCCTCAACTCACGGCCCTCTGCCATCCACCGAATTCTGCTCCATGGCTTCTAAACCTTTCACCGGCCCTCTGCCGTCCACCGAATTCTGCTCCATGGCTTCTAAACCTTTCACCGGCCCTCTGCCGTCCACCGAATTCTGCTCCATGGCTTCTAAACCTTTCACCGGCCCTCTGCCGTCCACCGAATTCTGCTCCATGGCTTCTAAACCTTTCACCGGCCCTCTGCCGTCCACCGAATTCTGCTCCATGGCTTCTAAACCTTTCACCGGCCCTCTGCCGTCCACCGAATTCTGCTCCATGGCTTCTAAACCTTTCCACTTTTTCCCACTTTTTTCCACTTTTATCCAGTTTTATGGTGGAAAAAGGTGGAAAAACGTGGAAGAAATTGGAAAAGGTGGAAAAAGTGGAAAAATGTGGGAAAATATGGGAAAAAGGTGGGAAAAAAAGTGGAAAAAGGAGTGGAAAAAAGTGGAAAAAAACTGGATAAAACTGGATATAACTCAACTCAACTCATCAACTCATCAACTCAACTCATCAACTCATCAACTCAACTCATCAACTCAACTCCTCAATTCACGGCCCTCTGCCGTCCACCGAATTCTGCTCCATGGCTTCTAAACCTTTCCAGTTTTTTCCAGTTTTTTCCACTTTTATCCAGTTTTATGGTGGAAAAAGGTGGGAAAAGGTGGAAAAACGTGGAAGAAATTGGAAAAAGTGGAAAAAGTGGAAAAATGTGGGAAAATGTGGGAAAAAGGTGGGAAAAAAAGTGGAAAAAGGAGTGGAAAAAACTGGAAAAAACTGGATAAAACTGGATAAAACTCAACTCAACTCATCAACTCATCAACTCAACTCATCAACTCATCAACTCAACTCATCAACTCAGCCCTCTGCCGTCCACCGAATTCTGCTCCATGGCTTCTAAACCTTTCACCGGCCCTCTGCCGTCCACCGAATTCTGCTCCATGGCTTCTAAACCTTTCACCGGCCCTCTGCCGTCCACCGAATTCTGCTCCATGGCTTCTAAACCTTTCACCGGCCCTCTGCAGTCCACCGAATTCTGCTCCATGGCTTCTAAACCTTTCACCGGCCCTCTGCCGTCCACCGAATTATGCTCCATGGCTTCTAAACCTTTCACCGGCCCTCGGCCGTCCACCGAATTCTGCTCCATGGCTTCTAAATTTTTCACCGGCCCTCTGCCGTCCACCGAATTCTGCTCCATGGCTTCTAAACCTTTCACCGGCCCTCTGCCGTCCACCGAATTCTGCTCCATGGCTTCTAAACCTTTCACCGGCCCTCTGCCGTCCACCGAATTCTGCTCCATGGCTTCTAAACCTTTCACCGGCCCTCTGCCGTCCACCGAATTCTGCTCCATGGCTTCTAAACCTTTCACCGGCCCTCTGCCGTCCACCGAATTCTGCTCCATGGCTTCTAAACCTTTCACCGGCCCTCTGCCGTCCACCGAATTCTGCTCCATGGCTTCTAAACCTTTCACCGGCCCTCTGCCGTCCACCGAATTCTGCTCCATGGCTTCTAAACCTTTCCACTTTTTCCCACTTTTTTCCACTTTTATCCAGTTTTATGGTGGAAAAAGGTGGAAAAACGTGGAAGAAATTGGAAAAGGTGGAAAAAGTGGAAAAATGTGGGAAAATATGGGAAAAAGGTGGGAAAAAAAGTGGAAAAAGGAGTGGAAAAAAGTGGAAAAAAAGTGGATAAAACTGGATATAACTCAACTCAACTCATCAACTCATCAACTCAACTCATCAACTCATCAACTCAACTCATCAACTCAACTCCTCAATTCACGGCCCTCTGCCGTCCACCGAATTCTGCTCCATGGCTTCTAAACCTTTCCAGTTTTTTCCAGTTTTTTCCACTTTTATCCAGTTTTATGGTGGAAAAAGGTGGGAAAAGGTGGAAAAACGTGGAAGAAATTGGAAAAAGTGGAAAAAGTGGAAAAATGTGGGAAAATGTGGGAAAAAGGTGGGAAAAAAAGTGGAAAAAGGAGTGGAAAAAACTGGAAAAAACTGGATAAAACTGGATAAAACTCAACTCAACTCATCAACTCATCAACTCAACTCATCAACTCATCAACTCAACTCATCAACTCAGCCCTCTGCCGTCCACCGAATTCTGCTCCATGGCTTCTAAACCTTTCACCGGCCCTCTGCCGTCCACCGAATTCTGCTCCATGGCTTCTAAACCTTTCACCGGCCCTCTGCCGTCCACCAAATTCTGCTCCATGGCTTCTAAACCTTTCACCGGCTCTCTGCCGTCCACCGAATTCTGCTCCATGGCTTCTAAACCTTTCCACTTTTTTCCACTTTTTTCCACTTTTATCCAGTTTTATGGTGGACAAAGGTGGAAAAACGTGGAAGAAATTGGAAAAAGTGGAAAAAGTGGAAAAATGTGGGAAAATATGGGAAAAAGGTGGGGAAAAAAGTGGAAAAAGGAGTGGAAAAAAGTGGAAAAAAGTGGATAAAACTGGATATAACTCAACTCAACTCATCAACTCAACTCATCAACTCATCAACTCAACTCATCAACTCAACTCCTCAACTCACGGCCCTCTGCCGTCCACCGAATTCTGCTCCATGGCTTCTAAACCTTTCACCGGCCCTCTGCCGTCCACCGAATTCTGCTCCATGGCTTCTAAACCTTTCACCGGCCCTCTGCTGTCCACCGAATTCTGCTCCATGGCTTCTAAACCTTTCACCGGCCCTCTGCCGTCCACCGAATTCTGCTCCATGGCTTCTAAACCTTTCCAGTTTTTTCCACTTTTTTCCACTTTTATCCAGTTTTATGGTGGAAAAAGGTGGGAAAAGGTGGAAAAAAGTGGAAGAAATTGGAAAAAGTGGAAAAAGTGGAAACATGTGGGAAAATGTGGGGAAAAGGTGGGGAAAAAAGTGGAAAAAGGAGTGGAAAAAAGTGGAAAAAACTGGATAAAACTGGATAAAACTCAACTCAACTCATCAACTCATCAACTCAACTCATCAACTCATCAACTCAACTCATCAACTCAACTCCTCAACTCACGGCCCTCTGCCGTCCACCGAATTCTGCTCCATGGCTTCTAAACCTTTCACCGGCCCTCTGCCGTCCACCGAATTCTGCTCCATGGCTTCTAAACCTTTCACCGGCCCTCTGCCGTCCACCGAATTCTGCTCCATGGCTTCTAAACCTTTCACCGGCCCTCTGCCGTCCACCGAATTCTGCTCCATGGCTTCTAAACCTTTCACCGGCCCTCTGCCGTCCACCGAATTCTGCTCCATGGCTTCTAAACCTTTCACCGGCCCTCTGCCGTCCACCGAATTCTGCTCCATGGCTTCTAAACCTTTCACCGGCCCTCTGCCGTCCACCGAATTCTGCTCCATGGCTTCTAAACCTTTCCACTTTTTTCCACTTTTTTCCACTTTTATCCAGTTTTATGGTGGAAAAAGGTGGAAAAACGTGGAAGAAATTGGAAAAAGTGGAAAAAGTGGAAAAATGTGGGAAAATATGGGAAAAAGGTGGGAAAAAAAGTGGAAAAGGAGTGGAAAAAAGTGGAAAAAACTGGATAAAACTGGATAAAACTCAACTCAACTCATCAACTCATCAACTCAACTCATCAACTCATCAACTCAACTCATCAACTCAACTCCTCAACTCACGGCCCTCTGCCGTCCACCGAATTCTGCTCCATGGCTTCTAAACCTTTCACCGGCCCTCTGCCGTCCACCGAATTCTGCTCCATGGCTTCTAAACCTTTCACCGGCCCTCTGCCGTCCACCGAATTCTGCTCCATGGCTTCTAAACCTTTCACCGGCCCTCTGCCGTCCACCGAATTCTGCTCCATGGCTTCTAAACCTTTCACCGGCCCTCTGCCGTCCACCGAATTCTGCTCCATGGCTTCTAAACCTTTCACCGGCCCTCTGCCGTCCACCGAATTCTGCTCCATGGCTTCTAAACCTTTCACCGGCCCTCTGCCGTCCACCGAATTCTGCTCCATGGCTTCTAAACCTTTCCACTTTTTTCCACTTTTTTCCACTTTTATCCAGTTTTATGGTGGAAAAAGGTGGAAAAACGTGGAAGAAATTGGAAAAAGTGGAAAAAGTGGAAAAATGTGGGAAAATATGGGAAAAAGGTGGGAAAAAAAGTGGAAAAGGAGTGGAAAAAAGTGGAAAAAACTGGATAAAACTGGATATAACTCAACTCAACTCATCAACTCATCAACTCAACTCATCAACTCATCAACTCAACTCATCAACTCAACTCCTCAACTCACGGCCCTCTGCCGTCCACCGAATTCTGCTCCATGGCTTCTAAACCGTTCACCGGCCCTCTGCCGTCCACCGAATTCTGCTCCATGGCTTCTAAACCTTTCCAGTTTTTTCCAGTTTTTTCCACTTTTATCCAGTTTTATGGTGGAAAAAGGTGGGAAAAGGTGGAAAAACGTGGAAGAAATTGGAAAAAGTGGAAAAAGTGGAAAAATGTGGGAAAATGTGGGAAAAAGGTGGGAAAAAAGTGGAAAAAGGAGTGGAAAAAACTGGAAAAAACTGGATAAAACTGGATAAAACTCAACTCAACTCATCAACTCATCAACTCAACTCATCAACTCATCAACTCAACTCATCAACTCAACTCCTCAACTCACGGCCCTCTGCCGTCCACCGAATTCTGCTCCATGGCTTCTAAACCTTTCACCGGCCCTCTGCCGTCCACCGAATTCTGCTCCATGGCTTCTAAACCTTTCACCGGCCCTCTGCCGTCCACCGAATTCTGCTCCATGGCTTCTAAACCTTTCACCGGCCCTCTGCCGTCCACCGAATTCTGCTCCATAGCTTCTAAACCTTTCACCGGCCCTCTGCCGTCCACCGAATTCTGCTCCATGGCTTCTAAACCTTTCACCGGCCCTCTGCCGTCCACCGAATTCTGCTCCATGGCTTCTAAACCTTTCACCGGCCCTCTGCCGTCCACCGAATTCTGCTCCATGGCTTCTAAACCTTTCCAGTTTTTTCCACTTTTTTCCACTTTTATCCAGTTTTATGGTGGAAAAAGGTGGGAAAAGGTGGAAAAACGTGGAAGAAATTGGAAAAAGTGGAAAAAGTGGAAAAATGTGGGAAAATGTGGGAAAAAGGTGGGAAAAAAGTGGAAAAAGGAGTGGAAAAAAGTGGAAAAAACTGGATAAAACTGGATAAAACTCAACTCAACTCATCAACTCATCAACTCAACTCATCAACTCATCAACTCAACTCATCAACTCAACTCCTCAACTCACGGCCCTCTGCCGTCCACCGAATTCTGCTCCATGGCTTCTAAACCTTTCACCGGCCCTCTGCCGTCCACCGAATTCTGCTCCATGGCTTCTAAACCTTTCACCGGCCCTCTGCCGTCCACCGAATTCTGCTCCATGGCTTCTAAACCTTTCACCGGCCCTCTGCCGTCCACCGAATTCTGCTCCATGGCTTCTAAACCTTTCACCGGCCCTCTGCCGTCCACCGAATTCTGCTCCATGGCTTCTAAACCTTTCACCGGCCCTCTGCCGTCCACCGAATTCTGCTCCATGGCTTCTAAACCTTTCACCGGCCCTCTGCCGTCCACCGAATTCTGCTCCATGGCTTCTAAACCTTTCCAGTTTTTTCCACTTTTTTCCACTTTTATCCAGTTTTATGGTGGAAAAAGGTGGAAAAACGTGGAAGAAATTGGAAAAAGTGGAAAACGTGGAAAAATGTGGGAAAATATGGGAAAAAGGTGGGAAAAAAAGTGGAAAAAGGAGTGGAAAAAAGTGGAAAAAACTGGATAAAACTGGATATAACTCAACTCAACTCATCAACTCATCAACTCAACTCATCAACTCATCAACTCAACTCATCAACTCAACTCCTCAACTCACGGCCCTCTGCCGTCCACCGAATTCTGCTCCATGGCTTCTAAACCTTTCACCGGCCCTCTGCCGTCCACCGAATTCTGCTCCATGGCTTCTAAACCTTTCACCGGCCCTCTGCCGTCCACCGAATTCTGCTCCATGGCTTCTAAACCTTTCACCGGCCCTCTGCCGTCCACCGAATTCTGCTCCATGGCTTCTAAACCTTTCACCGGCCCTCTGCCGTCCACCGAATTCTGCTCCATGGCTTCTAAACCTTTCACCGGCCCTCTGCCGTCCACCGAATTCTGCTCCATGGCTTCTAAACCTTTCACCGGCCCTCTGCCGTCCACCGAATTCTGCTCCATGGCTTCTAAACCTTTCCAGTTTTTTCCACTTTTTTCCACTTTTATCCAGTTTTATGGTGGAAAAAGGTGGAAAAACGTGGAAGAAATTGGAAAAAGTGGAAAAAGTGGAAAAATGTGGGAAAATATGGGAAAAAGGTGGGAAAAAAAGTGGAAAAAGGAGTGGAAAAAAGTGGAAAAAACTGGATATAACTCAACTCAACTCATCAACTCATCAACTCAACTCATCAACTCATCAACTCAACTCATCAACTCAACTCCTCAACTCACGGCCCTCTGCCGTCCACCGAATTCTGCTCCATGGCTTC
The DNA here is from genome assembly GCF_963971535.1 of Notolepis coatsorum. Lineage (NCBI taxonomy): Eukaryota > Metazoa > Chordata > Actinopteri > Aulopiformes > Paralepididae > Notolepis > Notolepis coatsorum. The sequence goes on along the minus strand of NW_028170718.1, from coordinate 591,119 downwards.
TAAACCGTTCACCGGCCCTCTGCCGTCCACCGAATTCTGCTCCATGGCTTCTAAACCTTTCCACTTTTTTCCACTTTTTTCCACTTTTATCCAGTTTTATGGTGGAAAAAGGTGGAAAAACGTGGAAGAAATTGGAAAAAGTGGAAAACGTGGAAAAATGTGGGAAAATATGGGAAAAAGGTGGGAAAAAAAGTGGAAAAAGGAGTGGAAAAAAGTGGAAAAAAGTGGATAAAACTGGATATAACTCAACTCAACTCATCAACTCATCAACTCAACTCATCAACTCATCAACTCAACTCATCAACTCAACTCCTCAACTCACGGCCCTCTGCCGTCCACCGAATTCTGCTCCATGGCTTCTAAACCTTTCACCGGCCCTCTGCCGTCCACCGAATTCTGCTCCATGGCTTCTAAACCTTTCACCGGCCCTCTGCCGTCCACCGAATTCTGCTCCATGGCTTCTAAACCTTTCACCGGCCCTCTGCCGTCCACCGAATTCTGCTCCATGGCTTCTAAACCTTTCACCGGCCCTCTGCCGTCCACCGAATTCTGCTCCATGGCTTCTAAACCTTTCACCGGCCCTCTGCCGTCCACCGAATTCTGCTCCATGGCTTCTAAACCTTTCACCGGCCCTCTGCCGTCCACCGAATTCTGCTCCATGGCTTCTAAACCTTTCACCGGCCCTCTGCCGTCCACCGAATTCTGCTCCATGGCTTCTAAACCTTTCACCGGCCCTCTGCCGTCCACCGAATTCTGCTCCATGGCTTCTAAACCTTTCACCGGCCCTCTGCCGTCCACCGAATTCTGCTCCATGGCTTCTAAACCTTTCACCGGCCCTCTGCCGTCCACCGAATTCTGCTCCATGGCTTCTAAACCTTTCCAGTTTTTTCCACTTTTTTCCACTTTTATCCAGTTTTATGGTGGAAAAAGGTGGAAAAACGTGGAAGAAATTGGAAAAAGTGGAAAACGTGGAAAAATGTGGGAAAATATGGGAAAAAGGTGGGAAAAAAAGTGGAAAAAGGAGTGGAAAAAAGTGGAAAAAACTGGATAAAACTGGATATAACTCAACTCAACTCATCAACTCATCAACTCAACTCATCAACTCATCAACTCAACTCATCAACTCAACTCCTCAACTCACGGCCCTCTGCCGTCCACCGAATTCTGCTCCATGGCTTCTAAACCTTTCACCGGCCCTCTGCCGTCCACCGAATTCTGCTCCATGGCTTCTAAACCTTTCACCGGCCCTCTGCCGTCCACCGAATTCTGCTCCATGGCTTCTAAACCTTTCACCGGCCCTCTGCCGTCCACCGAATTCTGCTCCATGGCTTCTAAACCTTTCACCGGCCCTCTGCCGTCCACCGAATTCTGCTCCATGGCTTCTAAACCTTTCACCGGCCCTCTGCCGTCCACCGAATTCTGCTCCATGGCTTCTAAACCTTTCACCGGCCCTCTGCCGTCCACCGAATTCTGCTCCATGGCTTCTAAACCTTTCACCGGCCCTCTGCCGTCCACCGAATTCTGCTCCATGGCTTCTAAACCTTTCACCGGCCCTCTGCCGTCCACCGAATTCTGCTCCATGGCTTCTAAACCTTTCCAGTTTTTTCCACTTTTTTCCACTTTTATCCAGTTTTATGGTGGAAAAAGGTGGGAAAAGGTGGAAAAACGTGGAAGAAATTGGAAAAAGTGGAAAAAGTGGGAAAATGTGGGAAAATGTGGGAAAAATGTGGGAAAAAAGTGGAAAAAGGAGTGGAAAAAACTGGAAAAAACTGGATAAAACTGGATAAAACTCAACTCAACTCATCAACTCATCAACTCAACTCATCAACTCATCAACTCAACTCATCAACTCAACTCCTCAACTCACGGCCCTCTGCCGTCCACCGAATTCTGCTCCATGGCTTCTAAACCTTTCACCGGCCCTCTGCCGTCCACCGAATTCTGCTCCATGGCTTCTAAACCTTTCACCGGCCCTCTGCCGTCCACCGAATTCTGCTCCATGGCTTCTAAACCTTTCACCGGCCCTCTGCCGTCCACCGAATTCTGCTCCATGGCTTCTAAACCTTTCACCGGCCCTCTGCCGTCCACCGAATTCTGCTCCATGGCTTCTAAACCTTTCACCGGCCCTCTGCCGTCCACCGAATTCTGCTCCATGGCTTCTAAACCTTTCACCGGCCCTCTGCCGTCCACCGAATTCTGCTCCATAGCTTCTAAACCTTTCCAGTTTTTTCCACTTTTTTCCACTTTTATCCAGTTTTATGGTGGAAAAAGGTGGAAAAACGTGGAAGAAATTGGAAAAAGTGGAAAAAGTGGAAAAATGTGGGAAACTATGGGAAAAAGGTGGGAAAAAAAGTGGAAAAAGGAGTGGAAAAAAGTGGAAAAAAACTGGATAAAACTGGATATAACTCAACTCAACTCATCAACTCATCAACTCAACTCATCAACTCATCAACTCAACTCATCAACTCAACTCCTCAACTCACGGCCCTCTGCCGTCCACCGAATTCTGCTCCATGGCTTCTAAACCTTTCACCGGCCCTCTGCCGTCCACCGAATTCTGCTCCATGGCTTCTAAACCTTTCACCGGCCCTCTGCCGTCCACCGAATTCTGCTCCATGGCTTCTAAACCTTTCACCGGCCCTCTGCCGTCCACCGAATTCTGCTCCATGGCTTCTAAACCTTTCACCGGCCCTCTGCCGTCCACCGAATTCTGCTCCATGGCTTCTAAACCTTTCCAGTTTTTTCCACTTTTTTCCACTTTTATCCAGTTTTATGGTGGAAAAAGGTGGGAAAAGGTGGAAAAACGTGGAAGAAATTGGAAAAAGTGGAAAAAGTGGAAAAATGTGGGAAAATGTGGGAAAAAGGTGGGAAAAAAAGTGGAAAAAGGAGTGGAAAAAGGAGTGGAAAAAACTGGATAAAACTGGATAAAACTCAACTCATCAACTCATCAACTCATCAACTCAACTCATCAACTCATCAACTCAACTCATCAACTCATCAACTCAACTCATCAACTCAACTCCTCAACTCACGGCCCTCTGCCGTCCACCGAATTCTGCTCCATGGCTTCTAAACCTTTCACCGGCCCTCTGCCGTCCACCGAATTCTGCTCCATGGCTTCTAAACCTTTCACCGGCCCTCTGCCGTCCACCGAATTCTGCTCCATGGCTTCTAAACCTTTCACCGGCCCTCTGCCGTCCACCGAATTCTGCTCCATGGCTTCTAAACCTTTCACCGGCCCTCTGCCGTCCACCGAATTCTGCTCCATGGCTTCTAAACCTTTCACCGGCCCTCTGCCGTCCACCGAATTCTGCTCCATGGCTTCTAAACCTTTCACCGGCCCTCTGCCGTCCACCGAATTCTGCTCCATGGCTTCTAAACCTTTCACCGGCCCTCTGCCGTCCACCGAATTCTGCTCCATGGCTTCTAAACCTTTCCAGTTTTTTCCACTTTTTTCCACTTTTATCCAGTTTTATGGTGGAAAAAGGTGGAAAAACGTGGAAGAAATTGGAAAAAGTGGAAAAAGTGGAAAAATGTGGGAAAATATGGGAAAAAGGTGGGAAAAAAAGTGGAAAAAGGAGTGGAAAAAAGTGGAAAAAACTGGATAAAACTGGATATAACTCAACTCAACTCATCAACTCATCAACTCAACTCATCAACTCATCAACTCAACTCATCAACTCAACTCCTCAACTCACGGCCCTCTGCCGTCCACCGAATTCTGCTCCATGGCTTCTAAACCGTTCACCGGCCCTCTGCCGTCCACCGAATTCTGCTCCATGGCTTCTAAACCTTTCCAGTTTTTTCCACTTTTTTCCACTTTTATCCAGTTTTATGGTGGAAAAAGGTGGGAAAAGGTGGAAAAACGTGGAAGAAATTGGAAAAAGTGGAAAAAGTGGAAAAATGTGGGAAAATGTGGGAAAAAGGTGGGAAAAAAGTGGAAAAAGGAGTGGAAAAAAGTGGAAAAAACTGGATAAAACTGGATAAAACTCAACTCAACTCATCAACTCATCAACTCAACTCATCAACTCATCAACTCAACTCATCAACTCAACTCCTCAACTCACGGCCCTCTGCCGTCCACCGAATTCTGCTCCATGGCTTTTAAACCTTTCACCGGCCCTCTGCCGTCCACCGAATTCTGCTCCATGGCTTCTAAACCTTTCACCGGCCCTCTGCCGTCCACCGAATTCTGCTCCATGGCTTCTAAACCTTTCACCGGCCCTCTGCCGTCCACCGAATTCTGCTCCATGGCTTCTAAACCTTTCACCGGCCCTCTGCCGTCCACCGAATTCTGCTCCATGGCTTCTAAACCTTTCCAGTTTTTTCCACTTTTTTCCACTTTTATCCAGTTTTATGGTGGAAAAAGGTGGAAAAACGTGGAAGAAATTGGAAAAAGTGGAAAAAGTGGAAAAATGTGGGAAAATATGGGAAAACGGTGGGAAAAAAAGTGGAAAAAGGAGTGGAAAAAAGTGGAAAAAACTGGATAAAACTGGATATAACTCAACTCAACTCATCAACTCATCAACTCAACTCATCAACTCATCAACTCAACTCATCAACTCAACTCCTCAACTCACGGCCCTCTGCCGTCCACCGAATTCTGCTCCATGGCTTCTAAACCGTTCACCGGCCCTCTGCCGTCCACCGAATTCTGCTCCATGGCTTCTAAACCTTTCCAGTTTTTTCCACTTTTTTCCACTTTTATCCAGTTTTATGGTGGAAAAAGGTGGGAAAAGGTGGAAAAACGTGGAAGAAATTGGAAAAAGTGGAAAAAGTGGAAAAATGTGGGAAAATGTGGGAAAAAGGTGGGAAAAAAGTGGAAAAAGGAGTGGAAAAAAGTGGAAAAAACTGGATAAAACTGGATAAAACTCAACTCAACTCATCAACTCAACTCATCAACTCATCAACTCAACTCATCAACTCAACTCCTCAACTCACGGCCCTCTGCCGTCCACCGAATTCTGCTCCATGGCTTTTAAACCTTTCACCGGCCCTCTGCCGTCCACCGAATTCTGCTCCATGGCTTCTAAACCTTTCACCGGCCCTCTGCCGTCCACCGAATTCTGCTCCATGGCTTCTAAACCTTTCACCGGCCCTCTGCCGTCCACCGAATTCTGCTCCATATCTTCTAAACCTTTCACCGGCCCTCTGCCGTCCACCGAATTCTGCTCCATGGCTTCTAAACCTTTCACCGGCCCTCTGCCGTCCACCGAATTCTGCTCCATGGCTTCTAAACCTTTCACCGGCCCTCTGCCGTCCACCGAATTCTGCTCCATGGCTTCTAAACCTTTCCAGTTTTTTCCACTTTTTTCCACTTTTATCCAGTTTTATGGTGGAAAAAGGTGGGAAAAGGTGGAAAAACGTGGAAGAAATTGGAAAAAGTGGAAAAAGTGGAAAAATGTGGGAAAATGTGGGAAAAAGGTGGGAAAAAAGTGGAAAAAGGAGTGGAAAAAAGTGGAAAAAACTGGATAAAACTGGATAAAACTCAACTCAACTCATCAACTCATCAACTCAACTCATCAACTCATCAACTCAACTCATCAACTCAACTCCTCAACTCACGGCCCTCTGCCGTCCACCGAATTCTGCTCCATGGCTTCTAAACCTTTCACCGGCCCTCTGCCGTCCACCGAATTCTGCTCCATGGCTTCTAAACCTTTCACCGGCCCTCTGCCGTCCACCGAATTCTGCTCCATGGCTTCTAAACCTTTCACCGGCCCTCTGCCGTCCACCGAATTCTGCTCCATGGCTTCTAAACCTTTCACCGGCCCTCTGCCGTCCACCGAATTCTGCTCCATGGCTTCTAAACCTTTCACCGGCCCTCTGCCGTCCACCGAATTCTGCTCCATGGCTTCTAAACCTTTCCAGTTTTTTCCACTTTTTTCCACTTTTATCCAGTTTTATGGTGGAAAAAGGTGGAAAAACGTGGAAGAAATTGGAAAAAGTGGAAAACGTGGAAAAATGTGGGAAAATATGGGAAAAAGGTGGGGAAAAAGGTGGAAAAAGGAGTGGAAAAAAGTGGAAAAAACTGGATAAAACTGGATATAACTCAACTCAACTCATCAACTCATCAACTCAACTCATCAACTCATCAACTCAACTCATCAACTCAACTCCTCAACTCACGGCCCTCTGCCGTCCACCGAATTCTGCTCCATGGCTTCTAAACCTTTCACCGGCCCTCTGCCGTCCACCGAATTCTGCTCCATGGCTTCTAAACCTTTCACCGGCCCTCTGCCGTCCACCGAATTCTGCTCCATGGCTTCTAAACCTTTCACCGGCCCTCTGCCGTCCACCGAATTCTGCTCCATGGCTTCTAAACCTTTCACCGGCCCTCTGCCGTCCACCGAATTCTGCTCCATGGCTTCTAAACCTTTCACCGGCCCTCTGCCGTCCACCGAATTCTGCTCCATGGCTTCTAAACCTTTCACCGGCCCTCTGCCGTCCACCGAATTCTGCTCCATGGCTTCTAAACCTTTCCAGTTTTTTCCACTTTTTTCCACTTTTATCCAGTTTTATGGTGGAAAAAGGTGGGAAAAGGTGGAAAAACGTGGAAGAAATTGGAAAAAGTGGAAAAAGTGGGAAAATGTGGGAAAATGTGGGAAAAAGGTGGGAAAAAAGTGGAAAAAGGAGTGGAAAAAACTGGAAAAAACTGGATAAAACTGGATAAAACTCAACTCAACTCATCAACTCATCAACTCAACTCATCAACTCATCAACTCAACTCATCAACTCAACTCCTCAACTCACGGCCCTCTGCCGTCCACCGAATTCTGCTCCATGGCTTCTAAACCTTTCACCGGCCCTCTGCCGTCCACCGAATTCTGCTCCATGGCTTCTAAACCTTTCACCGGCCCTCTGCCGTCCACCGAATTCTGCTCCATGGCTTCTAAACCTTTCACCGGCCCTCTGCCGTCCACCGAATTCTGCTCCATGGCTTCTAAACCTTTCACCGGCCCTCTGCCGTCCACCAAATTCTGCTCCATGGCTTCTAAACCTTTCACCGGCCCTCTGCCGTCCACCGAATTCTGCTCCATGGCTTCTAAACCTTTCACCGGCCCTCTGCCGTCCACCGAATTCTGCTCCATAGCTTCTAAACCTTTCCAGTTTTTTCCACTTTTTTCCACTTTTATCCAGTTTTATGGTGGAAAAAGGTGGAAAAACGTGGAAGAAATTGGAAAAAGTGGAAAAAGTGGAAAAATGTGGGAAAATATGGGAAAAAGGTGGGAAAAAAAGTGGAAAAAGGAGTGGAAAAAAGTGGAAAAAACTGGATAAAACTGGATATAACTCAACTCAACTCATCAACTCATCAACTCAACTCATCAACTCATCAACTCAACTCATCAACTCAACTCCTCAACTCACGGCCCTCTGCCGTCCACCGAATTCTGCTCCATGGCTTCTAAACCTTTCACCGGCCCTCTGCCGTCCACCGAATTCTGCTCCATGGCTTCTAAACCTTTCACCGGCCCTCTGCCGTCCACCGAATTCTGCTCCATGGCTTCTAAACCTTTCACCGGCCCTCTGTCGTCCACCGAATTCTGCTCCATGGCTTCTAAACCTTTCACCGGCCCTCTGCCGTCCACCGAATTCTGCTCCATGGCTTCTAAACCTTTCACCGGCCCTCTGCCGTCCACCGAATTCTGCTCCATGGCTTCTAAACCTTTCCACTTTTTTCCACTTTTTTCCACTTTTATCCAGTTTTATGGTGGAAAAAGGTGGGAAAAGGTGGAAAAACGTGGAAGAAATTGGAAAAAGTGGAAAAAGTGGAAAAATGTGGGAAAATGTGGGAAAAAGGTGGGAAAAAAAGTGGAAAAAGGAGTGGAAAAAACTGGAAAAAAGTGGATAAAACTGGATAAAACTCAACTCAACTCATCAACTCATCAACTCAACTCATCAACTCATCAACTCAACTCATCAACTCAACTCCTCAACTCACGGCCCTCTGCCGTCCACCGAATTCTGCTCCATGGCTTCTAAACCTTTCACCGGCCCTCTGCCGTCCACCGAATTCTGCTCCATGGCTTCTAAACCTTTCACCGGCCCTCTGCCGTCCACCGAATTCTGCTCCATGGCTTCTAAACCTTTCACCGGCCCTCTGCCGTCCACCGAATTCTGCTCCATGGCTTCTAAACCTTTCACCGGCCCTCTGCCGTCCACCGAATTCTGCTCCATGGCTTCTAAACCTTTCACCGGCCCTCTGCCGTCCACCGAATTCTGCTCCATGGCTTCTAAACCTTTCACCGGCCCTCTGCCGTCCACCGAATTCTGCTCCATGGCTTCTAAACCTTTCACCGGCCCTCTGCCGTCCACCGAATTCTGCTCCATGGCTTCTAAACCTTTCCACTTTTTTCCACTTTTTTCCACTTTTATCCAGTTTTATGGTGGAAAAAGGTGGAAAAACGTGGAAGAAATTGGAAAAAGTGGAAAAAGTGGAAAAATGTGGGAAAATATGGGACAAAGGTGGGAAAAAAAGTGGAAAAAGGAGTGGAAAAAAGTGGAAAAAAGTGGATAAAACTGGATATAACTCAACTCAACTCATCAACTCATCAACTCAACTCATCAACTCAACTCATCAACTCAACTCCTCAACTCACGGCCCTCTGCCGTCCACCGAATTCTGCTCCATGGCTTCTAAACCTTTCACCGGCCCTCTGCCGTCCACCGAATTCTGCTCCATGGCTTCTAAACCTTTCACCGGCCCTCTGCCGTCCACCGAATTCTGCTCCATGGCTTCTAAACCTTTCACCGGCCCTCTGCCGTCCACCGAATTCTGCTCCATGGCTTCTAAACCTTTCACCGGCCCTCTGCCGTCCACCGAATTCTGCTCCATGGCTTCTAAACCTTTCCAGTTTTTTCCACTTTTTTCCACTTTTATCCAGTTTTATGGTGGAAAAAGGTGGGAAAAGGTGGAAAACGTGGAAGAAATTGGAAAAAGTGGAAAAAGTGGAAAAATGTGGGAAAATGTGGGAAAAAGGTGGGAAAAAAAGTGGAAAAAAGTGGAAAAAACTGGATAAAACTGGATAAAACTCAACTCAACTCATCAACTCATCAACTCAACTCATCAACTCATCAACTCAACTCATCAACTCAACTCCTCAACTCACGGCCCTCTGCCGTCCACCGAATTCTGCTCCATGGCTTCTAAACCTTTCACCGGCCCTCTGCCGTCCACCGAATTCTGCTCCATGGCTTCTAAACCTTTCACCGGCCCTCTGCCGTCCACCGAATTCTGCTCCATGGCTTCTAAACCTTTCCAGTTTTTTCCACTTTTTTCCACTTTTATCCAGTTTTATGGTGGAAAAAGGTGGAAAAACGTGGAAGAAATTGGAAAAAGTGGAAAAAGTGGAAAAATGTGGGAAAATATGGGAAAAAGGTGGGAAAAAAAGTGGAAAAAGGAGTGGAAAAAAGTGGAAAAAAGTGGATAAAACTGGATATAACTCAACTCAACTCATCAACTCATCAACTCAACTCATCAACTCATCAACTCAACTCATCAACTCAACTCCTCAACTCACGGCCCTCTGCCGTCCACCGAATTCTGCTCCATGGCTTCTAAACCTTTCACCGGCCCTCTGCCGTCCACCGAATTCTGCTCCATGGCTTCTAAACCTTTCACCGGCCCTCTGCCGTCCACCGAATTCTGCTCCATGGCTTCTAAACCTTTCACCGGCCCTCTGTCGTCCACCGAATTCTGCTCCATGGCTTCTAAACCTTTCACCGGCCCTCTGCCGTCCACCGAATTCTGCTCCATGGCTTCTAAACCTTTCACCGGCCCTCTGCCGTCCACCGAATTCTGCTCCATGGCTTCTAAACCTTTCCACTTTTTTCCACTTTTTTCCACTTTTATCCAGTTTTATGGTGGAAAAAGGTGGGAAAAGGTGGAAAAACGTGGAAGAAATTGGAAAAAGTGGAAAAAGTGGAAAAAGGTGGGAAAATGTGGGAAAAAGGTGGGAAAAAAAGTGGAAAAAGGAGTGGAAAAAACTGGAAAAAAGTGGATAAAACTGGATAAAACTCAACTCAACTCATCAACTCATCAACTCAACTCATCAACTCATCAACTCAACTCATCAACTCAACTCCTCAACTCACGGCCCTCTGCCGTCCACCGAATTCTGCTCCATGGCTTCTAAACCTTTCACCGGCCCTCTGCCGTCCACCGAATTCTGCTCCATGGCTTCTAAACCTTTCACCGGCCCTCTGCCGTCCACCGAATTCTGCTCCATGGCTTCTAAACCTTTCACCGGCCCTCTGCCGTCCACCGAATTCTGCTCCATGGCTTCTAAACCTTTCACCGGCCCTCTGCCGTCCACCGAATTCTGCTCCATGGCTTCTAAACCTTTCACCGGCCCTCTGCCGTCCACCGAATTCTGCTCCATGGCTTCTAAACCTTTCACCGGCCCTCTGCCGTCCACCGAATTCTGCTCCATGGCTTCTAAACCTTTCACCGGCCCTCTGCCGTCCACCGAATTCTGCTCCATGGCTTCTAAACCTTTCCACTTTTTTCCACTTTTTTCCACTTTTATCCAGTTTTATGGTGGAAAAAGGTGGAAAAACGTGGAAGAAATTGGAAAAAGTGGAAAAAGTGGAAAAATGTGGGAAAATATGGGAAAAAGGTGGGAAAAAAAGTGGAAAAAGGAGTGGAAAAAAGTGGAAAAAAGTGGATAAAACTGGATATAACTCAACTCAACTCATCAACTCATCAACTCAACTCATCAACTCATCAACTCAACTCATCAACTCAACTCCTCAACTCACGGCCCTCTGCCGTCCACCGAATTCTGCTCCATGGCTTCTAAACCTTTCACCGGCCCTCTGCCGTCCACCGAATTCTGCTCCATGGCTTCTAAACCTTTCACCGGCCCTCTGCCGTCCACCGAATTCTGCTCCATGGCTTCTAAACCTTTCACCGGCCCTCTGCCGTCCACCGAATTCTGCTCCATGGCTTCTAAACCTTTCCAGTTTTTTCCACTTTTTTCCACTTTTATCCAGTTTTATGGTGGAAAAAGGTGGGAAAAGGTGGAAAACGTGGAAGAAATTGGAAAAAGTGGAAAAAGTGGAAAAATGTGGGAAAATGTGGGAAAAAGGTGGGAAAAAAAGTGGAAAAAAGTGGAAAAAACTGGATAAAACTGGATAAAACTCAACTCAACTCATCAACTCATCAACTCAACTCATCAACTCATCAACTCAACTCATCAACTCAACTCCTCAACTCACGGCCCTCTGCCGTCCACCGAATTCTGCTCCATGGCTTCTAAACCTTTCACCGGCCCTCTGCCGTCCACCGAATTCTGCTCCATGGCTTCTAAACCTTTCACCGGCCCTCTGCCGTCCACCGAATTCTGCTCCATGGCTTCTAAACCTTTCCAGTTTTTTCCACTTTTTTCCACTTTTATCCAGTTTTATGGTGGAAAAAGGTGGAAAAACGTGGAAGAAATTGGAAAAAGTGGAAAAAGTGGAAAAATGTGGGAAAATATGGGAAAAAGGTGGGAAAAAAAGTGGAAAAAGGAGTGGAAAAAAGTGGAAAAAACTGGATAAAACTGGATATAACTCAACTCAACTCATCAACTCATCAACTCAACTCATCAACTCATCAACTCAACTCATCAACTCAACTCCTCAACTCACGGCCCTCTGCCGTCCACCGAATTCTGCTCCATGGCTTCTAAACCTTTCACCGGCCCTCTGCCGTCCACCGAATTCTGCTCCATGGCTTCTAAACCTTTCACCGGCCCTCTGCCGTCCACCGAATTCTGCTCCATGGCTTCTAAACCTTTCACCGGCCCTCTGCCGTCCACCGAATTCTGCTCCATGGCTTCTAAACCTTTCACCGGCCCTCTGCCGTCCACCGAATTCTGCTCCATGGCTTCTAAACCTTTCACCGGCCCTCTGCCGTCCACCGAATTCTGCTCCATGGCTTCTAAACCTTTCCACTTTTTTCCACTTTTTTCCACTTTTATCCAGTTTTATGGTGGAAAAAGGTGGAAAAACGTGGAAGAAATTGGAAAAAGTGGAAAAAGTGGAAAAATGTGGGAAAATATGGGAAAAAGGTGGGAAAAAAAGTGGAAAAAGGAGTGGAAAAAAGTGGAAAAAAGTGGATAAAACTGGATATAACTCAACTCAACTCATCAACTCATCAACTCAACTCATCAACTCAACTCATCAACTCAACTCCTCAACTCACGGCCCTCTGCCGTCCACCGAATTCTGCTCCATGGCTTCTAAACCTTTCACCGGCCCTCTGCCGTCCACCGAATTCTGCTCCATGGCTTCTAAACCTTTCACCGGCCCTCTGCCGTCCACCGAATTCTGCTCCATGGCTTCTAAACCTTTCACCGGCCCTCTGCCGTCCACCGAATTCTGCTCCATGGCTTCTAAACCTTTCACCGGCCCTCTGCCGTCCACCGAATTCTGCTCCATGGCTTCTAAACCTTTCCAGTTTTTTCCACTTTTTTCCACTTTTATCCAGTTTTATGGTGGAAAAAGGTGGGAAAAGGTGGAAAACGTGGAAGAAATTGGAAAAAGTGGAAAAAGTGGAAAAATGTGGGAAAATGTGGGAAAAAGGTGGGAAAAAAAGTGGAAAAAAGTGGAAAAAACTGGATAAAACTGGATAAAACTCAACTCAACTCATCAACTCATCAACTCAACTCATCAACTCATCAACTCAACTCATCAACTCAACTCCTCAACTCACGGCCCTCTGCCGTCCACCGAATTCTGCTCCATGGCTTCTAAACCTTTCACCGGCCCTCTGCCGTCCACCGAATTCTGCTCCATGGCTTCTAAACCTTTCACCGGCCCTCTGCCGTCCACCGAATTCTGCTCCATGGCTTCTAAACCTTTCCAGTTTTTTCCACTTTTTTCCACTTTTATCCAGTTTTATGGTGGAAAAAGGTGGAAAAACGTGGAAGAAATTGGAAAAAGTGGAAAAAGTGGAAAAATGTGGGAAAATATGGGAAAAAGGTGGGAAAAAAAGTGGAAAAAGGAGTGGAAAAAAGTGGAAAAAACTGGATAAAACTGGATATAACTCAACTCAACTCATCAACTCATCAACTCAACTCATCAACTCATCAACTCAACTCATCAACTCAACTCCTCAACTCACGGCCCTCTGCCGTCCACCGAATTCTGCTCCATGGCTTCTAAACCTTTCACCGGCCCTCTGCCGTCCACCGAATTCTGCTCCATGGCTTCTAAACCTTTCACCGGCCCTCTGCCGTCCACCGAATTCTGCTCCATGGCTTCTAAACCTTTCACCAGCCCTCTGTCGTCCACCGAATTCTGCTCCATGGCTTCTAAACCTTTCACCGGCCCTCTGCCGTCCACCGAATTCTGCTCCATGGCTTCTAAACCTTTCACCGGCCCTCTGCCGTCCACCGAATTCTGCTCCATGGCTTCTAAACCTTTCCACTTTTTTCCACTTTTTTCCACTTTTATCCAGTTTTATGGTGGAAAAAGGTGGGAAAAGGTGGAAAAACGTGGAAGAAATTGGAAAAAGTGGAAAAAGTGGAAAAAGGTGGGAAAATGTGGGAAAAAGGTGGGAAAAAAAGTGGAAAAAGGAGTGGAAAAAACTGGAAAAAAGTGGATAAAACTGGATAAAACTCAACTCAACTCATCAACTCATCAACTCAACTCATCAACTCATCAACTCAACTCATCAACTCAACTCCTCAACTCACGGCCCTCTGCCGTCCACCGAATTCTGCTCCATGGCTTCTAAACCTTTCACCGGCCCTCTGCCGTCCACCGAATTCTGCTCCATGGCTTCTAAACCTTTCACCGGCCCTCTGCCGTCCACCGAATTCTGCTCCATGGCTTCTAAACCTTTCACCGGCCCTCTGCCGTCCACCGAATTCTGCTCCATGGCTTCTAAACCTTTCACCGGCCCTCTGCCGTCCACCGAATTCTGCTCCATGGCTTCTAAACCTTTCACCGGCCCTCTGCCGTCCACCGAATTCTGCTCCATGGCTTCTAAACCTTTCACCGGCCCTCTGCCGTCCACCGAATTCTGCTCCATGGCTTCTAAACCTTTCACCGGCCCTCTGCCGTCCACCGAATTCTGCTCCATGGCTTCTAAACCTTTCCACTTTTTTCCACTTTTTTCCACTTTTATCCAGTTTTATGGTGGAAAAAGGTGGAAAAACGTGGAAGAAATTGGAAAAAGTGGAAAAATGTGGGAAAATATGGGAAAAAGGTGGGAAAAAAAGTGGAAAAAGGAGTGGAAAAAAGTGGAAAAAAGTGGATAAAACTGGATATAACTCAACTCAACTCATCAACTCATCAACTCAACTCATCAACTCATCAACTCAACTCATCAACTCAACTCCTCAACTCACGGCCCTCTGCCGTCCACCGAATTCTGCTCCATGGCTTCTAAACCTTTCACCGGCCCTCTGCCGTCCACCGAATTCTGCTCCATGGCTTCTAAACCTTTCACCGGCCCTCTGCCGTCCACCGAATTCTGCTCCATGGCTTCTAAACCTTTCACCGGCCCTCTGCCGTCCACCGAATTCTGCTCCATGGCTTCTAAACCTTTCACCGGCCCTCTGCCGTCCACCGAATTCTGCTCCATGGCTTCTAAACCTTTCCAGTTTTTTCCAGTTTTTTCCACTTTTATCCAGTTTTATGGTGGAAAAAGGTGGGAAAAGGTGGAAAACGTGGAAGAAATTGGAAAAAGTGGAAAAAGTGGAAAAATGTGGGAAAATGTGGGAAAAAGGTGGGAAAAAAAGTGGAAAAAAGTGGAAAAAACTGGATAAAACTGGATAAAACTCAACTCAACTCATCAACTCATCAACTCAACTCATCAACTCATCAACTCAACTCATCAACTCAACTCCTCAACTCACGGCCCTCTGCCGTCCACCGAATTCTGCTCCATGGCTTCTAAACCTTTCACCGGCCCTCTGCCGTCCACCGAATTCTGCTCCATGGCTTCTAAACCTTTCACCGGCCCTCTGCCGTCCACCGAATTCTGCTCCATGGCTTCTAAACCTTTCCAGTTTTTTCCACTTTTTTCCACTTTTATCCAGTTTTATGGTGGAAAAAGGTGGGAAAAGGTGGAAAAACGTGGAAGAAATTGGAAAAAGTGGAAAAAGTGGAAAAATGTGGGAAAATGTGGGAAAAAGGTGGGAAAAAAAGTGGAAAAAGGAGTGGAAAAAAGTGGAAAAAACTGGATAAAACTGGATAAAACTCAACTCAACTCATCAACTCATCAACTCAACTCATCAACTCATCAACTCAACTCATCAACTCAACTCCTCAACTCACGGCCCTCTGCCGTCCACCGAATTCTGCTCCATGGCTTCTAAACCTTTCACCGGCCCTCTGCCGTCCACCGAATTCTGCTCCATGGCTTCTAAACCTTTCACCGGCCCTCTGCCGTCCACCGAATTCTGCTCCATGGCTTCTAAACCTTTCACCGGCCCTCTGCCGTCCACCGAATTCTGCTCCATGGCTTCTAGACCTTTCACCGGCCCTCTGCCGTCCACCGAATTCTGCTCCATGGCTTCTAAACCTTTCACCGGCCCTCTGCCGTCCACCGAATTCTGCTCCATGGCTTCTAAACCTTTCACCGGCCCTCTGCCGTCCACCGAATTCTGCTCCATGGCTTCTAAACCTTTCCACTTTTTTCCACTTTTTTCCACTTTTATCCAGTTTTATGGTGGAAAAAGGTGGAAAAACGTGGAAGAAATTGGAAAAAGTGGAAAAAGTGGAAAAATGTGGGAAAATATGGGAAAAAGGTGGGGAAAAAAGTGGAAAAAGGAGTGGAAAAAACTGGAAAAAACTGGATAAAACTGGATATAACTCAACTCAACTCATCAACTCATCAACTCAACTCATCAACTCATCAACTCAACTCATCAACTCAACTCCTCAACTCACGGCCCTCTGCCGTCCACCGAATTCTGCTCCATGGCTTCTAAACCTTTCACCGGCCCTCTGCCGTCCACCGAATTCTGCTCCATGGCTTCTAAACCTTTCACCGGCCCTCTGCCGTCCACCGAATTCTGCTCCATGGCTTCTAAACCTTTCACCGGCCCTCTGCCGTCCACCGAATTCTGCTCCATGGCTTCTAAACCTTTCACCGGCCCTCTGCCGTCCACCGAATTCTGCTCCATGGCTTCTAAACCTTTCACCGGCCCTCTGCCGTCCACCGAATTCTGCTCCATGGCTTCTAAACCTTTCACCGGCCCTCTGCCGTCCACCGAATTCTGCTCCATGGCTTCTAAACCTTTCACCGGCCCTCTGCCGTCCACCGAATTCTGCTCCATGGCTTCTAAACCTTTCACCGGCCCTCTGCCGTCCACCGAATTCTGCTCCATGGCTTCTAAACCTTTCCACTTTTTTCCACTTTTTTCCACTTTTATCCAGTTTTATGGTGGAAAAAGGTGGAAAAACGTGGAAGAAATTGGAAAAAGTGGAAAAAGTGGAAAAATGTGGGAAAATATGGGAAAAAGGTGGGGGAAAAAGTGGAAAAAGGAGTGGAAAAAAGTGGAAAAAACTGGATAAAACTGGATATAACTCAACTCAACTCATCAACTCATCAACTCAACTCATCAACTCATCAACTCAACTCATCAACTCAACTCCTCAACTCACGGCCCTCTGCCGTCCACCGAATTCTGCTCCATGGCTTCTAAACCTTTCACCGGCCCTCTGCCGTCCACCGAATTCTGCTCCATGGCTTCTAAACCTTTCACCGGCCCTCTGCCGTCCACCGAATTCTGCTCCATGGCTTCTAAACCTTTCACCGGCCCTCTGCCGTCCACCGAATTCTGCTCCATGGCTTCTAAACCTTTCACCGGCCCTCTGCCGTCCACCGAATTCTGCTCCATGGCTTCTAAACCTTTCACCGGCCCTCTGCCGTCCACCGAATTCTGCTCCATGGCTTCTAAACCTTTCACCGGCCCTCTGCCGTCCACCGAATTATGCTCCATGGCTTCTAAACCTTTCACCGGCCCTCGGCCGTCCACCGAATTCTGCTCCATGGCTTCTAAATTTTTCACCGGCCCTCTGCCGTCCACCGAATTCTGCTCCATGGCTTCTAAACCTTTCACCGGCCCTCTGCCGTCCACCGAATTCTGCTCCATGGCTTCTAAACCTTTCACCGGCCCTCTGCCGTCCACCGAATTCTGCTCCATGGCTTCTAAACTTTTCACCGGCCCTCTGCCGTCCACCGAATTCTGCTCCATGGCTTCTAAACCTTTCACCGGCTCTCTGCCGTCCACCGAATTCTGCTCCATGGCTTCTAAACCTTTCACCGGCCCTCTGCCGTCCACCGAATTCTGCTCCATGGCTTCTAAACCTTTCACCGGCCCTCTGCCGTCCACCGAATTCTGCTCCATGGCTTCTAAACCTTTCCACTTTTTTCCACTTTTTTCCACTTTTTTCCACTTTTATCCAGTTTTATGGTGGAAAAAGGTGGAAAAACGTGGAAGAAATTGGAAAAGGTGGAAAAAGTGGAAAAATGTGGGAAAATATGGGAAAAAGGTGGGAAAAAAAGTGGAAAAAGGAGTGGAAAAAAGTGGAAAAAAACTGGATAAAACTGGATATAACTCAACTCAACTCATCAACTCATCAACTCAACTCATCAACTCATCAACTCAACTCATCAACTCAACTCCTCAATTCACGGCCCTCTGCCGTCCACCGAATTCTGCTCCATGGCTTCTAAACCTTTCACCGGCCCTCTGCCGTCCACCGAATTCTGCTCCATGGCTTCTAAACCTTTCCAGTTTTTTCCAGTTTTTTCCACTTTTATCCAGTTTTATGGTGGAAAAGGTGGGAAAAGGTGGAAAAACGTGGAAGAAATTGGAAAAAGTGGAAAAAGTGAAAAAATTTGGGAAAATGTGGGAAAAAGGTGGGGAAAAAAGTGGAAAAAGGAGTGGAAAAAACTGGAAAAAACTGGATAAAACTGGATAAAACTCAACTCAACTCATCAACTCATCAACTCAACTCATCAACTCATCAACTCAACTCATCAACTCAACTCCTCAACTCACGGCCCTCTGCCGTCCACCGAATTCTGCTCCATGGCTTCTAAACCTTTCACCGGCCCTCTGCCGTCCACCGAATTCTGCTCCATGGCTTCTAAACCTTTCACCGGCCCTCTGCCGTCCACCGAATTCTGCTCCATGGCTTCTAAACCTTTCCAGTTTTTTCCACTTTTTTCCACTTTTATCCAGTTTTATGGTGGAAAAAGGTGGGAAAAGGTGGAAAAACATGGAAGAAATTGGAAAAAGTGGAAAAAGTGGAAAAATGTGGGAAAATGTGGGAAAGAGGTGGGAAAAAAAGTGGAAAAAGGAGTGGAAAAAAGTGGAAAAAACTGGATAAAACTGGATAAAACTCAACTCAACTCATCAACTCATCAACTCAACTCATCAACTCATCAACTCAACTCATCAACTCAACTCCTCAACTCACGGCCCTCTGCCGTCCACCGAATTCTGCTCCATGGCTTCTAAACCTTTCACCGGCCCTCTGCCGTCCACCGAATTCTGCTCCATGGCTTCTAAACCTTTCACCGGCCCTCTGCCGTCCACCGAATTCTGCTCCATGGCTTCTAAACCTTTCACCGGCCCTCTGCCGTCCACCGAATTCTGCTCCATGGCTTCTAAACCTTTCACCGGCCCTCTGCCGTCCACCGAATTCTGCTCCATGGGTTCTAAACCTTTCACCGGCCCTCTGCCGTCCACCGAATTCTGCTCCATGGCTTCTAAACCTTTCACCGGCCCTCTGCCGTCCACCGAATTCTGCTCCATGGCTTCTAAACCTTTCCAGTTTTTTCCACTTTTTTCCACTTTTATCCAGTTTTATGGTGGAAAAAGGTGGGAAAAGGTGGAAAAACGTGGAAGAAATTGGAAAAAGTGGAAAAAGTGGAAAAATGTGGGAAAATGTGGGGAAAAGGTGGGGAAAAAAGTGGAAAAAGGAGTGGAAAAAAGTGGAAAAAAGTGGATAAAACTGGATAAAACTCAACTCAACTCATCAACTCATCAACTCAACTCATCAACTCATCAACTCAACTCCTCAACTCACGGCCCTCTGCCATCCACCGAATTCTGCTCCATGGCTTCTAAACCTTTCACCGGCACTCTGCCGTCCACCGAATTCTGCTCCATGGCTTCTAAACTTTTCACCGGCCCTCTGCCGTCCACCGAATTCTGCTCCATGGCTTCTAAACCTTTCACCGGCCCTCTGCCGTCCACCGAATTCTGCTCCATGGCTTCTAAACCTTTCACCGGCCCTCTGCCGTCCACCGAATTCTGCTCCATGGCTTCTAAACCTTTCACCGGCCCTCTGCCGCCCACCGAATTCTGCTCCATGGCTTCTAAACCTTTCACCGGCCCTCTGCCGTCCACCGAATTCTGCTCCATGGCTTCTAAACCTTTCACCGGCCCTCTGCCGTCCACCGAATTCTGCTCCATGGCTTCTAAACCTTTCACCGGCCCTCTGCCGTCCACCGAATTCTGCTCCATGGCTTCTAAACCTTTCACCGGCCCTCTGCCGTCCACCGAATTATGCTCCATGGCTTCTAAACCTTTCACCGGCCCTCGGCCGTCCACCGAATTCTGCTCCATGGCTTCTAAATTTTTCACCGGCCCTCTGCCGTCCACCGAATTCTGCTCCATGGCTTCTAAACCTTTCACCGGCCCTCTGCCGTCCACCGAATTCTGCTCCATGGCTTCTAAACCTTTCACCGGCCCTCTGCCGTCCACCGAATTCTGCTCCATGGCTTCTAAACTTTTCACCGGCCCTCTGCCGTCCACCGAATTCTGCTCCATGGCTTCTAAACCTTTCACCGGCCCTCTGCCGTCCACCGAATTCTGCTCCATGGCTTCTAAACCTTTCACCGGCCCTCTGCCGTCCACCGAATTCTGCTCCATGGCTTCTAAACCTTTCACCGGCCCTCTGCCGTCCACCGAATTCTGCTCCATGGCTTCTAAACCTTTCCACTTTTTTCCACTTTTTTCCACTTTTATCCAGTTTTATGGTGGAAAAAGGTGGAAAAACGTGGAAGAAATTGGAAAAGGTGGAAAAAGTGGAAAAATGTGGGAAAATATGGGAAAAAGGTGGGAAAAAAAGTGGAAAAAGGAGTGGAAAAAAATGGAAAAAAACTGGATAAAACTGGATATAACTCAACTCAACTCATCAACTCATCAACTCAACTCATCAACTCATCAACTCAACTCATCAACTCATCAACTCAACTCATCAACTCAACTCCTCAATTCACGGCCCTCTGCCGTCCACCGAATTCTGCTCCATGGCTTCTAAACCTTTCACCGGCCCTCTGCCGTCCACCGAATTCTGCTCCATGGCTTCTAAACCTTTCCAGTTTTTTCCAGTTTTTTCCACTTTTATCCAGTTTTATGGTGGAAAAGGTGGGAAAAGGTGGAAAAACGTGGAAGAAATTGGAAAAAGTGGAAAAAGTGGAAAAATGTGGGAAAATGTGGGAAAAAGGTGGGGAAAAAAGTGGAAAAAGGAGTGGAAAAAACTGGAAAAAACTGGATAAAACTGGATAAAACTCAACTCAACTCATCAACTCATCAACTCATCAACTCATCAACTCAACTCATCAACTCAACTCCTCAACTCACGGCCCTCTGCCGTCCACCGAATTCTGCTCCATGGCTTCTAAACCTTTCACCGGCCCTCTGCCGTCCACCGAATTCTGCTCCATGGCTTCTAAACCTTTCACCGGCCCTCTGCCGTCCACCGAATTCTGCTCCATGGCTTCTAAACCTTTCACCGGCCCTCTGCCGTCCACCGAATTCTGCTCCATGGCTTCTAAACCTTTCACCGGCCCTCTGCCGTCCACCGAATTCTGCTCCATGGCTTCTAAACCTTTCACCGGCCCTCTGCCGTCCACCGAATTCTGCTCCATGGCTTCTAAACCTTTCCAGTTTTTTCCACTTTTTTCCACTTTTATCCAGTTTTATGGTGGAAAAAGGTGGGAAAAGGTGGAAAAACATGGAAGAAATTGGAAAAAGTGGAAAAAGTGGAAAAATGTGGGAAAATGTGGGAAAGAGGTGGGAAAAAAAGTGGAAAAAGGAGTGGAAAAAAGTGGAAAAAACTGGATAAAACTGGATAAAACTCAACTCAACTCATCAACTCATCAACTCAACTCATCAACTCATCAACTCAACTCATCAACTCAACTCCTCAACTCACGGCCCTCTGCCGTCCACCGAATTCTGCTCCATGGCTTCTAAACCTTTCACCGGCCCTCTGCCGTCCACCGAATTCTGCTCCATGGCTTCTAAACCTTTCACCGGCCCTCTGCCGTCCACCGAATTCTGCTCCATGGCTTCTAAACCTTTCACCGGCCCTCTGCCGTCCACCGAATTCTGCTCCATGGCTTCTAAACCTTTCACCGGCCCTCTGCCGTCCACCGAATTCTGCTCCATGGGTTCTAAACCTTTCACCGGCCCTCTGCCGTCCACCGAATTCTGCTCCATGGCTTCTAAACCTTTCACCGGCCCTCTGCCGTCCACCGAATTCTGCTCCATGGCTTCTAAACCTTTCCAGTTTTTTCCACTTTTTTCCACTTTTATCCAGTTTTATGGTGGAAAAAGGTGGGAAAAGGTGTAAAAACGTGGAAGAAATTGGAAAAAGTGGAAAAAGTGGAAAAATGTGGGAAAATGTGGGAAAAAGGTGGGGAAAAAAGTGGAAAAAGGAGTGGAAAAAACTGGAAAAAACTGGATAAAACTGGATAAAACTCAACTCAACTCATCAACTCATCAACTCATCAACTCATCAACTCAACTCCTCAACTCACGGCCCTCTGCCGTCCACCGAATTCTGCTCCATGGCTTCTAAACCTTTCACCGGCCCTCTGCCGTCCACCGAATTCTGCTCCATGGCTTCTAAACCTTTCACCGGCCCTCTGCCGTCCACCGAATTCTGCTCCATGGCTTCTAAACCTTTCACCGGCCCTCTGCCGTCCACCGAATTCTGCTCCATGGCTTCTAAACCTTTCACCGGCCCTCTGCCGTCCACCGAATTCTGCTCCATGGCTTCTAAACCTTTCACCGGCCCTCTGCCGTCCACCGAATTCTGCTCCATGGCTTCTAAACCTTTCACCGGCCCTCTGCCGTCCACCGAATTCTGCTCCATGGCTTCTAAACCTTTCACCGGCCCTCTGCCGTCCACCGAATTCTGCTCCATGGCTTCTAAACCTTTCCACTTTTTTCCACTTTTTTCCACTTTTTTCCAGTTTTATGGTGGAAAAGGTGGGAAAAGGTGGAAAAACGTGGAAGAAATTGGAAAAAGTGGAAAAAGTGGAAAAATGTGGGAAAATATGGGAAAAAGGTGGGAAAAAAAGTGGAAAAAGGAGTGGAAAAAAATGGAAAAAAACTGGATAAAACTGGATATAACTCAACTCAACTCATCAACTCATCAACTCAACTCATCAACTCATCAACTCAACTCATCAACTCATCAACTCAACTCATCAACTCAACTCCTCAATTCACGGCCCTCTGCCGTCCACCGAATTCTGCTCCATGGCTTCTAAACCTTTCACCGGCCCTCTGCCGTCCACCGAATTCTGCTCCATGGCTTCTAAACCTTTCCAGTTTTTTCCAGTTTTTTCCACTTTTATCCAGTTTTATGGTGGAAAAGGTGGGAAAAGGTGGAAAAACGTGGAAGAAATTGGAAAAAGTGGAAAAAGTGGAAAAATGTGGGAAAATGTGGGAAAAAGGTGGGAAAAAAAGTGGAAAAAGGAGTGGAAAAAACTGGAAAAAACTGGATAAAACTGGATAAAACTCAACTCAACTCATCAACTCATCAACTCATCAACTCATCAACTCAACTCATCAACTCAACTCCTCAACTCACGGCCCTCTGCCGTCCACCGAATTCTGCTCCATGGCTTCTAAACCTTTCACCGGCCCTCTGCCGTCCACCGAATTCTGCTCCATGGCTTCTAAACCTTTCACCGGCCCTCTGCCGTCCACCGAATTCTGCTCCATGGCTTCTAAACCTTTCACCGGCCCTCTGCCGTCCACCGAATTCTGCTCCATGGCTTCTAAACCTTTCACCGGCCCTCTGCCGTCCACCGAATTCTGCTCCATGGCTTCTAAACCTTTCACCGGCCCTCTGCCGTCCACCGAATTCTGCTCCATGGCTTCTAAACCTTTCACCGGCCCTCTGCCGTCCACCGAATTCTGCTCCATGGCTTCTAAACCTTTCCAGTTTTTTCCACTTTTTTCCACTTTTATCCAGTTTTATGGTGGAAAAAGGTGGGAAAAGGTGGAAAAACATGGAAGAAATTGGAAAAAGTGGAAAAAGTGGAAAAATGTGGGAAAATGTGGGAAAGAGGTGGGAAAAAAAGTGGAAAAAGGAGTGGAAAAAAGTGGAAAAAACTGGATAAAACTGGATAAAACTCAACTCAACTCATCAACTCATCAACTCAACTCATCAACTCATCAACTCAACTCATCAACTCAACTCCTCAACTCACGGCCCTCTGCCGTCCACCGAATTCTGCTCCATGGCTTCTAAACCTTTCACCGGCCCTCTGCCGTCCACCGAATTCTGCTCCATGGCTTCTAAACCTTTCACCGGCCCTCTGCCGTCCACCGAATTCTGCTCCATGGCTTCTAAACCTTTCACCGGCCCTCTGCCGTCCACCGAATTCTGCTCCATGGCTTCTAAACCTTTCACCGGCCCTCTGCCGTCCACCGAATTCTGCTCCATGGGTTCTAAACCTTTCACCGGCCCTCTGCCGTCCACCGAATTCTGCTCCATGGCTTCTAAACCTTTCACCGGCCCTCTGCCGTCCACCGAATTCTGCTCCATGGCTTCTAAACCTTTCCAGTTTTTTCCACTTTTTTCCACTTTTATCCAGTTTTATGGTGGAAAAAGGTGGGAAAAGGTGGAAAAACGTGGAAGAAATTGGAAAAAGTGGAAAAAGTGGAAAAATGTGGGAAAATGTGGGAAAAAGGTGGGGAAAAAAGTGGAAAAAGGAGTGGAAAAAAGTGGAAAAAACTGGATAAAACTGGATAAAACTCAACTCAACTCATCAACTCATCAACTCAACTCATCAACTCATCAACTCATCAACTCAACTCCTCAACTCACGGCCCTCTGCCGTCCACCGAATTCTGCTCCATGGCTTCTAAACCTTTCACCGGCCCTCTGCCGTCCACCGAATTCTGCTCCATGGCTTCTAAACCTTTCACCGGCCCTCTGCCGTCCACCGAATTCTGCTCCATGGCTTCTAAACCTTTCACCGGCCCTCTGCCGTCCACCGAATTCTGCTCCATGGCTTCTAAACCTTTCACCGGCCCTCTGCCGTCCACCGAATTCTGCTCCATGGCTTCTAAACCTTTCACCGGCCCTCTGCCGTCCACCGAATTCTGCTCCATGGCTTCTAAACCTTTCACCGGCCCTCTGCCGTCCACCGAATTCTGCTCCATGGCTTCTAAACCTTTCACCGGCCCTCTGCCGTCCACCGAATTCTGCTCCATGGCTTCTAAACCTTTCCACTTTTTTCCACTTTTTTCCACTTTTTTCCAGTTTTATGGTGGAAAAGGTGGGAAAAGGTGGAAAAACGTGGAAGAAATTGGAAAAAGTGGAAAAAGTGGAAAAATGTGGGAAAATGTGGGAAAAAGGTGGGAAAAAAAGTGGAAAAAGGAGTGGAAAAAACTGGAAAAAACTGGATAAAACTGGATAAAACTCAACTCAACTCATCAACTCATCAACTCATCAACTCATCAACTCAACTCATCAACTCAACTCCTCAACTCACGGCCCTCTGCCGTCCACCGAATTCTGCTCCATGGCTTCTAAACCTTTCACCGGCCCTCTGCCGTCCACCGAATTCTGCTCCATGGCTTCTAAACCTTTCACCGGCCCTCTGCCGTCCACCGAATTCTGCTCCATGGCTTCTAAACCTTTCACCGGCCCTCTGCCGTCCACCGAATTCTGCTCCATGGCTTCTAAACCTTTCACCGGCCCTCTGCCGTCCACCGAATTCTGCTCCATGGCTTCTAAACCTTTCACCGGCCCTCTGCCGTCCACCGAATTCTGCTCCATGGCTTCTAAACCTTTCACCGGCCCTCTGCCGTCCACCGAATTCTGCTCCATGGCTTCTAAACCTTTCCAGTTTTTTCCACTTTTTTCCACTTTTATCCAGTTTTATGGTGGAAAAAGGTGGGAAAAGGTGGAAAAACATGGAAGAAATTGGAAAAAGTGGAAAAAGTGGAAAAATGTGGGAAAATGTGGGAAAGAGGTGGGAAAAAAAGTGGAAAAAGGAGTGGAAAAAAGTGGAAAAAACTGGATAAAACTGGATAAAACTCAACTCAACTCATCAACTCATCAACTCAACTCATCAACTCATCAACTCAACTCATCAACTCAACTCCTCAACTCACGGCCCTCTGCCGTCCACCGAATTCTGCTCCATGGCTTCTAAACCTTTCACCGGCCCTCTGCCGTCCACCGAATTCTGCTCCATGGCTTCTAAACCTTTCACCGGCCCTCTGCCGTCCACCGAATTCTGCTCCATGGCTTCTAAACCTTTCACCGGCCCTCTGCCGTCCACCGAATTCTGCTCCATGGCTTCTAAACCTTTCACCGGCCCTCTGCCGTCCACCGAATTCTGCTCCATGGGTTCTAAACCTTTCACCGGCCCTCTGCCGTCCACCGAATTCTGCTCCATGGCTTCTAAACCTTTCACCGGCCCTCTGCCGTCCACCGAATTCTGCTCCATGGCTTCTAAACCTTTCCAGTTTTTTCCACTTTTTTCCACTTTTATCCAGTTTTATGGTGGAAAAAGGTGGGAAAAGGTGGAAAAACGTGGAAGAAATTGGAAAAAGTGGAAAAAGTGGAAAAATGTGGGAAAATGTGGGAAAAAGGTGGGGAAAAAAGTGGAAAAAGGAGTGGAAAAAAGTGGAAAAAACTGGATAAAACTGGATAAAACTCAACTCAACTCATCAACTCATCAACTCAACTCATCAACTCATCAACTCATCAACTCAACTCCTCAACTCACGGCCCTCTGCCATCCACCGAATTCTGCTCCATGGCTTCTAAACCTTTCACCGGCCCTCTGCCGTCCACCGAATTCTGCTCCATGGCTTCTAAACCTTTCACCGGCCCTCTGCCGTCCACCGAATTCTGCTCCATGGCTTCTAAACCTTTCACCGGCCCTCTGCCGTCCACCGAATTCTGCTCCATGGCTTCTAAACCTTTCACCGGCCCTCTGCCGTCCACCGAATTCTGCTCCATGGCTTCTAAACCTTTCACCGGCCCTCTGCCGTCCACCGAATTCTGCTCCATGGCTTCTAAACCTTTCACCGGCCCTCTGCCGTCCACCGAATTCTGCTCCATGGCTTCTAAACCTTTCCAGTTTTTTCCACTTTTTTCCACTTTTATCCAGTTTTATGGTGGAAAAAGGTGGAAAAACGTGGAAGAAATTGGAAAAAGTGGAAAACGTGGAAAAATGTGGGAAAATATGGGAAAAAGGTGGGAAAAAAAGTGGAAAAAGGAGTGGAAAAAAGTGGAAAAAACTGGATAAAACTGGATATAACTCAACTCAACTCATCAACTCATCAACTCAACTCATCAACTCATCAACTCAACTCATCAACTCAACTCCTCAACTCACGGCCCTCTGCCGTCCACCGAATTCTGCTCCATGGCTTCTAAACCTTTCACCGGCCCTCTGCCGTCCACCGAATTCTGCTCCATGGCTTCTAAACCTTTCACCGGCCCTCTGCCGTCCACCGAATTCTGCTCCATGGCTTCTAAACCTTTCACCGGCCCTCTGCCGTCCACCGAATTCTGCTCCATGGCTTCTAAACCTTTCACCGGCCCTCTGCCGTCCACCGAATTCTGCTCCATGGCTTCTAAACCTTTCACCGGCCCTCTGCCGTCCACCGAATTCTGCTCCATGGCTTCTAAACCTTTCACCGGCCCTCTGCCGTCCACCGAATTCTGCTCCATGGCTTCTAAACCTTTCACCGGCCCTCTGCCGTCCACCGAATTCTGCTCCATGGCTTCTAAACCTTTCACCGGCCCTCTGCCGTCCACCGAATTCTGCTCCATGGCTTCTAAACCTTTCCACTTTTTTCCACTTTTTTCCACTTTTATCCAGTTTTATGGTGGAAAAAGGTGGGAAAAGGTGGAAAAACGTGGAAGAAATTGGAAAAAGTGGAAAAAGTGGAAAAATGTGGGAAAATGTGGGAAAAAGGTGGGAAAAAAAGTGGAACAAGGAGTGGAAAAAAGTGGAAAAAACTGGATAAAACTGGATAAAACTCAACTCAACTCATCAACTCATCAACTCAACTCATCAACTCATCAACTCAACTCATCAACTCAACTCCTCAACTCACGGCCCTCTGCCGTCCACCGAATTCTGCTCCATGGCTTCTAAACCTTTCACCGGCCCTCTGCCGTCCACCGAATTCTGCTCCATGGCTTCTAAACCTTTCACCGGCCCTCTGCCGTCCACCGAATTCTGCTCCATGGGTTCTAAACCTTTCACCGGCCCTCTGCCGTCCACCGAATTCTGCTCCATGGCTTCTAAACCTTTCACCGGCCCTCTGTCGTCCACCGAATTCTGCTCCATGGCTTCTAAACCTTTCCAGTTTTTTCCACTTTTTTCCACTTTTATCCAGTTTTATGGTGGAAAAAGGTGGGAAAAGGTGGAAAAACGTGGAAGAAATTGGAAAAAGTGGAAAAAGTGGAAAAATGTGGGAAAATGTGGGAAAAAGGTGGGGAAAAAAGTGGAAAAAGGAGTGGAAAAAAGTGGAAAAAACTGGATAAAACTGGATAAAACTCAACTCAACTCATCAACTCATCAACTCAACTCATCAACTCATCAACTCATCAACTCAACTCCTCAACTCACGGCCCTCTGCCATCCACCGAATTCTGCTCCATGGCTTCTAAACCTTTCACCGGCCCTCTGCCGTCCACCGAATTCTGCTCCATGGCTTCTAAACCTTTCACCGGCCCTCTGCCGTCCACCGAATTCTGCTCCATGGCTTCTAAACCTTTCACCGGCCCTCTGCCGTCCACCGAATTCTGCTCCATGGCTTCTAAACCTTTCACCGGCCCTCTGCCGTCCACCGAATTCTGCACCATGGCTTCTAAACCTTTCACCGGCCCTCTGCCGTCCACCGAATTCTGCTCCATGGCTTCTAAACCTTTCACCGGCCCTCTGCCGTCCACCGAATTCTGCTCCATGGCTTCTAAACCTTTCACCGGCCCTCTGCCGTCCACCGAATTCTGCTCCATGGCTTCTAAACCTTTCACCGGCCCTCTGCCGTCCACCGAATTCTGCTCCATGGCTTCTAAACCTTTCACCGGCCCTCTGCCGTCCACCGAATTCTGCTCCATGGCTTCTAAACCTTTCACCGGCCCTCTGCCGTCCACCGAATTCTGCTCCATGGCTTCTAAACCTTTCACCGGCCCTCTGCCGTCCACCGAATTCTGCTCCATGGCTTCTAAACCTTTCACCGGCCCTCTGCCGTCCACCTAATTCTGCTCCATGGCTTCTAAACCTTTCACCGGCCCTCTGCCGTCCACCGAATTCTGCTCCATGGCTTCTAAACCTTTCACCGGCCCTCTGCCGTCCACCGAATTCTGCTCCATGGCTTCTAAACCTTTCACCGGCCCTCTGCCGTCCACCGAATTCTGCTCCATGGCTTCTAAACCTTTCACCGGCCCTCTGCCGTCCACCGAATTCTGCGCCATGGCTTCTAAACCTTTCACCGGCCCTCTGCCGTCCACCGAATTCTGCTCCATGGCTTCTAAACCTTTCACCGGCCCTCTGCCGTCCACCGAATTCTGCTCCATGGCTTCTAAACCTTTCACCGGCCCTCTGCCGTCCACCGAATTCTGCTCCATGGCTTCTAAACCTTTCACCGGCCCTCTGCCGTCCACCGAATTCTGCTCCATGGCTTCTAAACCTTTCACCGGCCCTCTGCCGTCCACCGAATTCTGCTCCATGGCTTCTAAACCTTTCACCGGCCCTCTGCCGTCCACCGAATTCTGCTCCATGGCTTCTAAACCTTTCACCGGCCCTCTGCCGTCCACCTAATTCTGCTCCATGGCTTCTAAACCTTTCACCGGCCCTCTGCCGTCCACCGAATTCTGCTCCATGGCTTCTAAACCTTTCACCGGCCCTCTGCCGTCCACCGAATTCTGCTCCATGGCTTCTAAACCTTTCACCGGCCCTCTGCCGTCCACCAAATTCTGCTCCATGGCTTCTAAACCTTTCCAGCTTTTTCCACTTTTTTCCACTTTTATCCAGTTTTATAGTGGAAAAAGGTGGGAAAAGGTGGAAAAACGTGGAAGAAATTGGAAAAAGTGGAAAAAGTGGAAATATTTGGGAAAATGTGGGAAAAAGGTGGGAAAAAAAGTGGAAAAAGGAGTGGAAAAAACTGGAAAAAACTGGATAAAACTGGATAAAACTCAACTCAACTCATCAACTCATCAACTCAACTCATCAACTCATCAACTCAACTCATCAACTCAACTCCTCAACTCACGGCCCTCTGCCGTCCACCGAATTCTGCTCCATGGCTTCTAAACCTTTCACCGGCCCTCTGCCGTCCACCGAATTCTGCTCCATGGCTTCTAAACCTTTCACCGGCCCTCTGCCGTCCACCGAATTCTGCTCCATGGCTTCTAAACCTTTCCACTTTTTTCCACTTTTTTCCACTTTTATCCAGTTTTATGGTGGAAAAAGGTGGAAAAACGTGGAAGAAATTGGAAAAGGTGGAAAAAGTGGAAAAATGTGGGAAAATATGGGGAAAAGGTGGGAAAAAAAGTGGAAAAAGGAGTGGAAAAAAGTGGAAAAAACTGGATAAAACTGGATATAACTCAACTCAACTCATCAACTCATCAACTCAACTCATCAACTCATCAACTCAACTCATCAACTCAACTCCTCAATTCACGGCCCTCTGCCGTCCACCGAATTCTGCTCCATGGCTTCTAAACCTTTCACCGGCCCTCTGCCGTCCACCGAATTCTGCTCCATGGCTTCTAAACCTTTCCAGTTTTTTCCAGTTTTTTCCACTTTTATCCAGTTTTATGGTGGAAAAGGTGGGAAAAGGTGGAAAAACGTGGAAGAAATTGGAAAAAGTGGAAAAAGTGGGAAAATGTGGGAAAATGTGGGAAAAAGGTGGGAAAAAAAGTGGAAAAAGGAGTGGAAAAAACTGGAAAAAACTGGATAAAACTGGATAAAACTCAACTCAACTCATCAACTCATCAACTCAACTCATCAACTCATCAACTCAACTCATCAACTCAACTCCTCAACTCACGGCCCTCTGCCGTCCACCGAATTCTGCTCCATGGCTTCTAAACCTTTCACCGGCCCTCTGCCGTCCACCGAATTCTGCTCCATGGCTTCTAAACCTTTCACCGGCCCTCTGCCGTCCACCGAATTCTGCTCCATGGCTTCTAAACCTTTCACCGGCCCTCTGCCGTCCACCGAATTCTGCTCCATGGCTTCTAAACCTTTCACCGGCCCTCTGCCGTCCACCGAATTCTGCTCCATGGCTTCTAAACCTTTCACCGGCCCTCTGCCGTCCACCGAATTCTGCTCCATGGCTTCTAAACCTTTCACCGGCCCTCTGCCGTCCACCGAATTCTGCTCCATGGCTTCTAAACCTTTCACCGGCCCTCTGCCGTCCACCGAATTCTGCTCCATGGCTTCTAAACCTTTCACCGGCCCTCTGCCGTCCACCGAATTCTGCTCCATGGCTTCTAAACCTTTCACCGGCCCTCTGCCGTCCACCGAATTCTGCTCCATGGCTTCTAAACCTTTCACCGGCCCTCTGCCGTCCACCGAATTCTGCTCCATGGCTTCTAAACCTTTCCAGTTTTTTCCACTTTTTTCCACTTTTATCCAGTTTTATGGTGGAAAAAGGTGGGAAAAGGTGGAAAAACATGGAAGAAATTGGAAAAAGTGGAAAAAGTGGAAAAATGTGGGAAAATGTGGGAAAGAGGTGGGAAAAAAAGTGGAAAAAGGAGTGGAAAAAAGTGGAAAAAAGTGGAAAAAACTGGATAAAACTCAACTCAACTCATCAACTCATCAACTCAACTCATCAACTCATCAACTCAACTCATCAACTCAACTCCTCAACTCACGGCCCTCTGCCGTCCACCGAATTCTGCTCCATGGCTTCTAAACCTTTCACCGGCCCTCTGCCGTCCACCGAATTCTGCTCCATGGCTTCTAAACCTTTCACCGGCCCTCTGCCGTCCACCGAATTCTGCTCCATGGCTTCTAAACCTTTCACCGGCCCTCTGCCGTCCACCGAATTCTGCTCCATGGCTTCTAAACCTTTCACCGGCCCTCTGCCGTCCACCGAATTCTGCTCCATGGCTTCTAAACCTTTCACCGGCCCTCTGCCGTCCACCGAATTCTGCTCCATGGCTTCTAAACCTTTCACCGGCCCTCTGCCGTCCACCGAATTCTGCTCCATGGCTTCTAAACCTTTCACCGGCCCTCTGCCGTCCACCGAATTCTGCTCCATGGCTTCTAAACCTTTCACCGGCCCTCTGCCGTCCACCGAATTCTGCTCCATGGCTTCTAAACCTTTCACCGGCCCTCTGCCGTCCACCGAATTCTGCTCCATGGCTTCTAAACCTTTCACCGGCCCTCTGCCGTCCACCGAATTCTGCTCCATGGCTTCTAAACCTTTCACCGGCCCTCTGCCGTCCACCGAATTCTGCTCCATGGCTTCTAAACCTTTCCAGTTTTTTCCACTT
This sequence comes from Notolepis coatsorum, assembly GCF_963971535.1. Lineage (NCBI taxonomy): Eukaryota > Metazoa > Chordata > Actinopteri > Aulopiformes > Paralepididae > Notolepis > Notolepis coatsorum. The sequence goes on along the minus strand of NW_028170718.1, from coordinate 559,379 downwards.
TTTTCCACTTTTATCCAGTTTTATGGTGGAAAAAGGTGGGAAAAGGTGGAAAAACATGGAAGAAATTGGAAAAAGTGGAAAAAGTGGAAAAATGTGGGAAAATGTGGGAAAGAGGTGGGAAAAAAAGTGGAAAAAGGAGTGGAAAAAAGTGGAAAAAAGTGGAAAAAACTGGATAAAACTCAACTCAACTCATCAACTCATCAACTCAACTCATCAACTCATCAACTCAACTCATCAACTCAACTCCTCAACTCACGGCCCTCTGCCGTCCACCGAATTCTGCTCCATGGCTTCTAAACCTTTCACCGGCCCTCTGCCGTCCACCGAATTCTGCTCCATGGCTTCTAAACCTTTCACCGGCCCTCTGCCGTCCACCGAATTCTGCTCCATGGCTTCTAAACCTTTCACCGGCCCTCTGCCGTCCACCGAATTCTGCTCCATGGCTTCTAAACCTTTCACCGGCCCTCTGCCGTCCACCGAATTCTGCTCCATGGGTTCTAAACCTTTCACCGGCCCTCTGCCGTCCACCGAATTCTGCTCCATGGCTTCTAAACCTTTCACCGGCCCTCTGCCGTCCACCGAATTCTGCTCCATGGCTTCTAAACCTTTCCAGTTTTTTCCACTTTTTTCCACTTTTATCCAGTTTTATGGTGGAAAAAGGTGGGAAAAGGTGTAAAAACGTGGAAGAAATTGGAAAAAGTGGAAAAAGTGGAAAAATGTGGGAAAATGTGGGAAAAAGGTGGGGAAAAAAGTGGAAAAAGGAGTGGAAAAAAGTGCAAAAAACTGGATAAAACTGGATAAAACTCAACTCAACTCATCAACTCATCAACTCAACTCATCAACTCATCAACTCATCAACTCAACTCCTCAACTCACGGCCCTCTGCCGTCCACCGAATTCTGCTCCATGGCTTCTAAACCTTTCACCGGCCCTCTGCCGTCCACCGAATTCTGCTCCATGGCTTCTAAACCTTTCACCGGCCCTCTGCCGTCCACCGAATTCTGCTCCATGGCTTCTAAACCTTTCACCGGCCCTCTGCCGTCCACCGAATTCTGCTCCATGGCTTCTAAACCTTTCACCGGCCCTCTGCCGTCCACCGAATTCTGCTCCATGGCTTCTAAACCTTTCACCGGCCCTCTGCCGTCCACCGAATTCTGCTCCATGGCTTCTAAACCTTTCACCGGCCCTCTGCCGTCCACCGAATTCTGCTCCATGGCTTCTAAACCTTTCCACTTTTTTCCACTTTTTTCCACTTTTATCCAGTTTTATGGTGGAAAAGGTGGGAAAAGGTGGAAAAACGTGGAAGAAATTGGAAAAAGTGGAAAAAGTGGAAAAATGTGGGAAAATGTGGGAAAAAGGTGGGAAAAAAAGTGGAAAAAGGAGTGGAAAAAACTGGAAAAAACTGGATAAAACTGGATAAAACTCAACTCAACTCATCAACTCATCAACTCATCAACTCATCAACTCAACTCATCAACTCAACTCCTCAACTCACGGCCCTCTGCCGTCCACCGAATTCTGCTCCATGGCTTCTAAACCTTTCACCGGCCCTCTGCCGTCCACCGAATTCTGCTCCATGGCTTCTAAACCTTTCACCGGCCCTCTGCCGTCCACCGAATTCTGCTCCATGGCTTCTAAACCTTTCACCGGCCCTCTGCCGTCCACCGAATTCTGCTCCATGGCTTCTAAACCTTTCACCGGCCCTCTGCCGTCCACCGAATTCTGCTCCATGGCTTCTAAACCTTTCACCGGCCCTCTGCCGTCCACCGAATTCTGCTCCATGGCTTCTAAACCTTTCACCGGCCCTCTGCCGTCCACCGAATTCTGCTCCATGGCTTCTAAACCTTTCACCGGCCCTCTGCCGTCCACCGAATTCTGCTCCATGGCTTCTAAACCTTTCACCGGCCCTCTGCCGTCCACCGAATTCTGCTCCATGGCTTCTAAACCTTTCCAGTTTTTTCCACTTTTTTCCACTTTTATCCAGTTTTATGGTGGAAAAAGGTGGGAAAAGGTGGAAAAACATGGAAGAAATTGGAAAAAGTGGAAAAAGTGGAAAAATGTGGGAAAATGTGGGAAAGAGGTGGGAAAAAAAGTGGAAAAAGGAGTGGAAAAAAGTGGAAAAAACTGGATAAAACTGGATAAAACTCAACTCAACTCATCAACTCATCAACTCAACTCATCAACTCATCAACTCAACTCATCAACTCAACTCCTCAACTCACGGCCCTCTGCCGTCCACCGAATTCTGCTCCATGGCTTCTAAACCTTTCACCGGCCCTCTGCCGTCCACCGAATTCTGCTCCATGGCTTCTAAACCTTTCACCGGCCCTCTGCCGTCCACCGAATTCTGCTCCATGGCTTCTAAACCTTTCACCGGCCCTCTGCCGTCCACCGAATTCTGCTCCATGGCTTCTAAACCTTTCACCGGCCCTCTGCCGTCCACCGAATTCTGCTCCATGGGTTCTAAACCTTTCACCGGCCCTCTGCCGTCCACCGAATTCTGCTCCATGGCTTCTAAACCTTTCACCGGCCCTCTGCCGTCCACCGAATTCTGCTCCATGGCTTCTAAACCTTTCCAGTTTTTTCCACTTTTTTCCACTTTTATCCAGTTTTATGGTGGAAAAAGGTGGGAAAAGGTGGAAAAACGTGGAAGAAATTGGAAAAAGTGGAAAAAGTGGAAAAATGTGGGAAAATGTGGGAAAAAGGTGGGGAAAAAAGTGGAAAAAGGAGTGGAAAAAAGTGGAAAAAACTGGATAAAACTGGATAAAACTCAACTCAACTCATCAACTCATCAACTCAACTCATCAACTCATCAACTCATCAACTCAACTCCTCAACTCACGGCCCTCTGCCATCCACCGAATTCTGCTCCATGGCTTCTAAACCTTTCACCGGCCCTCTGCCGTCCACCGAATTCTGCTCCATGGCTTCTAAACCTTTCACCGGCCCTCTGCCGTCCACCGAATTCTGCTCCATGGCTTCTAAACCTTTCACCGGCCCTCTGCCGTCCACCGAATTCTGCTCCATGGCTTCTAAACCTTTCACCGGCCCTCTGCCGTCCACCGAATTCTGCTCCATGGCTTCTAAACCTTTCACCGGCCCTCTGCCGTCCACCGAATTCTGCTCCATGGCTTCTAAACCTTTCACCGGCCCTCTGCCGTCCACCGAATTCTGCTCCATGGCTTAAACCTTTCACCGGCCCTCTGCCGTCCACCGAATTCTGCTCCATGGCTTCTAAACCTTTCACCGGCCCTCTGCCGTCCACCGAATTCTGCTCCATGGCTTCTAAACCTTTCACCGGCCCTCTGCCGTCCACCGAATTCTGCTCCATGGCTTCTAAACCTTTCACCGGCCCTCTGCCGTCCACCGAATTCTGCTCCATGGCTTCTAAACCTTTCACCGGCCCTCTGCCGTCCACCGAATTCTGCTCCATGGCTTCTAAACCTTTCCACTTTTTTCCACTTTTTTCCACTTTTATCCAGTTTTATGGTGGAAAAAGGTGGGAAAAGGTGGAAAAACGTGGAAGAAATTGGAAAAAGTGGAAAAAGTGGAAAAATGTGGGAAAATGTGGGAAAAAGGTGGGAAAAAAAGTGGAACAAGGAGTGGAAAAAAGTGGAAAAAACTGGATAAAACTGGATAAAACTCAACTCAACTCATCAACTCATCAACTCAACTCATCAACTCATCAACTCAACTCATCAACTCAACTCCTCAACTCACGGCCCTCTGCCGTCCACCGAATTCTGCTCCATGGCTTCTAAACCTTTCACCGGCCCTCTGCCGTCCACCGAATTCTGCTCCATGGCTTCTAAACCTTTCACCGGCCCTCTGCCGTCCACCGAATTCTGCTCCATGGGTTCTAAACCTTTCACCGGCCCTCTGCCGTCCACCGAATTCTGCTCCATGGCTTCTAAACCTTTCACCGGCCCTCTGTCGTCCACCGAATTCTGCTCCATGGCTTCTAAACCTTTCCAGTTTTTTCCACTTTTTTCCACTTTTATCCAGTTTTATGGTGGAAAAAGGTGGGAAAAGGTGGAAAAACGTGGAAGAAATTGGAAAAAGTGGAAAAAGTGGAAAAATGTGGGAAAATGTGGGAAAAAGGTGGGGAAAAAAGTGGAAAAAGGAGTGGAAAAAAGTGGAAAAAACTGGATAAAACTGGATAAAACTCAACTCAACTCATCAACTCATCAACTCAACTCATCAACTCATCAACTCATCAACTCAACTCCTCAACTCACGGCCCTCTGCCATCCACCGAATTCTGCTCCATGGCTTCTAAACCTTTCACCGGCCCTCTGCCGTCCACCGAATTCTGCTCCATGGCTTCTAAACCTTTCACCGGCCCTCTGCCGTCCACCGAATTCTGCTCCATGGCTTCTAAACCTTTCACCGGCCCTCTGCCGTCCACCGAATTCTGCTCCATGGCTTCTAAACCTTTCACCGGCCCTCTGCCGTCCACCGAATTCTGCTCCATGGGTTCTAAACCTTTCACCGGCCCTCTGCCGTCCACCGAATTCTGCTCCATGGCTTCTAAACCTTTCACCGGCCCTCTGCCGTCCACCGAATTCTGCTCCATGGCTTCTAAACCTTTCCAGTTTTTTCCACTTTTTTCCACTTTTATCCAGTTTTATGGTGGAAAAAGGTGGGAAAAGGTGGAAAAACGTGGAAGAAATTGGAAAAAGTGGAAAAAGTGGAAAAATGTGGGAAAATGTGGGAAAAAGGTGGGGAAAAAAGTGGAAAAAGGAGTGGAAAAAAGTGGAAAAAACTGGATAAAACTGGATAAAACTCAACTCAACTCATCAACTCATCAACTCAACTCATCAACTCATCAACTCATCAACTCAACTCCTCAACTCACGGCCCTCTGCCATCCACCGAATTCTGCTCCATGGCTTCTAAACCTTTCACCGGCCCTCTGCCGTCCACCGAATTCTGCTCCATGGCTTCTAAACCTTTCACCGGCCCTCTGCCGTCCACCGAATTCTGCTCCATGGCTTCTAAACCTTTCACCGGCCCTCTGCCGTCCACCGAATTCTGCTCCATGGCTTCTAAACCTTTCACCGGCCCTCTGCCGTCCACCGAATTCTGCTCCATGGCTTCTAAACCTTTCACCGGCCCTCTGCCGTCCACCGAATTCTGCTCCATGGCTTCTAAACCTTTCACCGGCCCTCTGCCGTCCACCGAATTCTGCTCCATGGCTTCTAAACCTTTCACCGGCCCTCTGCCGTCCACCGAATTCTGCTCCATGGCTTCTAAACCTTTCACCGGCCCTCTGCCGTCCACCGAATTCTGCTCCATGGCTTCTAAACCTTTCACCGGCCCTCTGCCGTCCACCGAATTCTGCTCCATGGCTTCTAAACCTTTCACCGGCCCTCTGCCGTCCACCGAATTCTGCTCCATGGCTTCTAAACCTTTCCACTTTTTTCCACTTTTTTCCACTTTTATCCAGTTTTATGGTGGAAAAAGGTGGGAAAAGGTGGAAAAACGTGGAAGAAATTGGAAAAAGTGGAAAAAGTGGAAAAATGTGGGAAAATGTGGGAAAAAGGTGGGAAAAAAAGTGGAACAAGGAGTGGAAAAAAGTGGAAAAAACTGGATAAAACTGGATAAAACTCAACTCAACTCATCAACTCATCAACTCAACTCATCAACTCATCAACTCAACTCATCAACTCAACTCCTCAACTCACGGCCCTCTGCCGTCCACCGAATTCTGCTCCATGGCTTCTAAACCTTTCACCGGCCCTCTGCCGTCCACCGAATTCTGCTCCATGGCTTCTAAACCTTTCACCGGCCCTCTGCCGTCCACCGAATTCTGCTCCATGGGTTCTAAACCTTTCACCGGCCCTCTGCCGTCCACCGAATTCTGCTCCATGGCTTCTAAACCTTTCACCGGCCCTCTGTCGTCCACCGAATTCTGCTCCATGGCTTCTAAACCTTTCCAGTTTTTTCCACTTTTTTCCACTTTTATCCAGTTTTATGGTGGAAAAAGGTGGGAAAAGGTGGAAAAACGTGGAAGAAATTGGAAAAAGTGGAAAAAGTGGAAAAATGTGGGAAAATGTGGGAAAAAGGTGGGGAAAAAAGTGGAAAAAGGAGTGGAAAAAAGTGGAAAAAACTGGATAAAACTGGATAAAACTCAACTCAACTCATCAACTCATCAACTCAACTCATCAACTCATCAACTCATCAACTCAACTCCTCAACTCACGGCCCTCTGCCATCCACCGAATTCTGCTCCATGGCTTCTAAACCTTTCACCGGCCCTCTGCCGTCCACCGAATTCTGCTCCATGGCTTCTAAACCTTTCACCGGCCCTCTGCCGTCCACCGAATTCTGCTCCATGGCTTCTAAACCTTTCACCGGCCCTCTGCCGTCCACCGAATTCTGCTCCATGGCTTCTAAACCTTTCACCGGCCCTCTGCCGTCCACCGAATTCTGCTCCATGGCTTCTAAACCTTTCACCGGCCCTCTGCCGTCCACCGAATTCTGCACCATGGCTTCTAAACCTTTCACCGGCCCTCTGCCGTCCACCGAATTCTGCTCCATGGCTTCTAAACCTTTCACCGGCCCTCTGCCGTCCACCGAATTCTGCTCCATGGCTTCTAAACCTTTCACCGGCCCTCTGCCGTCCACCGAATTCTGCTCCATGGCTTCTAAACCTTTCACCGGCCCTCTGCCGTCCACCGAATTCTGCTCCATGGCTTCTAAACCTTTCACCGGCCCTCTGCCGTCCACCGAATTCCGCTCCATGGCTTCTAAACCTTTCACCGGCCCTCTGCCGTCCACCGAATTCTGCTCCATGGCTTCTAAACCTTTCACCGGCCCTCTGCCGTCCACCGAATTCTGCTCCATGGCTTCTAAACCTTTCACCGGCCCTCTGCCGTCCACCTAATTCTGCTCCATGGCTTCTAAACCTTTCACCGGCCCTCTGCCGTCCACCGAATTCTGCTCCATGGCTTCTAAACCTTTCACCGGCCCTCTGCCGTCCACCGAATTCTGCTCCATGGCTTCTAAACCTTTCACCGGCCCTCTGCCGTCCACCGAATTCTGCTCCATGGCTTCTAAACCTTTCACCGGCCCTCTGCCGTCCACCGAATTCTGCGCCATGGCTTCTAAACCTTTCACCGGCCCTCTGCCGTCCACCGAATTCTGCTCCATGGCTTCTAAACCTTTCACCGGCCCTCTGCCGTCCACCGAATTCTGCTCCATGGCTTCTAAACCTTTCACCGGCCCTCTGCCGTCCACCGAATTCTGCTCCATGGCTTCTAAACCTTTCACCGGCCCTCTGCCGTCCACCGAATTCTGCTCCATGGCTTCTAAACCTTTCACCGGCCCTCTGCCGTCCACCGAATTCTGCTCCATGGCTTCTAAACCTTTCACCGGCCCTCTGCCGTCCACCGAATTCTGCTCCATGGCTTCTAAACCTTTCACCGGCCCTCTGCCGTCCACCTAATTCTGCTCCATGGCTTCTAAACCTTTCACCGGCCCTCTGCCGTCCACCGAATTCTGCTCCATGGCTTCTAAACCTTTCACCGGCCCTCTGCCGTCCACCGAATTCTGCTCCATGGCTTCTAAACCTTTCACCGGCCCTCTGCCGTCCACCAAATTCTGCTCCATGGCTTCTAAACCTTTCCAGTTTTTTCCAGTTTTTTCCACTTTTATCCAGTTTTATAGTGGAAAAAGGTGGGAAAAGGTGGAAAAACGTGGAAGAAATTGGAAAAAGTGGAAAAAGTGGAAATATTTGGGAAAATGTGGGAAAAAGGTGGGAAAAAAAGTGGAAAAAGGAGTGGAAAAAACTGGAAAAAACTGGATAAAACTGGATAAAACTCAACTCAACTCATCAACTCATCAACTCAACTCATCAACTCATCAACTCAACTCATCAACTCAACTCCTCAACTCACGGCCCTCTGCCGTCCACCGAATTCTGCTCCATGGCTTCTAAACCTTTCACCGGCCCTCTGCCGTCCACCGAATTCTGCTCCATGGCTTCTAAACCTTTCACCGGCCCTCTGCCGTCCACCGAATTCTGCTCCATGGCTTCTAAACCTTTCCACTTTTTTCCACTTTTTTCCACTTTTATCCAGTTTTATGGTGGAAAAAGGTGGAAAAACGTGGAAGAAATTGGAAAAGGTGGAAAAAGTGGAAAAATGTGGGAAAATATGGGGAAAAGGTGGGAAAAAAAGTGGAAAAAGGAGTGGAAAAAAGTGGAAAAAACTGGATAAAACTGGATATAACTCAACTCAACTCATCAACTCATCAACTCAACTCATCAACTCATCAACTCAACTCATCAACTCAACTCCTCAATTCACGGCCCTCTGCCGTCCACCGAATTCTGCTCCATGGCTTCTAAACCTTTCACCGGCCCTCTGCCGTCCACCGAATTCTGCTCCATGGCTTCTAAACCTTTCCAGTTTTTTCCAGTTTTTTCCACTTTTATCCAGTTTTATGGTGGAAAAGGTGGGAAAAGGTGGAAAAACGTGGAAGAAATTGGAAAAAGTGGAAAAAGTGGGAAAATGTGGGAAAATGTGGGAAAAAGGTGGGAAAAAAAGTGGAAAAAGGAGTGGAAAAAACTGGAAAAAACTGGATAAAACTGGATAAAACTCAACTCAACTCATCAACTCATCAACTCAACTCATCAACTCATCAACTCAACTCATCAACTCAACTCCTCAACTCACGGCCCTCTGCCGTCCACCGAATTCTGCTCCATGGCTTCTAAACCTTTCACCGGCCCTCTGCCGTCCACCGAATTCTGCTCCATGGCTTCTAAACCTTTCACCGGCCCTCTGCCGTCCACCGAATTCTGCTCCATGGCTTCTAAACCTTTCACCGGCCCTCTGCCGTCCACCGAATTCTGCTCCATGGCTTCTAAACCTTTCACCGGCCCTCTGCCGTCCACCGAATTCTGCTCCATGGCTTCTAAACCTTTCACCGGCCCTCTGCCGTCCACCGAATTCTGCTCCATGGCTTCTAAACCTTTCACCGGCCCTCTGCCGTCCACCAAATTCTGCTCCATGGCTTCTAAACCTTTCACCGGCCCTCTGCCGTCCACCGAATTCTGCTCCATGGCTTCTAAACCTTTCCAGTTTTTTCCACTTTTTTCCACTTTTATCCAGTTTTATGGTGGAAAAAGGTGGGAAAAGGTGGAAAAACATGGAAGAAATTGGAAAAAGTGGAAAAAGTGGAAAAATGTGGGAAAATGTGGGAAAGAGGTGGGAAAAAAAGTGGAAAAAGGAGTGGAAAAAACTGGAAAAAACTGGATAAAACTGGATAAAACTCAACTCAACTCATCAACTCATCAACTCAACTCATCAACTCATCAACTCAACTCATCAACTCAACTCCTCAACTCACGGCCCTCTGCCGTCCACCGAATTCTGCTCCATGGCTTCTAAACCTTTCACCGGCCCTCTGCCGTCCACCGAATTCTGCTCCATGGCTTCTAAACCTTTCACCGGCCCTCTGCCGTCCACCGAATTATGCTCCATGGCTTCTAAACCTTTCACCGGCCCTCGGCCGTCCACCGAATTCTGCTCCATGGCTTCTAAATTTTTCACCGGCCCTCTGCCGTCCACCGAATTCTGCTCCATGGCTTCTAAACCTTTCACCGGCCCTCTGCCGTCCACCGAATTCTGCTCCATGGCTTCTAAACCTTTCACCGGCCCTCTGCCGTCCACCGAATTCTGCTCCATGGCTTCTAAACCTTTCACCGGCCCTCTGCCGTCCACCGAATTATGCTCCATGGCTTCTAAACCTTTCACCGGCCCTCGGCCGTCCACCGAATTCTGCTCCATGGCTTCTAAATTTTTCACCGGCCCTCTGCCGTCCACCGAATTCTGCTCCATGGCTTCTAAACCTTTCACCGGCCCTCTGCCGTCCACCGAATTCTGCTCCATGGCTTCTAAACCTTTCACCGGCCCTCTGCCGTCCACCGAATTCTGCTCCATGGCTTCTAAACTTTTCACCGGCCCTCTGCCGTCCACCGAATTCTGCTCCATGGCTTCTAAACCTTTCACCGGCCCTCTGCCGTCCACCGAATTCTGCTCCATGGCTTCTAAACCTTTCACCGGCCCTCTGCCGTCCACCGAATTCTGCTCCATGGCTTCTAAACCTTTCACCGGCCCTCTGCCGTCCACCGAATTCTGCTCCATGGCTTCTAAACCTTTCCACTTTTTTCCACTTTTTTCCACTTTTATCCAGTTTTATGGTGGAAAAAGGTGGAAAAACGTGGAAGAAATTGGAAAAGGTGGAAAAAGTGGAAAAATGTGGGAAAATATGGGAAAAAGGTGGGAAAAAAAGTGGAAAAAGGAGTGGAAAAAAGTGGAAAAAAACTGGATAAAACTGGATATAACTCAACTCAACTCATCAACTCATCAACTCAACTCATCAACTCATCAACTCAACTCATCAACTCATCAACTCAACTCATCAACTCAACTCCTCAATTCACGGCCCTCTGCCGTCCACCGAATTCTGCTCCATGGCTTCTAAACCTTTCACCGGCCCTCTGCCGTCCACCGAATTCTGCTCCATGGCTTCTAAACCTTTCCAGTTTTTTCCAGTTTTTTCCACTTTTATCCAGTTTTATGGTGGAAAAGGTGGGAAAAGGTGGAAAAACGTGGAAGAAATTGGAAAAAGTGGAAAAATGTGGGAAAATGTGGGAAAAAGGTGGGAAAAAAAGTGGAAAAAGGAGTGGAAAAAACTGGAAAAAACTGGATAAAACTGGATAAAACTCAACTCAACTCATCAACTCATCAACTCATCAACTCAACTCATCAACTCAACTCCTCAACTCACGGCCCTCTGCCGTCCACCGAATTCTGCTCCATGGCTTCTAAACCTTTCACCGGCCCTCTGCCGTCCACCGAATTCTGCTCCATGGCTTCTAAACCTTTCACCGGCCCTCTGCCGTCCACCGAATTCTGCTCCATGGCTTCTAAACCTTTCACCGGCCCTCTGCCGTCCACCGAATTCTGCTCCATGGCTTCTAAACCTTTCACCGGCCCTCTGCCGTCCACCGAATTCTGCTCCATGGCTTCTAAACCTTTCACCGGCCCTCTGCCGTCCACCGAATTCTGCTCCATGGCTTCTAAACCTTTCACCGGCCCTCTGCCGTCCACCGAATTCTGCTCCATGGCTTCTAAACCTTTCCAGTTTTTTCCACTTTTTTCCACTTTTATCCAGTTTTATGGTGGAAAAAGGTGGGAAAAGGTGGAAAAACGTGGAAGAAATTGGAAAAAGTGGAAAAAGTGGAAAAATGTGGGAAAATGTGGGAAAAAGGTGGGGAAAAAAGTGGAAAAAGGAGTGGAAAAAAGTGGAAAAAACTGGATAAAACTGGATAAAACTCAACTCAACTCATCAACTCATCAACTCAACTCATCAACTCATCAACTCATCAACTCAACTCCTCAACTCACGGCCCTCTGCCATCCACCGAATTCTGCTCCATGGCTTCTAAACCTTTCACCGGCCCTCTGCCGTCCACCGAATTCTGCTCCATGGCTTCTAAACCTTTCACCGGCCCTCTGCCGTCCACCGAATTCTGCTCCATGGCTTCTAAACCTTTCACCGGCCCTCTGCCGTCCACCGAATTCTGCTCCATGGCTTCTAAACCTTTCACCGGCCCTCTGCCGTCCACCGAATTCTGCTCCATGGCTTCTAAACCTTTCACCGGCCCTCTGCCGTCCACCGAATTCTGCTCCATGGCTTCTAAACCTTTCACCGGCCCTCTGCCGTCCACCGAATTCTGCTCCATGGCTTCTAAACCTTTCACCGGCCCTCTGCCGTCCACCGAATTCTGCTCCATGGCTTCTAAACCTTTCACCGGCCCTCTGCCGTCCACCGAATTCTGCTCCATGGCTTCTAAACCTTTCACCGGCCCTCTGCCGTCCACCGAATTCTGCTCCATGGCTTCTAAACCTTTCACCGGCCCTCTGCCGTCCACCGAATTCTGCTCCATGGCTTCTAAACCTTTCACCGGCCCTCTGCCGTCCACCGAATTCTGCTCCATGGCTTCTAAACCTTTCCACTTTTTTCCACTTTTTTCCACTTTTATCCAGTTTTATGGTGGAAAAAGGTGGGAAAAGGTGGAAAAACGTGGAAGAAATTGGAAAAAGTGGAAAAAGTGGAAAAATGTGGGAAAATGTGGGAAAAAGGTGGGAAAAAAAGTGGAACAAGGAGTGGAAAAAAGTGGAAAAAACTGGATAAAACTGGATAAAACTCAACTCAACTCATCAACTCATCAACTCAACTCATCAACTCATCAACTCAACTCATCAACTCAACTCCTCAACTCACGGCCCTCTGCCGTCCACCGAATTCTGCTCCATGGCTTCTAAACCTTTCACCGGCCCTCTGCCGTCCACCGAATTCTGCTCCATGGCTTCTAAACCTTTCACCGGCCCTCTGCCGTCCACCGAATTCTGCTCCATGGGTTCTAAACCTTTCACCGGCCCTCTGCCGTCCACCGAATTCTGCTCCATGGCTTCTAAACCTTTCACCGGCCCTCTGTCGTCCACCGAATTCTGCTCCATGGCTTCTAAACCTTTCCAGTTTTTTCCACTTTTTTCCACTTTTATCCAGTTTTATGGTGGAAAAAGGTGGGAAAAGGTGGAAAAACGTGGAAGAAATTGGAAAAAGTGGAAAAAGTGGAAAAATGTGGGAAAATGTGGGAAAAAGGTGGGGAAAAAAGTGGAAAAAGGAGTGGAAAAAAGTGGAAAAAACTGGATAAAACTGGATAAAACTCAACTCAACTCATCAACTCATCAACTCAACTCATCAACTCATCAACTCATCAACTCAACTCCTCAACTCACGGCCCTCTGCCATCCACCGAATTCTGCTCCATGGCTTCTAAACCTTTCACCGGCCCTCTGCCGTCCACCGAATTCTGCTCCATGGCTTCTAAACCTTTCACCGGCCCTCTGCCGTCCACCGAATTCTGCTCCATGGCTTCTAAACCTTTCACCGGCCCTCTGCCGTCCACCGAATTCTGCTCCATGGCTTCTAAACCTTTCACCGGCCCTCTGCCGTCCACCGAATTCTGCTCCATGGCTTCTAAACCTTTCACCGGCCCTCTGCCGTCCACCGAATTCTGCGCCATGGCTTCTAAACCTTTCACCGGCCCTCTGCCGTCCACCGAATTCTGCTCCATGGCTTCTAAACCTTTCACCGGCCCTCTGCCGTCCACCGAATTCTGCTCCATGGCTTCTAAACCTTTCACCGGCCCTCTGCCGTCCACCGAATTCTGCTCCATGGCTTCTAAACCTTTCACCGGCCCTCTGCCGTCCACCGAATTCTGCTCCATGGCTTCTAAACCTTTCACCGGCCCTCTGCCGTCCACCGAATTCTGCTCCATGGCTTCTAAACCTTTCACCGGCCCTCTGCCGTCCACCGAATTCTGCTCCATGGCTTCTAAACCTTTCACCGGCCCTCTGCCGTCCACCGAATTCTGCTCCATGGCTTCTAAACCTTTCACCGGCCCTCTGCCGTCCACCTAATTCTGCTCCATGGCTTCTAAACCTTTCACCGGCCCTCTGCCGTCCACCGAATTCTGCTCCATGGCTTCTAAACCTTTCACCGGCCCTCTGCCGTCCACCGAATTCTGCTCCATGGCTTCTAAACCTTTCACCGGCCCTCTGCCGTCCACCGAATTCTGCTCCATGGCTTCTAAACCTTTCACCGGCCCTCTGCCGTCCACCGAATTCTGCGCCATGGCTTCTAAACCTTTCACCGGCCCTCTGCCGTCCACCGAATTCTGCTCCATGGCTTCTAAACCTTTCACCGGCCCTCTGCCGTCCACCGAATTCTGCTCCATGGCTTCTAAACCTTTCACCGGCCCTCTGCCGTCCACCGAATTCTGCTCCATGGCTTCTAAACCTTTCACCGGCCCTCTGCCGTCCACCGAATTCTGCTCCATGGCTTCTAAACCTTTCACCGGCCCTCTGCCGTCCACCGAATTCTGCTCCATGGCTTCTAAACCTTTCACCGGCCCTCTGCCGTCCACCGAATTCTGCTCCATGGCTTCTAAACCTTTCACCGGCCCTCTGCCGTCCACCGAATTCTGCTCCATGGCTTCTAAACCTTTCACCGGCCCTCTGCCGTCCACCTAATTCTGCTCCATGGCTTCTAAACCTTTCACCGGCCCTCTGCCGTCCACCGAATTCTGCTCCATGGCTTCTAAACCTTTCACCGGCCCTCTGCCGTCCACCGAATTCTGCTCCATGGCTTCTAAACCTTTCCAGTTTTTTCCACTTTTTTCCACTTTTATCCAGTTTTATAGTGGAAAAAGGTGGGAAAAGGTGGAAAAACGTGGAATAAATTGGAAAAAGTGGAAAAAGTGGAAATATTTGGGAAAATGTGGGAAAAAGGTGGGAAAAAAAGTGGAAAAAGGAGTGGAAAAAACTGGAAAAAACTGGATAAAACTGGATAAAACTCAACTCAACTCATCAACTCATCAACTCAACTCATCAACTCATCAACTCAACTCATCAACTCAACTCCTCAACTCACGGCCCTCTGCCGTCCACCGAATTCTGCTCCATGGCTTCTAAACCTTTCACCGGCCCTCTGCCGTCCACCGAATTCTGCTCCATGGCTTCTAAACCTTTCACCGGCCCTCTGCCGTCCACCGAATTCTGCTCCATGGCTTCTAAACCTTTCCACTTTTTTCCACTTTTTTCCACTTTTATCCACTTTTATCCAGTTTTATGGTGGAAAAAGGTGGAAAAACGTGGAAGAAATTGGAAAAGGTGGAAAAAGTGGAAAAATGTGGGAAAATATGGGGAAAAGGTGGGAAAAAAAGTGGAAAAAGGAGTGGAAAAAAGTGGAAAAAACTGGATAAAACTGGATATAACTCAACTCAACTCATCAACTCATCAACTCAACTCATCAACTCATCAACTCAACTCATCAACTCAACTCCTCAATTCACGGCCCTCTGCCGTCCACCGAATTCTGCTCCATGGCTTCTAAACCTTTCACCGGCCCTCTGCCGTCCACCGAATTCTGCTCCATGGCTTCTAAACCTTTCCAGTTTTTTCCAGTTTTTTCCACTTTTATCCAGTTTTATGGTGGAAAAGGTGGGAAAAGGTGGAAAAACGTGGAAGAAATTGGAAAAAGTGGAAAAAGTGGGAAAATGTGGGAAAAAGGTGGGAAAAAAAGTGGAAAAAGGAGTGGAAAAAACTGGAAAAAACTGGATAAAACTGGATAAAACTCAACTCAACTCATCAACTCATCAACTCAACTCATCAACTCATCAACTCAACTCATCAACTCAACTCCTCAACTCACGGCCCTCTGCCGTCCACCGAATTCTGCTCCATGGCTTCTAAACCTTTCACCGGCCCTCTGCCGTCCACCGAATTCTGCTCCATGGCTTCTAAACCTTTCCAGTTTTTTCCAGTTTTTTCCAGTTTTTTCCACTTTTATCCAGTTTTATGGTGGAAAAGGTGGGAAAAGGTGGAAAAACGTGGAAGAAATTGGAAAAAGTGGAAAAAGTGGGAAAATGTGGGAAAATGTGGGAAAAAGGTGGGAAAAAAAGTGGAAAAAGGAGTGGAAAAAACTGGAAAAAACTGGATAAAACTGGATAAAACTCAACTCAACTCATCAACTCATCAACTCAACTCATCAACTCATCAACTCAACTCATCAACTCAACTCCTCAACTCACGGCCCTCTGCCGTCCACCGAATTCTGCTCCATGGCTTCTAAACCTTTCACCGGCCCTCTGCCGTCCACCGAATTCTGCTCCATGGCTTCTAAACCTTTCACCGGCCCTCTGCCGTCCACCGAATTCTGCTCCATGGCTTCTAAACCTTTCACCGGCCCTCTGCCGTCCACCGAATTCTGCTCCATGGCTTCTAAACCTTTCACCGGCCCTCTGCCGTCCACCGAATTCTGCTCCATGGCTTCTAAACCTTTCACCGGCCCTCTGCCGTCCACCGAATTCTGCTCCATGGCTTCTAAACCTTTCACCGGCCCTCTGCCGTCCACCGAATTCTGCTCCATGGCTTCTAAACCTTTCCAGTTTTTTCCACTTTTTTCCACTTTTATCCAGTTTTATGGTGGAAAAAGGTGGGAAAAGGTGGAAAAACATGGAAGAAATTGGAAAAAGTGGAAAAAGTGGAAAAATGTGGGAAAATGTGGGAAAGAGGTGGGAAAAAAAGTGGAAAAAGGAGTGGAAAAAACTGGAAAAAACTGGATAAAACTGGATAAAACTCAACTCAACTCATCAACTCATCAACTCAACTCATCAACTCATCAACTCAACTCATCAACTCAACTCCTCAACTCACGGCCCTCTGCCGTCCACCGAATTCTGCTCCATGGCTTCTAAACCTTTCACCGGCCCTCTGCCGTCCACCGAATTCTGCTCCATGGCTTCTAAACCTTTCACCGGCCCTCTGCCGTCCACCGAATTCTGCTCCATGGCTTCTAAACCTTTCACCGGCCCTCTGCCGTCCACCGAATTCTGCTCCATGGCTTCTAAACCTTTCACCGGCCCTCTGCCGTCCACCGAATTCTGCTCCATGGGTTCTAAACCTTTCACCGGCCCTCTGCCGTCCACCGAATTCTGCTCCATGGCTTCTAAACCTTTCACCGGCCCTCTGCCGTCCACCGAATTCTGCTCCATGGCTTCTAAACCTTTCACCGGCCCTCTGCCGTCCACCGAATTCTGCTCCATGGCTTCTAAACCTTTCACCGGCCCTCTGCCGTCCACCGAATTCTGCTCCATGGCTTCTAAACTTTTCACCGGCCCTCTGCCGTCCACCGAATTCTGCTCCATGGCTTCTAAACCTTTCACCGGCCCTCTGCCGTCCACCGAATTCTGCTCCATGGCTTCTAAACCTTTCACCGGCCCTCTGCCGTCCACCGAATTCTGCTCCATGGCTTCTAAACCTTTCACCGGCCCTCTGCCGTCCACCGAATTCTGCTCCATGGCTTCTAAACCTTTCACCGGCCCTCTGCCGTCCACCGAATTCTGCTCCATGGCTTCTAAACCTTTCACCGGCCCTCTGCCGTCCACCGAATTCTGCTCCATGGCTTCTAAACCTTTCCAGTTTTTTCCACTTTTTTCCACTTTTATCCAGTTTTATGGTGGAAAAAGGTGGGAAAAGGTGGAAAAACGTGGAAGAAATTGGAAAAAGTGGAAAAAGTGGAAAAATGTGGGAAAATGTGGGAAAAAGGTGGGAAAAAAAGTGGAAAAAGGAGTGGAAAAAAGTGGAAAAAAGTGGATAAAACTGGATAAAACTCAACTCAACTCATCAACTCATCAACTCAACTCATCAACTCATCAACTCATCAACTCAACTCCTCAACTCACGGCCCTCTGCCATCCACCGAATTCTGCTCCATGGCTTCTAAACCTTTCACCGGCCCTCTGCCGTCCACCGAATTCTGCTCCATGGCTTCTAAACCTTTCACCGGCCCTCTGCCGTCCACCGAATTCTGCTCCATGGCTTCTAAACCTTTCACCGGCCCTCTGCCGTCCACCGAATTCTGCTCCATGGCTTCTAAACCTTTCACCGGCCCTCTGCCGTCCACCGAATTCTGCTCCATGGCTTCTAAACCTTTCACCGGCCCTCTGCCGTCCACCGAATTCTGCTCCATGGCTTCTAAACCTTTCACCGGCCCTCTGCCGTCCACCGAATTCTGCTCCATGGCTTCTAAACCTTTCACCGGCCCTCTGCCGTCCACCTAATTCTGCTCCATGGCTTCTAAACCTTTCACCGGCCCTCTGCCGTCCACCGAATTCTGCTCCATGGCTTCTAAACCTTTCACCGGCCCTCTGCCGTCCACCGAATTCTGCTCCATGGCTTCTAAACCTTTCACCGGCCCTCTGCCGTCCACCGAATTCTGCTCCATGGCTTCTAAACCTTTCACCGGCCCTCTGCCGTCCACCGAATTCTGCTCCATGGCTTCTAAACCTTTCCAGTTTTTTCCACTTTTTTCCACTTTTATCCAGTTTTATGGTGGAAAAAGGTGGGAAAAGGTGGAAAAACATGGAAGAAATTGGAAAAAGTGGAAAAAGTGGAAAAATGTGGGAAAATGTGGGAAAGAGGTGGGAAAAAAAGTGGAAAAAGGAGTGGAAAAAACTGGAAAAAACTGGATAAAACTGGATAAAACTCAACTCAACTCATCAACTCATCAACTCAACTCATCAACTCATCAACTCAACTCATCAACTCAACTCCTCAACTCACGGCCCTCTGCCGTCCACCGAATTCTGCTCCATGGCTTCTAAACCTTTCACCGGCCCTCTGCCGTCCACCGAATTCTGCTCCATGGCTTCTAAACCTTTCACCGGCCCTCTGCCGTCCACCGAATTCTGCTCCATGGCTTCTAAACCTTTCACCGGCCCTCTGCCGTCCACCGAATTCTGCTCCATGGCTTCTAAACCTTTCCAGTTTTTTCCAGTTTTATCCACTTTTATCCAGTTTTATGGTGGAAAAAGGTGGGAAAAGGTGGAAAAACGTGGAAGAAATTGGAAAAAGTGGAAAAAGTGGAAAAATTTGGGAAAATGTGGGAAAAAGGTGGGGAAAAAAGTGGAAAAAGGAGTGGAAAAAAGTGGAAAAAACTGGATAAAACTGGATAAAACTCAACTCAACTCATCAACTCATCAACTCAACTCATCAACTCATCAACTCATCAACTCAACTCACGGCCCTCTGCCATCCACCGAATTCTGCTCCATGGCTTCTAAACCTTTCACCGGCCCTCTGCCGTCCACCGAATTCTGCTCCATGGCTTCTAAACCTTTCACCGGCCCTCTGCCGTCCACCGAATTCTGCTCCATGGCTTCTAAACCTTTCACCGGCCCTCTGCCGTCCACCGAATTCTGCTCCATGGCTTCTAAACCTTTCACCGGCCCTCTGCCGTCCACCGAATTCTGCTCCATGGCTTCTAAACCTTTCACCGGCCCTCTGCCGTCCACCGAATTCTGCTCCATGGCTTCTAAACCTTTCACCGGCCCTCTGCCGTCCACCGAATTCTGCTCCATGGCTTCTAAACCTTTCTCTGCCGTCCACCGAATTCTGCTCCATGGCTTCTAAACCTTTCCAGTTTTTTCCACTTTTTTCCACTTTTATCCAGTTTTATGGTGGAAAAAGGTGGGAAAAGGTGGAAAAACGTGGAAGAAATTGGAAAAAGTGGAAAAAGTGGAAAAATGTGGGAAAATGTGGGAAAAAGGTGGGAAAAAAAGTGGAAAAAGGAGTGGAAAAAAGTGGAAAAAAGTGGATAAAACTGGATAAAACTCAACTCAACTCATCAACTCATCAACTCAACTCATCAACTCATCAACTCATCAACTCAACTCCTCAACTCACGGCCCTCTGCCATCCACCGAATTCTGCTCCATGGCTTCTAAACCTTTCACCGGCCCTCTGCCGTCCACCGAATTCTGCTCCATGGCTTCTAAACCTTTCACTGGCCCTCTGCCGTCCACCGAATTCTGCTCCATGGCTTCTAAACCTTTCACCGGCCCTCTGCCGTCCACCGAATTCTGCTCCATGGCTTCTAAACCTTTCACCGGCCCTCTGCCGTCCACCGAATTCTGCTCCATGGCTTCTAAACCTTTCACCGGCCCTCTGCCGTCCACCGAATTCTGCTCCATGGCTTCTAAACCTTTCACCGGCCCTCTGCCGTCCACCTAATTCTGCTCCATGGCTTCTAAACCTTTCACCGGCCCTCTGCCGTCCACCGAATTCTGCTCCATGGCTTCTAAACCTTTCACCGGCCCTCTGCCGTCCACCGAATTCTGCTCCATGGCTTCTAAACCTTTCACCGGCCCTCTGCCGTCCACCGAATTCTGCTCCATGGCTTCTAAACCTTTCCAGTTTTTTCCAGTTTTTTCCACTTTTATCCAGTTTTATGGTGGAAAAAGGTGGGAAAAGGTGGAAAAACGTGGAAGAAATTGGAAAAAGTGGAAAAAGTGGAAAAATGTGGGAAAATGTGGGAAAAAGGTGGGGAAAAAAGTGGAAAAAGGAGTGGAAAAAACTGGAAAAAACTGGATAAAACTGGATAAAACTCAACTCAACTCATCAACTCATCAACTCAACTCATCAACTCATCAACTCAACTCATCAACTCAACTCCTCAACTCACGGCCCTCTGCCGTCCACCGAATTCTGCTCCATGGCTTCTAAACCTTTCACCGGCCCTCTGCCGTCCACCGAATTCTGCTCCATGGCTTCTAAACCTTTCACCGGCCCTCTGCCGTCCACCGAATTCTGCTCCATGGCTTCTAAACCTTTCACCGGCCCTCTGCCGTCCACCGAATTCTGCTCCATGGCTTCTAAACCTTTGACCGGCCCTCTGCCGTCCACCGAATTCTGCTCCATGGCTTCTAAACCTTTCCAGTTTTTTCCACTTTTTTCCACTTTTATCCAGTTTTATGGTGGAAAAAGGTGGAAAAACGTGGAAGAAATTGGAAAAAGTGGAAAAAGTGGAAAAATGTGGGAAAATATGGGAAAAAGGTGGGAAAAAAGTGGAAAAAGGAGTGGAAAAAACTGGAAAAAACTGGATAAAACTGGATATAACTCAACTCAACTCATCAACTCATCAACTCAACTCATCAACTCATCAACTCAACTCATCAACTCAACTCCTCAACTCACGGCCCTCTGCCGTCCACCGAATTCTGCTCCATGGCTTCTAAACCTTTCACCGGCCCTCTGCCGTCCACCGAATTCTGCTCCATGGCTTCTAAACCTTTCCAGTTTTTTCCACTTTTTTCCACTTTTATCCAGTTTTATGGTGGAAAAAGGTGGGAAAAGGTGGAAAAACGTGGAAGAAATTGGAAAAAGTGGAAAAAGTGGAAAAATGTGGGAAAATGTGGGAAAAATGTGGGAAAAAAAGTGGAAAAAGGAGTGGAAAAAACTGGAAAAAACTGGATAAAACTGGATAAAACTCAACTCAACTCATCAACTCATCAACTCATCTCATCAACTCATCAACTCAACTCATCAACTCAACTCCTCAACTCACGGCCCTCTGCCGTCCACCGAATTCTGCTCCATGGCTTCTAAACCTTTCACCGGCCCTCTGCCGTCCACCGAATTCTGCTCCATGGCTTCTAAACCTTTCACCGGCCCTCTGCCGTCCACCGAATTCTGCTCCAAGGCTTCTAAACCTTTCCAGTTTTTTCCACTTTTTTCCACTTTTATCCAGTTTTATGGTGGAAAAAGGTGGAAAAACGTGGAAGAAATTGGAAAAAGTGGAAAAAGTGGAAAAATGTGGGAAAATATGGGAAAAAGGTGGGAAAAAAAGTGGAAAAAGGAGTGGAAAAAAGTGGAAAAAACTGGATAAAACTGGATAAAACTCAACTCAACTCATCAACTCATCAACTCAACTCATCAACTCATCAACTCAACTCATCAACTCAACTCCTCAACTCACGGCCCTCTGCCGTCCACCGAATTCTGCTCCATGGCTTCTAAACCTTTCACCGGCCCTCTGCCGTCCACCGAATTCTGCTCCATGGCTTCTAAACCTTTCACCGGCCCTCTGCCGTCCACCGAATTCTGCTCCATGGCTTCTAAACCTTTCACCGGCCCTCTGCCGTCCACCGAATTCTGCTCCATGGCTTCTAAACCTTTCACCGGCCCTCTGCCGTCCACCGAATTCTGCTCCATGGCTTCTAAACCTTTCCAGTTTTTTCCACTTTTTTCCACTTTTATCCAGTTTTATGGTGGAAAAAGGTGGGAAAAGGTGGAAAAACGTGGAAGAAATTGGAAAAAGTGGAAAAAGTGGAAAAATTTGGGAAAATGTGGGAAAAATGTGGGAAAAAAAGTGGAAAAAGGAGTGGAAAAAAGTGGAAAAAAGTGGATAAAACTGTATAAAACTCAACTCAACTCATCAACTCATCAACTCAACTCATCAACTCATCAACTCAACTCATCAACTCAACTCCTCAACTCACGGCCCTCTGCCGTCCACCGAATTCTGCTCCATGGCTTCTAAACCTTTCACCGGCCCTCTGCCGTCCACCGAATTCTGCTCCATGGCTTCTAAACCTTTCACCGGCCCTCTGCCGTCCACCGAATTCTGCTCCATGGCTTCTAAACCTTTCACCGGCCCTCTGCCGTCCACCGAATTCTGCTCCATGGCTTCTAAACCTTTCACCGGCCCTCTGCCGTCCACCGAATTCTGCTCCATGGCTTCTAAACCTTTCACTGGCCCTCTGCCGTCCACCGAATTCTGCTCCATGGCTTCTAAACCTTTCACCGGCCCTCTGCCGTCCACCGAATTCTGCTCCATGGCTTCTAAACCTTTCACCGGCCCTCTGCCGTCCACCGAATTCTGCTCCATGGCTTCTAAACCTTTCACCGGCCCTCTGCCGTCCACCGAATTCTGCTCCATGGCTTCTAAACCTTTCACCGGCCCTCTGCCGTCCACCGAATTCTGCTCCATGGCTTCTAAACCTTTCACCGGCCCTCTGCCGTCCACCGAATTCTGCTCCATGGCTTCTAAACCTTTCACCGGCCCTCTGCCGTCCACCGAATTCTGCTCCATGGCTTCTAAACCTTTCACCGGCCCTCTGCCGTCCACCGAATTCTGCTCCATGGGTTCTAAACCTTTCACCGGCCCTCTGCCGTCCACCGAATTCTGCTCCATGGCTTCTAAACCTTTCACCGGCCCTCTGCCGTCCACCGAATTCTGCTCCATGGCTTCTAAACCTTTCCAGTTTTTTCCAGTTTTTTCCACTTTTATCCAGTTTTATGGTGGAAAAAGGTGGGAAAAGGTGGAAAAACGTGGAAGAAATTGGAAAAAGTGGAAAAAGTGGAAAAATTTGGGAAAATGTGGGAAAAAGGTGGGGAAAAAAGTGGAAAAAGGAGTGGAAAAAAGTGGAAAAAACTGGATAAAACTGGATAAAACTCAACTCAACTCATCAACTCATCAACTCAACTCATCAACTCATCAACTCATCAACTCAACTCCTCAACTCACGGCCCTCTGCCATCCACCGAATTCTGCTCCATGGGTTCTAAACCTTTCACCGGCCCTCTGCCGTCCACCGAATTCTGCTCCATGGCTTCTAAACCTTTCACCGGCCCTCTGCCGTCCACCGAATTCTGCTCCATGGCTTCTAAACCTTTCCAGTTTTTTCCAGTTTTTTCCACTTTTATCCAGTTTTATGGTGGAAAAAGGTGGGAAAAGGTGGAAAAACGTGGAAGAAATTGGAAAAAGTGGAAAAAGTGGAAAAATTTGGGAAAATGTGGGAAAAAGGTGGGGAAAAAAGTGGAAAAAGGAGTGGAAAAAAGTGGAAAAAACTGGATAAAACTGGATAAAACTCAACTCAACTCATCAACTCATCAACTCAACTCATCAACTCATCAACTCATCAACTCAACTCCTCAACTCACGGCCCTCTGCCATCCACCGAATTCTGCTCCATGGCTTCTAAACCTTTCACCGGCCCTCTGCCGTCCACCGAATTCTGCTCCATGGCTTCTAAACCTTTCACCGGCCCTCTGCCGTCCACCGAATTCTGCTCCATGGCTTCTAAACCTTTCACCGGCCCTCTGCCGTCCACCGAATTCTGCTCCATGGCTTCTAAACCTTTCACTGGCCCTCTGCCGTCCACCGAATTCTGCTCCATGGCTTCTAAACCTTTCACCGGCCCTCTGCCGTCCACCGAATTCTGCTCCATGGCTTCTAAACCTTTCACCGGCCCTCTGCCGTCCACCGAATTCTGCTCCATGGCTTCTAAACCTTTCACCGGCCCTCTGCCGTCCACCGAATTCTGCTCCATGGCTTCTAAACCTTTCACCGGCCCTCTGCCGTCCACCGAATTCTGCTCCATGGCTTCTAAACCTTTCACCGGCCCTCTGCCGTCCACCGAATTCTGCTCCATGGCTTCTAAACCTTTCACCGGCCCTCTGCCGTCCACCGAATTCTGCTCCATGGCTTCTAAACCTTTCACCGGCCCTCTGCCGTCCACCGAATTCTGCTCCATGGCTTCTAAACCTTTCACCGGCCCTCTGCCGTCCACCGAATTCTGCTCCATGGCTTCTAAACCTTTCACCGGCCCTCTGCCGTCCACCGAATTCTGCTCCATGGCTTCTAAACCTTTCACCGGCCCTCTGCCGTCCACCGAATTCTGCTCCATGGCTTCTAAACCTTTCACCGGCCCTCTGCCGTCCACCGAATTCTGCTCCATGGCTTCTAAACCTTTCCAGTTTTTTCCACTTTTTTCCACTTTTATCCAGTTTTATGGTGGAAAAAGGTGGGAAAAGGTGGAAAAACGTGGAAGAAATTGGAAAAAGTGGAAAAAGTGGAAAAATGTGGGAAAATGTGGGAAAAAGGTGGGAAAAAAAGTGGAAAAAGGAGTGGAAAAAAGTGGAAAAAACTGGATAAAACTGGATAAAACTCAACTCAACTCATCAACTCATCAACTCAACTCATCAACTCATCAACTCATCAACTCAACTCCTCAACTCACGGCCCTCTGCCATCCACCGAATTCTGCTCCATGGCTTCTAAACCTTTCACCGGCCCTCTGCCGTCCACCGAATTCTGCTCCATGGCTTCTAAACCTTTCACCGGCCCTCTGCCGTCCACCGAATTCTGCTCCATGGCTTCTAAACCTTTCACCGGCCCTCTGCCGTCCACCGAATTCTGCTCCATGGCTTCTAAACCTTTCACCGGCCCTCTGCCGTCCACCGAATTCTGCTCCATGGCTTCTAAACCTTTCACCGGCCCTCTGCCGTCCACCGAATTCTGCTCCATGGCTTCTAAACCTTTCCAGTTTTTTCCACTTTTTTCCACTTTTATCCAGTTTTATGGTGGAAAAAGGTGGGAAAAGGTGGAAAAACGTGGAAGAAATTGGAAAAAGTGGAAAAAGTGGAAAAATGTGGGAAAATGTGGGAAAAAGGTGGGAAAAAAAGTGGAAAAAGGAGTGGAAAAAAGTGGAAAAAACTGGATAAAACTGGATAAAACTCAACTCAACTCATCAACTCATCAACTCAACTCATCAACTCATCAACTCATCAACTCAACTCCTCAACTCACGGCCCTCTGCCATCCACCGAATTCTGCTCCATGGCTTCTAAACCTTTCACCGGCCCTCTGCCGTCCACCGAATTCTGCTCCATGGCTTCTAAACCTTTCACCGGCCCTCTGCCGTCCACCGAATTCTGCTCCATGGCTTCTAAACCTTTCACCGGCCCTCTGCCGTCCACCGAATTCTGCTCCATGGCTTCTAAACCTTTCACCGGCCCTCTGCCGTCCACCGAATTCTGCTCCATGGCTTCTAAACCTTTCACCGGCCCTCTGCCGTCCACCGAATTCTGCTCCATGGCTTCTAAACCTTTCACCGGCCCTCTGCCGTCCACCGAATTCTGCTCCATGGCTTCTAAACCTTTCACCGGCCCTCTGCCGTCCACCTAATTCTGCTCCATGGCTTCTAAACCTTTCACCGGCCCTCTGCCGTCCACCGAATTCTGCTCCATGGCTTCTAAACCTTTCACCGGCCCTCTGCCGTCCACCGAATTCTGCTCCATGGCTTCTAAACCTTTCACCGGCCCTCTGCCGTCCACCGAATTCTGCTCCATGGCTTCTAAACCTTTCCAGTTTTTTCCAGTTTTTTCCACTTTTATCCAGTTTTATGGTGGAAAAAGGTGGGAAAAGGTGGAAAAACGTGGAAGAAATTGGAAAAAGTGGAAAAAGTGGAAAAATTTGGGAAAATGTGGGAAAAAGGTGGGGAAAAAAGTGGAAAAAGGAGTGGAAAAAACTGGAAAAAACTGGATAAAACTGGATAAAACTCAACTCAACTCATCAACTCATCAACTCAACTCATCAACTCATCAACTCAACTCATCAACTCAACTCCTCAACTCACGGCCCTCTGCCGTCCACCGAATTCTGCTCCATGGCTTCTAAACCTTTCACCGGCCCTCTGCCGTCCACCGAATTCTGCTCCATGGCTTCTAAACCTTTCACCGGCCCTCTGCCGTCCACCGAATTCTGCTCCATGGCTTCTAAACCTTTCACCGGCCCTCTGCCGTCCACCGAATTCTGCTCCATGGCTTCTAAACCTTTGACCGGCCCTCTGCCGTCCACCGAATTCTGCTCCATGGCTTCTAAACTTTTCCAGTTTTTTCCACTTTTTTCCACTTTTATCCAGTTTTATGGTGGAAAAAGGTGGAAAAACGTGGAAGAAATTGGAAAAAGTGGAAAAAGTGGAAAAATGTGGGAAAATATGGGAAAAAGGTGGGAAAAAAGTGGAAAAAGGAGTGGAAAAAACTGGAAAAAACTGGATAAAACTGGATATAACTCAACTCAACTCATCAACTCATCAACTCAACTCATCAACTCATCAACTCAACTCATCAACTCAACTCCTCAACTCACGGCCCTCTGCCGTCCACCGAATTCTGCTCCATGGCTTCTAAACCTTTCACCGGCCCTCTGCCGTCCACCGAATTCTGCTCCATGGCTTCTAAACCTTTCCAGTTTTTTCCACTTTTTTCCACTTTTATCCAGTTTTATGGTGGAAAAAGGTGGGAAAAGGTGGAAAAACGTGGAAGAAATTGGAAAAAGTGGAAAAAGTGGAAAAATGTGGGAAAATGTGGGAAAAATGTGGGAAAAAAAGTGGAAAAAGGAGTGGAAAAAACTGGAAAAAACTGGATAAAACTGGATAAAACTCAACTCAACTCATCAACTCATCAACTCAACTCATCAACTCATCAACTCAACTCATCAACTCAACTCCTCAACTCACGGCCCTCTGCCGTCCACCGAATTCTGCTCCATGGCTTCTAAACCTTTCACCGGCCCTCTGCCGTCCACCGAATTCTGCTCCATGGCTTCTAAACCTTTCCAGTTTTTTCCACTTTTTTCCACTTTTATCCAGTTTTATGGTGGAAAAAGGTGGGAAAAGGTGGAAAAACGTGGAAGAAATTGGAAAAAGTGGAAAAAGTGGGAAAATGTGGGAAAATGTGGGAAAAATGTGGGAAAAAAAGTGGAAAAAGGAGTGGAAAAAACTGGAAAAAACTGGATAAAACTGGATAAAACTCAACTCAACTCATCAACTCATCAACTCAACTCATCAACTCATCAACTCAACTCATCAACTCAACTCCTCAACTCACGGCCCTCTGCCGTCCACCGAATTCTGCTCCATGGCTTCTAAACCTTTCACTGGCCCTCTGCCGTCCACCGAATTCTGCTCCATGGCTTCTAAACCTTTCACCGGCCCTCTGCCGTCCACCGAATTCTGCTCCATGGCTTCTAAACCTTTCCAGTTTTTTCCACTTTTTTCCACTTTTATCCAGTTTTATGGTGGAAAAAGGTGGAAAAACGTGGAAGAAATTGGAAAAAGTGGAAAAAGTGGAAAAATGTGGGAAAATATGGGAAAAAGGTGGGAAAAAAAGTGGAAAAAGGAGTGGAAAAAAGTGGAAAAAACTGGATAAAACTGGATAAAACTCAACTCAACTCATCAACTCATCAACTCAACTCATCAACTCATCAACTCAACTCATCAACTCAACTCCTCAACTCACGGCCCTCTGCCGTCCACCGAATTCTGCTCCATGGCTTCTAAACCTTTCACCGGCCCTCTGCCATCCACCGAATTCTGCTCCATGGCTTCTAAACCTTTCACCGGCCCTCTGCCGTCCACCGAATTCTGCTCCATGGCTTCTAAACCTTTCACCGGCCCTCTTGCCGTCCACCGAATTCTGCTCCATGGCTTCTAAACCTTTCACCGGCCCTCTGCCGTCCACCGAATTCTGCTCCATGGCTTCTAAACCTTTCACCGGCCCTCTGCCGTCCACCGAATTCTGCTCCATGGCTTCTAAACCTTTCACCGGCCCTCTGCCGTCCACCGAATTCTGCTCCATGGCTTCTAAACCTTTCACCGGCCCTCTGCCGTCCACCGAATTCTGCTCCATGGCTTCTAAACCTTTCCAGTTTTTTCCACTTTTTTCCACTTTTATCCAGTTTTATGGTGGAAAAAGGTGGGAAAAGGTGGAAAAACGTGGAAGAAATTGGAAAAAGTGGAAAAAGTGGAAAAATTTGGGAAAATGTGGGAAAAAGGTGGGAAAAAAAGTGGAAAAAGGAGTGGAAAAAAGTGGAAAAAACTGGATAAAACTGGATAAAACTCAACTCAACTCATCAACTCATCAACTCAACTCATCAACTCATCAACTCAACTCATCAACTCAACTCCTCAACTCACGGCCCTCTGCCGTCCACCGAATTCTGCTCCATGGCTTCTAAACCTTTCACCGGCCCTCTGCCGTCCACCGAATTCTGCTCCATGGCTTCTAAACCTTTCACCGGCCCTCTGCCGTCCACCGAATTCTGCTCCATGGCTTCTAAACCTTTCACCGGCCCTCTGCCGTCCACCGAATTCTGCTCCATGGCTTCTAAACCTTTCACCGGCCCTCTGCCGTCCACCGAATTCTGCTCCATGGCTTCTAAACCTTTCCAGTTTTTTCCACTTTTTTCCACTTTTATCCAGTTTTATGGTGGAAAAAGGTGGGAAAAGGTGGAAAAACGTGGAAGAAATTGGAAAAAGTGGAAAAAGTGGAAAAATGTGGGAAAATGTGGGAAAAATGTGGGAAAAAAAGTGGAAAAAGGAGTGGAAAAAACTGGAAAAAACTGGATAAAACTGGATAAAACTCAACTCAACTCATCAACTCATCAACTCAACTCATCAACTCATCAACTCAACTCATCAACTCAACTCCTCAACTCACGGCCCTCTGCCGTCCACCGAATTCTGCTCCATGGCTTCTAAACCTTTCACCGGCCCTCTGCCGTCCACCGAATTCTGCTCCATGGCTTCTAAACCTTTCCAGTTTTTTCCACTTTTTTCCACTTTTATCCAGTTTTATGGTGGAAAAAGGTGGGAAAAGGTGGAAAAACGTGGAAGAAATTGGAAAAAGTGGAAAAAGTGGGAAAATGTGGGAAAATGTGGGAAAAATGTGGGAAAAAAAGTGGAAAAAGGAGTGGAAAAAACTGGAAAAAACTGGATAAAACTGGATAAAACTCAACTCAACTCATCAACTCATCAACTCAACTCATCAACTCATCAACTCAACTCATCAACTCAACTCCTCAACTCACGGCCCTCTGCCGTCCACCGAATTCTGCTCCATGGCTTCTAAACCTTTCACCGGCCCTCTGCCGTCCACCGAATTCTGCTCCATGGCTTCTAAACCTTTCACCGGCCCTCTGCCGTCCACCGAATTCTGCTCCATGGCTTCTAAACCTTTCCAGTTTTTTCCACTTTTTTCCACTTTTATCCAGTTTTATGGTGGAAAAAGGTGGAAAAACGTGGAAGAAATTGGAAAAAGTGGAAAAAGTGGAAAAATGTGGGAAAATATGGGAAAAAGGTGGGAAAAAAAGTGGAAAAAGGAGTGGAAAAAAGTGGAAAAAACTGGATAAAACTGGATAAAACTCAACTCAACTCATCAACTCATCAACTCAACTCATCAACTCATCAACTCAACTCATCAACTCAACTCATCAACTCATCAACTCAACTCATCAACTCAACTCATCAACTCAACTCATCAACTCAACTCATCAACTCAACTCATCAACTCATCAACTCAACTCATCAACTCATCAACTCAACTCATCAACTCATCAACTCAACTCATCAACTCATCAACTCAACTCATCAACTCAACTCATCAACTCAACTCATCAACTCATCAACTCAACTCATCAACTCAAAATATGTATTTATAAATAAAATAAATAAAATAAATAAAATAAATAAAATAAATAAAATAAATAAAATAAATAAAATAAATAAATAAAATAAATAAAATAAATAAAATAAATAAAATAAATAAAATAAATAAAATAAATAAAATAAATAAAATAAATAAAATAAATAAAATAAATAAAATAAATAAAATAAATAAAATAAATAAAATAAATAAAATAAATAAAATAAATAAAATAAATAAAATAAATAAAATAAATAAAATAAACTCAACTCATCAACTCAACTCATCAACTCAACTCATCAACTCATCAACTCAACTCATCAACTCAACTCATCAACTCAACTCATCAACTCAACTCATCAACTCAACTCATGAACTCAACTCATCAACTCATCAACTCAACTCATCAACTCAACTCATCAACTCAACTCATCAACTCAACTCATCAACTCATCAACTCATCAACTCAACAACTCAACTCATCGACTCAACTCATCAACTCAACTCATCAACTCATCAACTCAACTCATCAACTCAACTCATCAACTCAACTCATCAACTCATCAACTCAACTCATCAACTCAACTCATCAACTCATCAACTCAACTCATCAACTCAACTCATCAACTCATCTACTCAACTCATCAACTCAACTCATCAACTCAACTCATCAACTCAACTCATCAACTCAACTCATCAACTCAACTCATCAACTCAACTCATCAACTCATCAACTCAACTCATCAACTCATCAACTCAACTCATCAACTCATCAACTCAACTCATCAACGCAACTCATCAACTCATCAACTCAACTCATCAACTCATCAACTCAACTCATCAACTCAACTCATCAACTCAACTCATTAACTCAACTCATCAACTCAACTCATCAACTCAACTCATCAACTCAACTCATCAACTCATCAACTCAACTCATCAACTCAACTCATCAACGCAACTCATCAACTCAACTCATCAACTCATCAACTCAACTCATCAACTCAACTCATCAACTCAACTCATCAACTCAACTCATCAACTCATCAACTCAACTCAACTCATCAACTCATCAACTCAACTCATCAACTCATCAACTCAACTCATCAACGCAACTCATCAACTCATCAACTCAACTCATCAACTCATCAACTCAACTCATCAACTCATCAACTCAACTCATCAACTCATCAACTCAACTCATCAACTCAACTCATCAACTCAACTCATTAACTCAACTCATCAACTCAACTCATCAACTCAACTCATCAACTCATCAACTCAACTCATCAACTCAACTCATCAACTCAACTCATCAACTCAACTCATCAACTCATCAACTCAACTCATCAACTCAACTCATCAACTCAACTCATCAACTCATCAACTCAACTCAACTCATCAACTCATCAACTCAACTCATCAACTCATCAACTCAACTCATCAACGCAACTCATCAACTCATCAACTCAACTCATCAACTCATCAACTCAACTCATCAACTCATCAACTCAACTCATCAACTCATCAACTCAACTCATCAACTCAACTCATCAACTCAACTCATCAACTCATCAACTCATCAACTCAACTCATCAACTCAACTCATCAACTCAACTCATCAACTCATCAACTCAACTCATCAACTCAACTCATCAACTCAACTCATCAACTCATCAACTCAACTCATCAACTCAACTCATCAACTCAACTCATCAACTCATCAACTCAACTCATCAACTCAACTCATCAACTCAACTCATCAACTCATCAACTCAACTCATCAACTCAACTCATCAACTCAACTCATCAACTCATCAACTCAACTCATCAACTCATCAACTCAACTCATCAACTCAACTCATCAACTCATCAACTCAACTCATCAACTCAACTCATCAACTCAACTCATCAACTCAACTCATCAACTCAACTCATCAACTCAACTCATCAACTCATCAACTCAACTCATGAACTCAACTCATCAACTCAACTCATCAACTCATCAACTCAACTCATCAACTCAACTCATCAACTCAACTCATTAACTCAACTCATCAACTCAACTCATCAACTCAACTCATCAACTCATCAACTCAACTCATCAACTCAACTCATCAACTCAACTCATCAACTCATCAACTCAACTCATCAACTCAACTCATCAACTCATCAACTCAACTCATCAACTCAACTCATCAACTCAACTCATCAACTCATCAACTCAACTCATCAACTCATCAACTCAACTCATCAACTCATCAACTCAACTCATCAACGCAACTCATCAACTCATCAACTCAACTCATCAACTCATCAACTCAACTCATCAACTCATCAACTCAACTCATCAACTCATCAACTCAACTCATCAACTCAACTCATCAACTCAACTCATCAACTCATCAACTCATCAACTCAACTCATCAACTCAACTCATCAACTCATCAACTCAACTCATCAACTCAACTCATCAACTCAACTCATCAACTCATCAACTCAACTCATCAACTCAACTCATCAACTCAACTCATCAACTCAACTCATCAACTCATCAACTCAACTCATCAACTCAACTCATCAACTCAACTCATCAACTCATCAACTCAACTCATCAACTCAACTCATCAACTCAACTCATCAACTCAACTCATCAACTCATCAACTCAACTCATCAACTCATCAACTCAACTCATCAACTCATCAACTCAACTCATCAACTCATCAACTCAACTCATCAACTCAACTCATCAACTCAACTCATCAACTCATCAACTCAACTCATCAACTCAACTCATCAACTCAACTCATCAACTCATCAACTCAACTCATCAACTCAACTCATCAACTCAACTCATTAACTCAACTCATCAACTCAACTCATCAACTCAACGCATCAACTCAACTCATCAACTCAACTCATCAACTCAACTCATCAACTCATCAACTCAACTCATCAACTCAACTCATCAACTCAACTCATCAACTCATCAACTCAACTCATCAACTCAACTCATCAACTCAACTCATCAACTCATCAACTCATCAACTCATCAACTCATCAACTCAACTCATCAACTCATCAACTCAACTCATCAACTCAACTCATCAACTCAACTCATTAACTCAACTCATCAACTCAACTCATCAACTCAACTCATCAACTCATCAACTCAACTCATCAACTCAACTCATCAACTCAACTCATCAACTCATCAACTCAACTCATTCATCAACTCATCAACTCAACTCATCAACTCAACTCATCAACTCAACTCATCAACTCAACTCATCAACTCATCAACTCAACTCATCAACTCAACTCATCAACTCAACTCATCAACTCATCAACTCAACTCATCAACTCAAAATATTTATTTATAAATAAAATAAATAAAATAAATAAAATAAATAAAATAAATAAAATAAATAAAATAAATAAAATAAATAAAATAAATAAAATAAATAAAATAAATAAAATAAATAAAATAAATAAATAAAATAAATAAAATAAATAAAATAAATAAAATAAATAAAATAAATAAAATAAATAAAATAAATAAAATAAATAAAATAAATAAAATAAATAAAATAAATAAAATAAATAAAATAAATAAAATAAATAAAATAAATAAAATAAATAAAATAAATAAAATAAACTCAACTCATCAACTCAACTCATCAACTCAACTCATCAACTCATCAACTCAACTCATCAACTCAACTCATCAACTCAACTCATCAACTCAACTCATCAACTCAACTCATTAACTCAACTCATCAACTCATCAACTCAACTCATCAACTCAACTCATCAACTCATCAACTCAACTCATCAACTCAACTCATCAACTCATCAACTCAACTCATCAACTCAACTCATCAACTCATCTACTCAACTCATCAACTCAACTCATCAACTCAACTCATCAACTCATCAACTCAACTCATCAACTCAACTCATCAACTCAACTCATCAACTCATCAACTCATCAACTCAACTCATCAACTCATCAACTCAACTCATCAACTCAACTCATCAACTCAACTCATCAACTCAACTCATCAACTCAACTCATCAACTCATCAACTCAACTCATCAACTCAACTCATCAACTCAACTCATCAACTCATCAACTCAACTCATCAACTCAACTCATCAACTCAACTCATTAACTCAACTCATCAACTCAACTCATCAACTCACCTCATCAACTCAACTCATCAACTCATCAACTCAACTCATCAACTCAACTCATCAACTCAACTCATCAACTCATCAACTCAACTCATCAACTCAACTCATCAACTCAACTCATCAACTCATCAACTCAACTCATCAACTCAACTCATCAACTCAACTCATCAACTCAACTCATCAACTCATCAACTCAACTCAACTCATCAACTCATCAACTCAACTCATCAACTCATCAACTCAACTCATCAACGCAACTCATCAACTCATCAACTCAACTCATCAACTCATCAACTCATCAACTCAACTCATCAACTCATCAACTCAACTCATCAACTCATCAACTCAACTCATCAACTCAACTCATCAACTCATCAACTCAACTCATCAACTCAACTCATCAACTCAACTCATCAACTCATCAACTCAACTCATCAACTCAACTCATCAACTCATCAACTCAACTCATCAACTCAACTCATCAACTCAACTCATCAACTCAACTCATCAACTCATCAACTCAACTCATCAACTCAACTCATCAACTCAACTCATCAACTCATCAACTCAACTCATCAACTCAACTCATCAACTCATCAACTCAACTCATCAACTCAACTCATCAACTCATCTACTCAACTCATCAACTCAACTCATCAACTCAACTCATCAACTCATCAACTCAACTCATCAACTCAACTCATCAACTCAACTCATCAACTCATCAACTCAACTCATCAACTCATCAACTCAACTCATCAACTCATCAACTCAACTCATCAACTCATCAACTCAACTCATCAACTCAACTCATCAACTCAACTCATCAACTCAACTCATCAACTCATCAACTCAACTCATCAACTCAACTCATCAACTCAACTCATTAACTCAACTCATCAACTCAACTCATCAACTCAACTCATCAACTCAACTCATCAACTCATCAACTCAACTCATCAACTCAACTCATCAACGCAACTCATCAACTCAACTCATCAACTCATCAACTCAACTCATCAACCCAACTCATCAACTCAACTCATCAACTCAACTCATCAACTCATCAACTCAACTCAACTCATCAACTCATCAACTCAACTCATCAACTCATCAACTCAACTCATCAACGCAACTCATCAACTCATCAACTCAACTCATCAACTCATCAACTCAACTCATCAACTCATCAACTCAACTCATCAACTCATCAACTCAACTCATCAACTCAACTCATCAACTCAACTCATTAACTCAACTCATCAACTCAACTCATCAACTCAACTCATCAACTCAACTCATCAACTCATCAACTCAACTCATCAACTCAACTCATCAACTCAACTCATCAACTCAACTCATCAACTCAACTCATCAACTCAACTCATCAACTCATCAACTCAACTCAACTCATCAACTCATCAACTCAACTCATCAACTCATCAACTCAACTCATCAACGCAACTCATCAACTCATCAACTCAACTCATCAACTCATCAACTCAACTCATCAACTCATCAACTCAACTCATCAACTCATCAACTCAACTCATCAACTCAACTCATCAACTCAACTCATCAACTCAACTCATCAACTCATCAACTCAACTCATCAACTCAACTCATCAACTCAACTCATCAACTCATCAACTCAACTCATCAACTCAACTCATCAACTCAACTCATCAACTCATCAACTCAACTCATCAACTCAACTCATCAACTCAACTCATCAACTCATCAACTCAACTCATCAACTCAACTCATCAACTCAACTCATCAACTCATCAACTCAACTCATCAACTCATCAACTCAACTCATCAACTCAACTCATCAACTCATCAACTCAACTCATCAACTCAACTCATCAACTCAACTCATCAACTCAACTCATCAACTCAACTCATCAACTCAACTCATCAACTCATCAACTCAACTCATGAACTCAACTCATCAACTCAACTCATCAACTCATCAACTCAACTCATCAACTCAACTCATCAACTCAACTCATTAACTCAACTCATCAACTCAACTCATCAACTCAACTCATCAACTCATCAACTCAACTCATCAACTCAACTCATCAACTCAACTCATCAACTCATCAACTCAACTCATCAACTCAACTCATCAACTCATCAACTCAACTCATCAACTCAACTCATCAACTCAACTCATCAACTCATCAACTCAACTCAACTCATCAACTCATCAACTCAACTCATCAACTCATCAACTCAACTCATCAACGCAACTCATCAACTCATCAACTCAACTCATCAACTCATCAACTCAACTCATCAACTCATCAACTCAACTCATCAACTCATCAACTCAACTCATCAACTCAACTCATCAACTCAACTCATCAACTCATCAACTCATCAACTCAACTCATCAACTCAACTCATCAACTCATCAACTCAACTCATCAACTCAACTCATCAACTCAACTCATCAACTCATCAACTCAACTCATCAACTCAACTCATCAACTCAACTCATCAACTCAACTCATCAACTCATCAACTCAACTCATCAACTCAACTCATCAACTCAACTCATCAACTCATCAACTCAACTCATCAACTCAACTCATCAACTCAACTCAACTCATCAACTCATCAACTCAACTCATCAACTCATCAACTCAACTCATCAACTCATCAACTCAACTCATCAACTCATCAACTCAACTCATCAACTCAACTCATCAACTCAACTCATCAACTCATCAACTCAACTCATCAACTCAACTCATCAACTCAACTCATCAACTCATCAACTCAACTCATCAACTCAACTCATCAACTCAACTCATTAACTCAACTCATCAACTCAACTCATCAACTCAACGCATCAACTCAACTCATCAACTCAACTCATCAACTCAACTCATCAACTCATCAACTCAACTCATCAACTCAACTCATCAACTCAACTCATTAACTCAACTCATCAACTCAACTCATCAACTCAACTCATCAACTCATCAACTCAACTCATCAACTCAACTCATCAACTCAACTCATCAACTCATCAACTCAACTCATCAACTCAACTCATCAACTCATCAACTCAACTCATCAACTCAACTCATCAACTCAACTCATCAACTCATCAACTCAACTCAACTCATCAACTCATCAACTCAACTCATCAACTCATCAACTCAACTCATCAACGCAACTCATCAACTCATCAACTCAACTCATCAACTCATCAACTCAACTCATCAACTCATCAACTCAACTCATCAACTCATCAACTCAACTCATCAACTCAACTCATCAACTCAACTCATCAACTCATCAACTCATCAACTCAACTCATCAACTCAACTCATCAACTCATCAACTCAACTCATCAACTCAACTCATCAACTCAACTCATCAACTCATCAACTCAACTCATCAACTCAACTCATCAACTCAACTCATCAACTCAACTCATCAACTCATCAACTCAACTCATCAACTCAACTCATCAACTCAACTCATCAACTCATCAACTCAACTCATCAACTCAACTCATCAACTCAACTCATCAACTCAACTCATCAACTCAACTCATCAACTCATCAACTCAACTCATCAACTCATCAACTCAACTCATCAACTCATCAACTCAACTCATCAACTCATCAACTCAACTCATCAACTCAACTCATCAACTCAACTCATCAACTCATCAACTCAACTCATCAACTCAACTCATCAACTCAACTCATCAACTCATCAACTCAACTCATCAACTCAACTCATCAACTCAACTCATTAACTCAACTCATCAACTCAACTCATCAACTCAACGCATCAACTCAACTCATCAACTCAACTCATCAACTCAACTCATCAACTCATCAACTCAACTCATCAACTCAACTCATCAACTCAACTCATCAACTCATCAACTCAACTCATCAACTCAACTCATCAACTCAACTCATCAACTCATCAACTCATCAACTCATCAACTCAACTCATCAACTCATCAACTCAACTCATCAACTCAACTCATCAACTCAACTCATTAACTCAACTCATCAACTCAACTCATCAACTCAACTCATCAACTCATCAACTCAACTCATCAACTCAACTCATCAACTCAACTCATCAACTCATCAACTCAACTCATCAACTCAACTCATCAACTCATCAACTCAACTCATCAACTCAACTCATCAACTCAACTCATCAACTCAACTCATCAACTCATCAACTCAACTCATCAACTCAACTCATCAACTCAACTCATCAACTCATCAACTCAACTCATCAACTCAAAATATTTATTTATAAATAAAATAAATAAAATAAATAAAATAAATAAAATAAATAAAATAAATAAAATAAATAAAATAAATAAAATAAATAAAATAAATAAAATAAATAAAATAAATAAAATAAATAAATAAAATAAAATAAATAAAATAAATAAAATAAATAAAATAAATAAAATAAATAATAAATAAAATAAATAAAATAAATAAAATAAATAAAATAAATAAAATAAATAAAATAAATAAAATAAATAAAATAAATAAAATAAACTCAACTCATCAACTCAACTCATCAACTCAACTCATCAACTCATCAACTCAACTCATCAACTCAACTCATCAACTCAACTCATCAACTCAACTCATCAACTCAACTCATTAACTCAACTCATCAACTCATCAACTCAACTCATCAACTCAACTCATCAACTCATCAACTCAACTCATCAACTCAACTCATCAACTCATCAACTCAACTCATCAACTCAACTCATCAACTCATCTACTCAACTCATCAACTCAACTCATCAACTCAACTCATCAACTCATCAACTCAACTCATCAACTCAACTCATCAACTCAACTCATCAACTCATCAACTCATCAACTCAACTCATCAACTCATCAACTCAACTCATCAACTCAACTCATCAACTCAACTCATCAACTCAACTCATCAACTCATCAACTCAACTCATCAACTCAACTCATCAACTCAACTCATCAACTCATCAACTCAACTCATCAACTCAACTCATCAACTCAACTCATTAACTCAACTCATCAACTCAACTCATCAACTCACCTCATCAACTCAACTCATCAACTCATCAACTCAACTCATCAACTCAACTCATCAACTCAACTCATCAACTCATCAACTCAACTCATCAACTCAACTCATCAACTCAACTCATCAACTCATCAACTCAACTCATCAACTCAACTCATCAACTCAACTCATCAACTCA
This sequence comes from Notolepis coatsorum, assembly GCF_963971535.1. Taxonomy (NCBI): domain Eukaryota; kingdom Metazoa; phylum Chordata; class Actinopteri; order Aulopiformes; family Paralepididae; genus Notolepis; species Notolepis coatsorum. Next base: position 520,231 of record NW_028170718.1, on the reverse strand, counting down.
ACTCATCAACTCATCAACTCAACTCAACTCATCAACTCATCAACTCAACTCATCAACTCATCAACTCAACTCATCAACGCAACTCATCAACTCATCAACTCAACTCATCAACTCATCAACTCATCAACTCATCAACTCAACTCATCAACTCATCAACTCAACTCATCAACTCATCAACTCAACTCATCAACTCATCAACTCAACTCATCAACTCAACTCATCAACTCATCAACTCAACTCATCAACTCAACTCATCAACTCATCAACTCAACTCATCAACTCAACTCATCAACTCATCAACTCAACTCATCAACTCAACTCATCAACTCAACTCATCAACTCATCAACTCAACTCATCAACTCAACTCATCAACTCAACTCATCAACTCATCAACTCAACTCATCAACTCAACTCATCAACTCAACTCATCAACTCATCAACTCAACTCATCAACTCAACTCATCAACTCAACTCATCAACTCATCAACTCAACTCATCAACTCATCAACTCAACTCATCAACTCATCAACTCAACTCATCAACTCATCAACTCAACTCATCAACTCAACTCATCAACTCAACTCATCAACTCAACTCATCAACTCATCAACTCAACTCATCAACTCAACTCATCAACTCAACTCATCAACTCATCAACTCAACTCATCAACTCAACTCATCAACTCAACTCATTAACTCAACTCATCAACTCAACTCATCAACTCAACGCATCAACTCAACTCATCAACTCAACTCATCAACTCAACTCATCAACTCATCAACTCAACTCATCAACTCAACTCATCAACTCAACTCATCAACTCATCAACTCAACTCATCAACTCAACTCATCAACTCAACTCATCAACTCAACTCATCAACTCAACTCATCAACTCATCAACTCAACTCATCAACTCATCAACTCAACTCATCAACTCAACTCATCAACTCAACTCATCAACTTTTTCCACCTTTTGATTTTTTTCCGTTTTTTCACTTTTTCCACTTTTTTCCAGGTTTATCCAGTTTTTTTTCCACTTTTTTGCCCACCTTTTCCCACTTTTTTTCCACTTTTATCCACTTTTTCCACTTTCCAAATAGGTGAAAAAAGGTGGGAAAAGTGGAAAAAGTGGAATTGCTTAAAGTGGAATCGCTTAAATAAAATAAATAAAATAAATAAAATAAATAAAATAAATAAAATAAATAAAATAAATAAAATAAATAAAATAAATAAAATAAATAAAATAAATAAAATAAATAAAATAAATAAAATAAATAAAATAAATAAAATAAATAAAATAAATAAAATAAATAAAATAAATAAAATAAATAAAATAAATAAAATAAATAAAATAAATAAAATAAATAAAATAAATAAAATAAATAAAATAAATAAAATAAATAAAATAAATAAAATAAATAAAATAAATAAAATAAACTCAACTCATCAACTCAACTCATCAACTCAACTCATCAACTCAACTCATCAACTCAACTCATTAACTCAACTCATCAACTCATCAACTCAACTCATCAACTCAACTCATCAACTCATCAACTCAACTCATCAACTCAACTCATCAACTCATCAACTCAACTCATCAACTCAACTCATCAACTCATCTACTCAACTCATCAACTCAACTCATCAACTCAACTCATCAACTCATCAACTCAACTCATCAACTCAACTCATCAACTCAACTCATCAACTCATCAACTCATCAACTCAACTCATCAACTCATCAACTCAACTCATCAACTCAACTCATCAACTCAACTCATCAACTCAACTCATCAACTCATCAACTCAACTCATCAACTCAACTCATCAACTCAACTCATCAACTCATCAACTCAACTCATCAACTCAACTCATCAACTCAACTCATTAACTCAACTCATCAACTCAACTCATCAACTCACCTCATCAACTCAACTCATCAACTCATCAACTCAACTCATCAACTCAACTCATCAACTCAACTCATCAACTCATCAACTCAACTCATCAACTCAACTCATCAACTCAACTCATCAACTCATCAACTCAACTCATCAACTCAACTCATCAACTCAACTCATCAACTCAACTCATCAACTCATCAACTCAACTCAACTCATCAACTCATCAACTCAACTCATCAACTCATCAACTCAACTCATCAACGCAACTCATCAACTCATCAACTCAACTCATCAACTCATCAACTCATCAACTCATCAACTCAACTCATCAACTCATCAACTCAACTCATCAACTCATCAACTCAACTCATCAACTCATCAACTCAACTCATCAACTCAACTCATCAACTCATCAACTCAACTCATCAACTCAACTCATCAACTCAACTCATCAACTCATCAACTCAACTCATTAACTCAACTCATCAACTCATCAACTCAACTCATCAACTCAACTCATCAACTCAACTCATCAACTCATCAACTCAACTCATCAACTCAACTCATCAACTCAACTCATCAACTCATCAACTCAACTCATCAACTCAACTCATCAACTCAACTCATCAACTCATCAACTCAACTCATCAACTCAACTCATCAACTCAACTCATCAACTCATCAACTCAACTCATCAACTCATCAACTCAACTCATCAACTCATCAACTCAACTCATCAACTCATCAACTCAACTCATCAACTCAACTCATCAACTCAACTCATCAACTCAACTCATCAACTCATCAACTCAACTCATCAACTCAACTCATCAACTCAACTCATCAACTCATCAACTCAACTCATCAACTCAACTCATCAACTCAACTCATTAACTCAACTCATCAACTCAACTCATCAACTCAACGCATCAACTCAACTCATCAACTCAACTCATCAACTCAACTCATCAACTCATCAACTCAACTCATCAACTCAACTCATCAACTCAACTCATCAACTCATCAACTCAACTCATCAACTCAACTCATCAACTCAACTCATCAACTCAACTCATCAACTCAACTCATCAACTCATCAACTCAACTCATCAACTCAACTCATCAACTCAACTCATCAACTCAACTCATCAACTTTTTCCACCTTTTGATTTTTTTCCGTTTTTTCACTTTTTCCACTTTTTTCCAGGTTTATCCAGTTTTTTTCCACTTTTTTGCCCACCTTTTCCCACTTTTTTTCCACTTTTATCCACTTTTTTCCACTTTCCAAATAGGTGAAAAAAGGTGGGAAAAGTGGAAAAAGTGGAATTGCTTAAAGTGGAATCGCTTAAATAAAATAAATAAAATAAATAAAATAAATAAAATAAATAAAATAAATAAAATAAATAAAATAAATAAAATAAATAAAATAAATAAAATAAATAAAATAAATAAAATAAATAAAATAAATAAAATAAATAAAATAAATAAAATAAATAAAATAAATAAAATAAATAAAATAAAATAAATAAAATAAATAAAATAAATAAAATAAATAAAATAAATAAAATAAATAAAATAAATAAAATAAATAAAATAAATAAAATAAATAAAATAAATAAAATAAATAAAATAAATAAAATAAATAAAATAAATAAAATAAATAAAATAAATAAAATAAATAAAATAAATAAAATAAATAAAATAAATAAAATAAATAAAATAAATAAAATAAATAAAATAAATAAAATAAATAAAATAAACTCAACTCATTAACTCAACTCATCAACTCAACTCATCAACTCATCAACTCAACTCAACTCAACTCATCAACTCAACTCATCAACTCATCAATAGAATAGAATAGAATAGAATAGACTTTTAATTGTCATTGCACAGTATACAACGAAATTTCAGGGGAGCTCCCACAGACCGTAGTACATAATACATACTTGAACACATCAACTCAACTCATCAACTCAATTCATCAACTCAACTCATCAACTCAACTCATCAACTCATCAACTCAACTCAACTCAACTCATCAACTCAACTCATCAACTCAACTCATCAACTCAACTCATCAACTCATCAACTCAACTCAACTCATCAACTCATCAACTCAACTCATCAACTGATTCAATTCAATGAGTCATCAATTCAACTCATCAACTCAATTCATCAACTCAACTCATCAACTCAACTCATCAACTCATCAACTCAACTCAACTAATTTTATTTATTTAAGCGATTTGGAAAAAGTTGCACCGTTCGACCCTTTCCCGACGTTTTTGATGCAGGAAGCGATTTGGAAAAAGTTCATCATCAACTCAACTCATCAGCTCATCAACTCATCAACTCATCAACTCAACTCATCAACTCAACTCAACTCATCAACTCAACTCATCAACTCAACTCATCAACTCATCAACTCATCAACTCATCAACTCATCAACTCAACTCATCAACTCATCAACTCATCAACTCAACTCATCAACTCATCAACTCAACTCATCAACTCAACTCATCAACTCATCAACTCATCAACTCAACTCATCAACTCATCAACTCATCAACTCAACTCATCAACTCATCAACTCAACTCATCAACTCATCAACTCAACTCATCAACTCAACTCATCAACTCATCAACTCAACTCATCAACTCATCAACTCAACTCATCAACTTATCAACTCAACTCATCAATAGAATAGAATAGAATAGACTTTTAATTGTCATTGCACAGTATACAACGACATTTCTGGGGAGCTCCCACAGACCGTAGTACATAATACATACTTGAACACATAACACATAACACTGTACATAACAGAATATTTTAAATAATAAAGTGCATAATGGGTGGTGATCAGAGATTATCAAGTGCAGTGGTAAGTGCATGGTGCACGTGAGGGGACAGTCAATGAGTGTTTAACAGTCTAACTGCTTGGGGGAAAAAGCTGTTCTTAAATCGTGTACTCTTAGCATGTATCAACTCAACTCATCAACTCAACTCATCAACTCATCAACTCAACTCAACTCATCAACTCAACTCATCAACTCATCAACTCAACTCATCAACTCATCAACTCAACTCATCAACTCATCAACTCAACTCATCACATCAACTCATCAACTCAACTCATCAGCTCATCAACTCATCAACTCATCAAATTTCAAATAAAATTTCGAATAGCAGCAAACTAACGTTTGAAGGTGAGTTTAAACTACTAAATAAGATCCTAAACACTGTCACAACAGCAGTCATAGTGTATATTTTCAACAATACGTTTGTTTACCAATAGGTTATTGGGTTTGTGTTGCCGCTGTTTAAAGAGACTCCAATTGAATTGATTTACCGAGTGACTGAGTTCCTTTTCTTTTTAAAATGTAAACTACAGTATAAGATCCCAAACAATGTCACAACAGCAGTCATAGTGTATATTTTCAACAATACGTTTGTTTACCAATAGGTTAAACTGTCGTGTTTTGTTTCTGCACAGCAGATCTATCATATAATAAAGTTAAGATGGGAGTTTGCAACGTTTACATTTGATTAGCTGTTACATTAATACATTGTGTCCTATCTATCTATCTCACTATCTGCTATGCTTTTATTTTTTACTCCGTTTATTTGATCAGGGACAGTGCATATCAATCAACAGTTATACATTTATAAATTAATACAAATTAAAAACTGTAAATATGCCAACATTAGCAGGGTTGCTAGTTTTCAGTTGTAGTCCCTGGGCTAGATGTTTAAGCCAGAAACAAACAGAAAAATAGAAGGACATTAAAGCTAATATAAAAACAATTTAAAACATATTCTGTACTCAGTACTAGGCATTCATGCATCTATAAAAAATAAATAAAAAAAAAGAAAACAGTGTACAGGGACAAATCAAAGCCCATACATGTACAGTATAAGCACTGTATATGCAGGCAGGCACACATATACATAATCAGGACAGTCAGGCTAGTGGGCAAGTGTACAGGGGTTGGGCAGCTGGACTGAGACGTGACTTGCTAATGGCCATGCTTAGAGTGTGTGTGAAGGACCTGCGTGTATTAGTACTGCGGATGTGTGATGGGATGGTGTTCCAGAACGCTGCAGCTTGTCTGTGTAATATAAAGATATGTCATATAGTGTTTTGCTTTGTACAGGAAATAATGAAGAAGTTCAACTTCTTCCCTGGAAGGATGGATGTCTCTTTCAGGAAGGGTCCACCGGGCCATCTACAGCAGGACCCCTTCTGAGGAGGCAAGGAGGATCAAAGACAATCCCTCCTTGCAAGACAAGTCTGCAGCACTGACGGAGGAGATGGTGATGGCTAATCAAATACCCAGCGCTCCACCTCTCTGTCAGGGACACAGGGGAGAGGTTTGGACTGCAGTACCTTGAACCAGGCTGTGGTCCAGTTCCACCGGACTGGGACCAACACAAGTCCCTAAAGTCAACCCCTCCTCCTCCTCTTCCTGTTGCTGTAAAAGCAGAGCAGCCCTCCGTCCAGCCACGGTCTATCCCTCCTGTGGTGTTTCACTTCCCCCATGCCCACCACACATCAGATGATAGAAAGGGAGACACCTCACAGGTAATCTTCATTCAACTTGATTTTTACACATTCCTGTTGTCTTAACAGTGTTGTCCAGCTGTTTACCAGCTAATCACTAATAGCAATTTGGTGTGTTTTCCAGGAGAGCTGTGACATCAGTGAGCTCTCCCCTGCCTTTTTCCCCGGAAGCAGCACAAACTCGCCTGCAAAGTGATGTTGGCTCTTTTATGGACACAGGTCATTCTAATTATACTGAAGTCAGACATATGTCTACAAATAACTGTTAGTTAGTAGTTGACATCTCCCCCACACATCACTTGTTGTCTAACTCAGGGGTTCCCAAACTTTTCAGGCCGCGACCCCCAGGTACTGATGATGCGGCCTCAGTCTTGGTTCATTTTATATCTAAGCACTTAGAGGATCCTACCTCTTATGTCCGACTTTTATTTGTAGATTTTAGCACCTTTTAATTGAGAAGCTGAATGGGCTTAATGTCCACCCTCTCATTATAAGATGGTATCATTCCTTTTTAACTAACCGTACACAGCGGGTCAGTGTTAACGGCACTCTTTCAGAATCTAGAACCCTGAGCACTGGAGCTCCCCAGGGTATAGTAAGTTCACCTGTGCTTTTTACCTTATATACAAACGAGTGCAGAAGCATCTATCCTGCCATTTTAGCTCTAATTAAGAATGACAGTGACCTAGCTGACTATTATTTGGAAATCCAGAGGTTTGTAAACTGGTGCGACAATAACTGTCTGGTTTTAAATGTTAAGAAGACTGAGGAGATGGTGTTTGACCCCAGAGGTGTTGGGGACCACAGGCCTGTGGTCATCCACACACAGTTCATCTCACAGGTCTCTTCATATAAATATCTTGGGATTTTTGTCGATAACACACTAACCTGGAACACCCATGTAGATAGCCTGTGTAGCAGACTACAACAACGACTACGTCGCCTTAGAGTGCATGGTGTAGATCAAAAATGTATGTTACTTTTCTACCAATCTGTCTCATCAGATATGGTATTACAGCTTGGTTTGGTAACCTGTCTGTACAATTAAAGTCCAAACTGGTCCGTCTGATGCAGACCGCATGGAAGATCATAGGGGTGAAAGGTCACCCATCCCTGCAGTCTATGTTTGAACAGGCTACTCTAAGGCAAGCCAATAGAATAGTCTCGGACCCCTCCCATGTCTTACATGCCGAGTATTCAGATTCAGATTCCTTTATTAAGCCATTTGTGTAAAAACACATTGGTAATTGTTGCGGCATTACAGTGTATGCATTTTCCATTTATTTTTTCACAGTAACAACAACACCAACACAGACAGTATGAGCTACTGTCCTCTGGGAGGAGGTTTAGAGTTCCACGCTCTAGACTAAATATGTTTAAAAACTCCTTTATTCCGATCTCAGTTAAACTTTAAAATAGTGCCAGATAAAGGGCAACTATCGAATAACGGATGTTTGGTTGTTATATTATCGTGTATACTATAATATTAATATTATATTATTTGTGTATACTATTCTAATGTGGTGTTGCCAGACATCCTGCTGTGCAGGTACTTTACTGTATCTTTTATATTGTGTATTGTTTGGAGTCAGTTGTGTTGTGTCATGTCTGTATGTATGTGTCTGTGGCTGTAGTGGGTGTAAGCCCAAGACAAATTTCCCAGCTGATGGGACAATAAAGTGACTCTTGACTCTTGACAACACTTGTTGTCTATTTTTCACCAGTTTACTTTCTCTCAATAACAATTGATTTTTAAAATCTTTTTATTTAATTTGTTTATGTTTGTGCAGGCAGTCAAGCGGTCAGTGTCCCTGTCACCACTTTGCCGCCTGCCCTGGTGAATCCACCAGCTCCAGCCACACCAGGCTGCAGTGAAGAAGATTGTGAGGTATATATTTTTTCTCCCACCAACCCACCCCCTCCTAATGTACAGTCTCCTCACCGTCATATGTATATAATCCATGTTAGGATCTATGGGTAACAGTACTGTATATTTGCATATCGTATATGTCACAAATGTAACAGTACTATATACCTGTATGTCATGTATGTCGCTATGTCATAAATGTCATGATGTCATGTATGTGTGTGTCATAAATGTCACTATGAATTGAAAATGGGGGACCCTGATGTAAACAAGACAAACATCTTTCTCTGGTCTGCATCCCCTTAACAAGTGTGTGTATTGAGCCGTACTGTATTGTACCCATTCTGCAATCTGTTAAATAAAGTTTTCATTCATTCAGTGAGATGCTGGAGAAGCAGCAGCAGCAACAACAACAGCGGCTCCCCAAGAGGACAGACGCAACTGCCTCGCCTGTGGTCAGCCAAAGTCCCGGTTCCTCAGAGATGGCTCCACCATCCACTTTTTTTATCAGACTGGAGCGGTGAGATACTTCTACTGCTCCACTAAAGTCTTCCAGACCTATGCAGCAGAAGGACTCACCAATCCCAGGATGCCATTCCAGGACTTTGTTGAGACAGAGTTTTTTCAGAGGGAGCTGGAGGCCTTGAAGCGGCAGGGGATGGTGAATCAAGTGCTGGAGGAGAGAAGGAGGGGTGCAATGATGTACACTCCGATTCCATCAGTTGGGAGGGCTAGCACCAGTTTTCAGCATTCACCTCTCACATCTACACCTATGCCTGATCTTGGAAAGTTATCGGATGCCAATGACAGTTACACTGTTCTGCCACAATTGAGTGCAGTTAAATCAGAAGTACCTGACACAAATATTGGGGATTCTTCAGTGGAGATGGTAGCAGGCATAGCGAAGCAGATTGGGATCTCCATAGGGGAGAGTATTGCCGCATGCCTAGAGTCAAAGGGGAACAGTGGGATCGGGTACAATGTTGCAGCGAGTACATTAAACTCTAGTGGGATGGTCCCTTCTCTGGTAAACATGGTGGTGAAGTCTGAGATTAGGGAGCCAGTGTGCTTTAGAGGAGATGGTTCTGATACATGCACAGTGTATGAATGGGAGTCAGTAGTCAGGACATACTTGCAAAAAAGGGGGATCTCAGTGGCAGAGCAGGCTGAGGAGGTCATGAGTAGGCTCATGGGGAGGGCACGGGAGGTGGTGAGAGTAAGCATATGCAGTAACCCCTCTTTTGATCTGTCTAGTGGCCCAGGTCCTATTTTTGATATGCTAAAACAGCACTTTAGTGACACTGCTTTCTCCACCATGCCTTTAGCTGACTTTTATTCCACCATCCCATTCTCTGGTGAGCAACCTTTTGATTATTGGCTCAGACTGAACAGGGCTATGGATGTGACGGAGGACTGTCTAAAGAGACAGAGTAAGACAATTGATGATCCATCTTGTGAGCTCACAGCCATGTTTATTAGACATTGCCCTGACCCTGAACTGTCTCTCATATTCAAGTGCAAGCCTTAGGGCCCGCGTCCACCAATCTCACAAAAACACTGGCAGTGCGCCGGCAGTGCTGGCCTGAAGCGCATCTTGTAGATGACAGAAAGAAATCTACAGCCATCCTTTTATCGTTTTTTCCTGCCACGGTTTTGCACATATTATAGCATATTTTAATAACTTTATTGTATATTAATTATATAGTTATTGCCTGACACCACAGTTCGCCCTTTGCTTTTTATTAGCTTTTTAGTAGTGTATTCGTGTAGTTATTATTATTAGTGTATTTGTGTTTTGTCGCGAATCTCAATGGCCCGTCTACTGTGGGAGACAGCCAAGACAGGCAGGCAGCTCCAGTGGTTACAAACAGAGTGGTAGATATGAATGGCTGTGATTGGTTGTCTGAAAATGAGCTCAGCGCATCGCTCTGAAAGTTCAGAAAGTTTCAACTTTCGGCCGCACAAAAAAGCTGAAAAAAGAACCCGACTGCAGCACATTTCCTATAGGCGGCGCATGCGGCCGCATACACTCTCTCCCCATTGGGATACATTGAAAAAAGACGCGTGCGGTCATAAATATGAGGCAGGTGGATCCGCGCCCTAGGGTGGTGGTGCCACTGGTGCGCTAAGCTAACGTTAGCCGAGGTGAGGCTTAGTTAGCGGCGCGCAACTAGCAAACATACTGACCCAGGTAAAGCACTGTGGGGACGGAGCCCCATCGGATGACAAACTGTCCACACTGGAACACCTGCTGCAGCCGCTGCTTGGTCTCTTTGCTGAGTTTCGCCATGTTATGTCTGCGTCTGTTCAAAGGCAGCGTTATTATCACAGAGCTCGGGAAGTCACGTGAGCGCACGCGTTGCTCGTAAAGACCAATTCTCGAAGACACTCTGACGTCACAAGACCGCCGCCATCTTGGTATTGGAGGGAAACAAACGGATTTCTACTGATCAAATGTATGCGTTGAGCTCCGGGTTTATTACATATTTGATCACATTCTTGTTAATTTCATAACCTTTTCATATAATTTGTTTTGAAAATATTGAGGTCAACATGGCATTTCACTATTTCGAAAGCCTTTCTGGTGATTCTAGGTGCATGTTTCCCCCCCCCCCCCCACCTGTCCTCTAGATGGCACTAGGGTTGGGAACCGGTTCCTAATTGGCCGATGCCTGGAACCGTGTGGCTCCCGTGACTTTCAATTCCCTTATCGCTGCCAGGTTTTTCCTACAGTTGCGCAATAACGTTAGCATGTAGCCATGGCAGATTCTATTTGATTCCTTAAGGGCTCGAAATTGCCTGGGTTTTGGTAATATGCTCCCAAAATGCTCCCGCTGTTTGGCTACTTCTATGTGCAGTGAAAACTACTTGAATGCTTTAGAACCTAGTCATTGATTTAGTTCAGGGTGAGCTCAAATTAGCCGCAGAGCTAACGCTAGGTAACGTGAGCTAACGCTATTTAATCAAGCTCACAAAGAGAGATAAACAGCTGACAGCGGATAGTACAGGTACAAATACAATAAAACAGCAGGTGGGGGCTGTTGTGTAAACCTTGTACTCTTTAGTTCACATATAATAAGAGGCGGAGTGTTTGTTTACAAGTCTGTACACTGTAAGCCAGGAAGTACCGAGGTGGTGCAACATACAAATGTGTCCGTGTAGCAACACAAGCCAATACCTTATAGGACAGGGGCCCGGGGAGGGAGCTCTGTGTGTGTGTGTGTGTGTGTGTGTGTGTGTGTGTGTGTGTGTGTGTGTGTGTGTGTGTGTGTGTGTGTGTGTGTGTGTGTGTGTGTGTGTGTGTGTGTGTGTGTGTGTGTGTGTGTGTGTGTGTGTGTGTGTGTGAGACAGAAGTCAGTCTCAGAGGAATAATGACCTGTTATTCAATAGATTAAATTAGTTTAAGAATAAAAAAATAAATACATTTTAAGAGAATCTCAAATACATTATTTTATTTAAGTGTAGGCTATAGTTAATGTTTAATTTTTTACAGTTTTTGTATTTTTCTGACATGGGGGCTCAACAATAAATGACAATCAGAAATGTCAAGTTGCATGTTGTTATTCTAACCAGCTTAGACCCCTACGCTCTGCATCTTCTGGCCGCCTCAGACCTACTCCTATCCAAGCTCCGGGAGGGTCATCAAAGAGAAGTCGCCTATTCTCAGTCCTTGCCCCACAATGGTGGAATGAACTACCCACCCCAGTTAGGACAGCCGAATCACGTCCAATCTTTCGCCGTCGACTAAAGACGCACTTCTTCAACCATTATCTGAATAAAAAAAAATATATCTAACCCTAACTAACCGTACTGTCATGCACTTGTCCTAATAAACTAACCTACACTGTAGCACTCAACACTTTGATGAACATTGTTGCTCAGCTGATAGAGTTGTGCCCTTCCTGATGGCTTGTCGTACAGAACTTGTAAGTCGCTTTAGATAAAAGCGTCAGCTAAATGACTAAATGTAAATGTAAATGTAGTTCTGTTGCATTTCCAATTTATTTATGTAAATTATAAATTGAACAGGTATCGATAAGGGTATCGATAAAGAATCGAATCGATAAGCAGAATCGATAATGGAATCGTATCGATAAAATCCTATCAATTCCCATCCCTAGATGGCGCACTGCGACAGACCATTCTCGAAGTCAACCTGTCTGTTTAACTTTCTGTCTTGTAGTCTATGGCTAATACAGTTCTACTTTGACGTTTTAATGTTGGACCAAAGCATTGCATGTAATTAGAATACAGGCAAATAAAAGTCATTTAGTTTAAAGTATAATCTTGGTTGTCTTTTTCTCTCAACGCTTCAATAGGTAGATCTTGCCTTCACCAACACAAAAAAAGTGATCTTGGGCTTAAAAAGGTTGGTGACCACTGGATTAGATGATTAGATTAGATTTTTATATCTGTATATCTGTATGTTGTGTATGTCATAAATGTCATTATGAATTGAAAATGGGGGACCCTGATGTAAACAAGACAAAAGTCTTTCTCTGGTCTGCATCCCCTTAACAATTGTGTGTATTGAGCCGTACTGTATTGTACCCATTCTGCAATCTGCTAATTAAAGTGTTCAATCAATCAATCAATCACATGTTGAGTCTTGCCAATAAAGCCATTTGAATTTGATTCTATTCAATATATTTATATTTTAAAAGATATATATTTGAATCATTTTAGATTGTATTTGTGTATTTACTTATTTATCAGCTACATTGTCTCAAAATAGCAGGTGTCTGTTTCATGGCAGCAGGTTCCACAACAGGCCACTAGATGGCAGCATTGTTCTTTTCAATATGGAGATTGTCTCAATCTTACACAAATAGTTGTAAAATGGCTATTCATAGGTTCTAAAACTAAATAAAGTAGACATTTATAGTCAGTCAGAAAGGAAAACTTGAACAAAATGACTTATTAATTAATTATCTACATTTAAATACATTATAACTTTGATGAATGTAATGTGCTGCTGAGCCATATGAGATGGCCCACTGAATCTCACACCTAAAACTCATGCATTATTTCATAAACTAGTGCCAGGGGCGTTTTAACATGATGAGGAAGAGAGAGAGAGAGAGAGAGAGAGAGAGAGAGAGAGAGAGAGAGAGAGAGAGAGAGAGAGAGAGAGAGAGGGGAGACAGAGAGCAAAGAGAGAAAGGAGAAAGACAGCCAGAGGGGAGAGAGACAGGAGAGAGAGAGATAATACAACCACCATAAAGACTGTCAATCATACAAGAAATTCCTTCTGTAATGTACTGATTTCTTTTGATTTCTCTGTTTGATTGTTTTTGTTTGGCTTTGGCAATGTACTGTAAACGTATGTTTCCCATGTCAATAAAGCCAATTTTTGAATTTAATTGAAATTGAATTGAATTGAATTGAATTGAGAGAGAATCACAGACTGATACAAGATACAAGAGTTTTATTTGTCACGGCATACAGGCCATAGCCTAATAATGAGCCGTTAGCCTAGAATAAGACACCTTTTGACCTTTGACCTATTTGAAATTACAAGCATGTAACATTAATTCTGAAATGAATTATACCGTCAGATCTGAGGTGGATGTATGAAGTTCTACTGATGGACACCTGTCTTCCCAAGTCAAGAGCCACGCTGGTTGGGCTGAGTTACAGACCGCTCAGTCACAACGTGTTTCATGACTGTGCTCTCTGATTGGTTGGGCTGAGTTACAGACCGCCCAGTCACAACGTGTTTCATGACTGTGCTCTCTGATTGGTTGGGCTGAGTCACAGACCGTCCAGTCACAACGTGTTTCATGACTGTGCTCTCTGATTGGTTGGGCTGAGTTACAGACCGCCCAGTCACAACGTGTTTCATGACTGTGCTCTCTGATTGGTTGGGCTGAGTTACAGACCGTCCAGTCACAACGTGTTTCATGACTGTGCTCTCTGATTGGTTGGGCTGAGTCACAGACCGCCCAGTCACAACGTGTTTCATGACTGTCCTCTCTGATTGGTTGGGCTGAGTTACAGACCGCCCAGTCACAACGTGTTTCATGACTGTGCTCTCTGATTGGTTGGGCTGAGTTACAGACCGCCCAGTCACAACGTGTTTCATGACTGTGCTCTCTGATTGGTTGGGCTGAGTTACAGACCGTCCAGTCACAACGTGTTTCATGACTGTGCTCTCTGATTGGTTGGGCTGAGTTACAGACCGTCCAGTCACAACGTGTTTCATGACTGTGCTCTCTGATTGGTTGGGCTGAGTCACAGACCGCCCAGTCACAACGTGTTTCATGACTGTGCTCTCTGATTGGTTGGGCTGAGTTACAGACCGCCCAGTCACAACGTGTTTCATGACTGTGCTCTCTGATTGGTTGGGCTGAGTTACAGACCGTCCAGTCACAACGTGTTTCATGACTGTGCTCTCTGATTGGTTGGGCTGAGTCACAGACCGCCCAGTCACAACGTGTTTCATGACTGTGCTCTCTGATTGGTTGGGCTGAGTTACAGACCGTCCAGTCACAACGTGTTTCATGACTGTGCTCTCTGATTGGTTGGGCTGAGTTACAGACCGCCCAGTCACAACGTGTTTCATGACTGTGCTCTCTGATTGGTTGGGCTGAGTCACAGACCGCCCAGTCACAACGTGTTTCATGACTGTGCTCTCTGATTGGTTGGGCTGAGTCACAGACCGCCCAGTCACAATGTGTTTCATGACTGTGCTCTCTGATTGGTTGGGCTGCGTTACAGACCGTCCAGTCACAACGTGTTTCATGCCTGGAGGCTGTGCTCTCTGATTGTGGTGGAACAGAGAGTGTGTACTATTAGGATTCTTTAATACTGATGTTACCCATGTATCAGATTACTATCGACTTCATTTTAGTGTCTGACAAAGTCAACTTATCTCCTAGAGCTGTGATTAAAGCATTACTTTATCCACTGGACAAGAAATGTGTACAGGAGGGGCGGTCGGATGGCGTATCGGAGATTGCGCTCGTCACCAATGCAAGAGGCTGCGGTCCGACTCCCGGAGTCAGCATTGCTTGAGGCTTGGGCCGGTCGTCATACTAACTCGTTTAGCTGAGTTAGCGGGAGGGAAGTTGTGGGTGGTAATCTGGCGTTGTGGCGAGCGCCTTGCCCACTGCGCCACTCAGCCGCCCAGTATCAAGTGTATTTCAAGTAGAATGTACTTCAGGGTTGAAGGAAGAGAATAAATAGTAAGGGTACTATGAGTACTAGTAGGAAGCTTAGTAAGGATGTTAGGACGCATAGTTAGGGTTATAAGAAACATAGGAAGCATGTTAAGAAGTATAGTAAGTATTACAGGAAGCATAATAAGGGTTATAGGAAACATATGAAGCATGTTAGGATGCATATATCTATTACACCTCGAACAGATCAGAGAGGAAAGAAAGCTTGTAAAGGCACGATGACAAGCGGGCAGAACAAATTAACAACACGCACTGACACTGCACTGGGTTGTTCAGTAGGAGCATCAAAAGCATCAGAAGCATTTTGTTTAAAAGTATTCTGTACTTCTGTATGACAACTATTAAAGAAACTTGAAACTTGGAGTTAGATCAGTTTGTGTCCTGGACGCGTGAATACTTTCCCTAAGGGGGTTGCACTTCCGTGTTCGGTTTGCGCGGCCTGATTGGCCACTGATGTTTCTCTCAGCGCCCAATCGCGTTATCTAAAAACTCCTGCCTGTGGCTGAATAATGAAGCCCAAAGTCGCGTCACGCGCAAGAGCATATTACCTACTTCTTATGCCGTGCTCAATATTAAAACTCACTGCTCGTCCACCCAACGTAAACAGAGCAGAGATAAGCAATAATGAAGTCGTGTTTTGAACAGAGCAGAGATAAGCAATAATTAAGTCATGTTTGCAGAGATAAGCAATAATGAAGTCGTGTTTTGAACATTTATGTTGTGTTGATGGAATCACGTTAATATAGAGAGATGAAAACAATACAATACGTTATTTCGATTGATATGAATAGCTAGTTACGTTAATATAGAGAGATGAAAACAATACGTTATTTATATTGATGTGATGTCGGACTTGGGCTGTGGAACTGAAGGACTTGGGCTGTGGAACTGAAGGACTTGGGCTGTGGAACTGAAGGACTTGGGCTGTGGAACTGAAGGACTTGGGCTGTGGAACTGAAGGACTTGGGCTGTGGAACTGAAAGCTAGGCGCGATTGTTAGGAGTAACGTGATTGGGCGCTGAGAGAAACGTCAGTGGCCAATCAGGCCGCGCAAACCGAACACGGAAGTGCAACCCCCTTAGGGAAAGTATTCACGCGTCCTGTACGCTTGAAGCCTTTTTACAATGCATCCGCGTTTCCGTTTTGCGCTCTGATTGGCCAGGTCATGTGACATGAGCGGCAATCGTGGGACGGCAAGTTTCTACACTGGTTAAGCTTAGGCACTCTTCGAAGTTGGTTAAGGTTAGAGTTTGTCTTAGAGTGTGACGGCAAGTTCTTTCGCCGGTTAAGCTTAGGCACTCTTTCGAAGTTGGTTAAGGTTAGAGTTTGTCTTAGAGCATGGCGATAGAACGCCAGGTAGTTTGCAGGCTGTTCGATGCGGAAATGGGCAAACACGCTATTGGGCGCACATGTCACATGACCTGGCCAATCAGAGAGCCGGAAACGCGGATGCGTTGTAAAAAGGCTACACGCGTCCTGTACTGTTGTAATTGTGTAGGGACTGTCCTGCTCCACTAGGGGCAGGCTTTTCTCATTCACTAGGCTGTCTCCAGGATAGCAGCCATCTTTTCTACTGTTTAATCACTGTCCTGCACTGTCCTGCTACTGTTTAATCACTGTCCTGCACTGTCCTGCTACTGTTTAATCACTGTCCTGCACTGTCCTGCTACTGTTTAATCACTGTCCTGCACTGTCCTGCTACTGTTTAATCACTGTCCTGCACTGTCCTGCTACTGTTTAATCACTGTCCTGCACTGTCCTGCTACTGTTTAATCACTGTCCTGCACTGTCCTGCTACTGTTTAATCACTGTCCTGCACTGTCCTGCTACTGTTTAATCACCGTCCTGCACTGTCCTGCTACTGTTTAATCACCGTCCTGCACTGTCCTGCTACTGTTTAATCACCGTCCTGCACTGTCCTGCTACTGTTTAATCACTGTCCTGCACTGTCCTGCTACTGTTTAATCACTGTCCTGCACTGTCCTGCTACTGTTTAATCACTGTCCTGCACTGTCCTGCTACTGTTTAATCACTGTCCTGCACTGTCCTGCTACTGTTTAATCACTGTCCTGCACTGTCCTGCTACTGTTTAATCACTGTCCTGCACTGTCCTGCTACTGTTTAATCACTGTCCTGCACTGTCCTGCACTGTCCTGCACAGTACAGGACACAAAATGATTTAACTCTCTCTCGGGTTGTTTCTCCCCTCCCGTTTACTACAGCTGTCGCTGAAACAAAACCCACGAATGAATGATATGTTTGCAACACAGCAGGGCCGTTTCTGACCATTTTGGTGCCCTAGGCCAAACATCCGCTGTGCCCCCCCCCAACAAACCCTATTTCCATCATGCTGCAGTTACAATCTTACTACTAAACATAAACACACCATCACCACCACTAATATATTTTTTTTTATTAGAACTGAATGTATTGAATTAAATAATAATGTCATTCTAGCTGTTTTTATGTAATCATTTTATAGATATAAATAAGAGAAAACCGTGACTATGGGGTGACTTTTTGATAAGAAAATTACAGAAGTGTTACACAGATCATGAATAATAACTGATCATACAATTTCCATTTAGTCATTCCAGGAATGCAACTTGATGTCATAGAATTGCATTTTCTCAAATCTAATATCTCGCCACGAATGTCAGACTTGAGACTGGGATAGTGTAGGAAATGGCCCAAAAACTGTAAAATAACAACCCTAATGTCCATTTTAGGTGCTATTTCCATTAAGTAGCATGTATCCAATATTCATAATGAAAGTATTGTGTGGAATATTTTATTTCAAGGTATTAAATGAAGGTACTGATCAATTGTTCAAATATCAACATTTAGTACTCTATCCCCTGTGTGTCTTGTATATGAATGTAAAGGCAGCACAGTATTTGACCATTAAAAACACTCCCCTGCTTCTGGCGACCCCTGCTGGCCTGACTCTGGCTGCATGACTTGACCTACAGGTTTAATCAGACATGGGTACCCACTTCATTAAATCCTTAGATCAATATTTTATTTGACATCAAATAGTTGACAATAATTATGCAAATATAGTTAAAACAATACTAGCACAGTAACCAAGAAGACAGCCCTCACATGCAGCTTGGTGACCTGACCCTGACCCAAGAAGACAGCCCTCACATGCAGCTTGGTGACCTGACCCTGACCCAAGAAGACAGCCCTCACATGCAGCTTGGTGACCTGACCCTGACCCAGGAAGACAGCCCTCACATGCAGCTTGGTGACCTGACCCTGACCCAAGAAGACAGCCCTCACATGCAGCTTGGTGACCTGACCCTGACCCAAGAAGACAGCCCTCACATGCAGCTTGGTGACCTGACCCTGACCCAAGAAGACAGCCCTCACATGCAGCTTGGTGACCTGACCCCGACCCAAGAAGACAGCCCTCACATGCAGCTTGGTGACCTGACCCTGACCCAAGAAGACAGCCCTCACATGCAGCTTGGTGACCTGACCCTGACCCAAGAAGACAGCCCTCACATGCAGCTTGGTGACCTGACCCTGACCCATGAAGACAGCCCTCACATGCAGCTTGGTGACCTGACCCTGACCCAAGAAGACAGCCCTCACATGCAGCTTGGTGACCTGACCCTGACCCAAGAAGACAGCCCTCACATGCAGCTTGGTGACCTGACCCTGACCCATGAAGACAGCCCTCACATGCAGCTTGGTGACCTGACCCTGACCCAAGAAGACAGCCCTCACATGCAGCTTGGTGACCTGACCCTGACCCAAGAAGACAGCCCTCACATGCAGCTTGGTGACCTGACACTGACCCAAGAAGACAGCCCTCACATGCAGCTTGGTGACCTGACCCTGACCCATGAAGACAGCCCTCACATGCAGCTTGCTGACTCTCCAGCAGCAGGTGTGTTTGCAGTCGCCAAACATTTCTGAAGTGCATCTTTCATCATAGATATTAATCTACAGCACTGTGCATCTGTCATGTGTGCATCATAGATATTAACCTACAGCACTGTGCATCTGTCATGTGTGCATCATAGATATTAATCTACAGCACTGTGCATCTGTCATGTGTGCATCATAGATATTAATCTACAGCACTGTGCATCTGTCATGTGTGCATCATAGATATTAACCTACAGCACTGTGCATCTGTCATGTGTGCATCATAGATATTAATCTACAGCACTGTGCATCTGTCATGTGTGCATCATAGATATTAACCTACAGCACTGTGCATCTGTCATGTGTGCATCATAGATATTAATCTACAGCACTGTGCATCCGTCATGTGTGCATCATAGATATTAATCTACAGCACTGTGCATCTGTCATGTGTGTATCATAGATATTAATCTACAGCACTGTGCATCTGTCATGTGTGCATCATAGATATTAATCTACAGCACTGTGCATCTGTCATGTGTGCATCATAGATATTAATCTACAGCACTGTGCAAAGATTCACATACAGTGCAGCAGTAAAAAGCCTGTAACTGTAACCATTAATCAGATTGACTATTATCATGTGCGGTTACCTAAAGGTGGGGTGCAAGGTGCAAGCATAGGGAGGGGGGGTTTCGACATTTACCGGGGCCAGTTTTGAATTGCAGCCTCCCGTAGGTGCTCTTTGAGAGCGGTTTTGAAGGTGGGTAGTGATTCACAGCAACTGTTATCTTAATTAGGCTAACTTAGTTACAGATACACTGTACACTAGGGTGACCAAACGTCCTCTTTTGCCCGGACATGTCCTCTTTTCACGCCCTGTCCGGGGGGGGGTTTATAAATTCATGAAAATGTCCGGGTTTCACGCACCGTTTGCATGTACTTAAATTGACTGGCGCATTGCACAGAATACTACGGTACTCTGTTGCGTGTGTGCAGGGGAGGAAATTAGGCCATTTTACTCGCCAAATGCGAGTATTTTTTATGTTTGGCGAGTGATTCATGAAGACCACTCGCCACACTGGCGAGTGAAGACAATCGCCAGAGCCAACGTTAGGTAGCTACACTGTCAAAAATTTATGTTTTTTCACTGGAAATTCACTGTATTATTTTACAGATTACTCTTGTTTTTCTACTTTAAGTGTAAATGCCATAAAAATACAGTAAATTACCTTTTATTGTGATGGCGGTGTGTGTGGGTCATGAGCAGATAACAGACTCTTAAAGTTATCCGTGAAACGGACAACCACTAGACTGCTTACGCAGATATTTTAGGAGAGGGAAAAAATTAAACAACCGAAAACAACCTTTACAGGTGGAAATCTCAAAGTGAGTAATTAAGAAAATAAATCAAGCCCCAAAAAACAGGACTACTCTCAATAAAGAGGTATAGTATAAAAGTAAATAAGCCACAAGGACACCTCCTAATAAAGGAGTTTATATTGGAAAAAGTAAAACAATAAACCTCCACTAAGGGAGTTTATGTGTAGAATCACGTGAGTAGCCTAAAATAAGAATGACTACCATAAAGCTCAATTCTGAATCAGAGATCAGACTACACTTCAATATAATGAGCGTGACCAAAAGGACAGCCAACACTAGGAAATGAAAAAGCAGTTGACACTGCGATCTCCAAACTTAAATAGACTCCACATGGCCATATGCACAGCTGCACTGCATCAGGTGCAATCAAGCCCACACACCTGCCGACCCATGAGGCAATTAACCACAGGGGACAGGGATTGACAGCTATCCCTCACAGAGAGGTGAAATAAAGCAAAAATAGACAGCTGTCCCTCACAGAAAGGTGAAATAAGGCAAAAACCATGACATTTATCAAAATATTAACCATTAAATGAAGGTTGTAATCTGTAAATGTATTTGATTTTACTATAATTTGACAGTAAGTATTTGGCAACCATTGATGCCAGACATTTACTGTTTTCTTGCAGCTTTTTTTTCTTACAGTGTAGTCACATAGATATAAAACACTAGATGGCCCAAGGCGGAGTTTCCCACGTACTTCAGCGGCGGCCATCTTGCGAGAGTACAAGCACCATAGACATGCATGTTATGAGTGGGTGTGCTCCACCCTTGCAAGATGGCCACCATGTGGCAACGTTGGTCTCCGTTGGCCAGCAGCGTGGGTAATATATATCTATGGCTAGTCAACCTGTAGCTTGCTTGCAAACTAACGTTAGATGCTGGGCTCCCCGACCAGCGAGTTAGCTAGCTAACTTTGCTAACCGTTACCAACGCCAGCTACGGTGGTTTTGATTGATTGAGAGGCGACTTCCCTGCCCCCCCTCGGCCAGTCAGACCACAACCTTGTGAGGCTTGTATCCACATACACGCCTCTCATTAAGAGAGAGCCTCCGACCACCATGTCTGTCCCACAGTGGTCTGACGACGTCGAGGAGGAGCTACAGGAGTGTTTCAGGTCGACAGACTGGGATATGTTTGAGAGGGCCCATGGTGATGACATTGATGGACTATCCCACTGCATCACAGACTACATCAGGTTCTGTGAGGAGAGCATCGTACCCACAAAGAAGGTACGCTGCTTTTCAAACAATAAACCCTGGATTAGCAAGGACATTAAACACCTGCTAAACAGGAAAAAGAGGGCCTTCATGGCAGGGGACACTGAGCAGGCCAGGGCTGTCCAAAGGGAGCTCAAAAAAGAGCTAAGGGCAGCCAAGGTCAGCTACAAGGACAGGCTGGAGGGCAGACTACAGGCCAACAACACCAGGGAGGTGTGGGCGGGGGTCAGGAAGATCACTGGTTTCAAACAGCAGGGCACAGCTGTTGAGGGCCCGCCAGAGCGTGCAAACGAGTTCAACTCGTTTTTCAACCGCTTTGACCAGAGTGGCCTCCCCACACCCCTCCCCCCACCCATCGACACCAGCACCAGATCACACCTACAAAGCAGCCCCCCCACCCCCCACCCACCCACACCCATCAGCAACGGCACCCCACCCCCAACACCAGCAGACTGCCCACCACCCCCAACCCTGACGATCACAACCAGTCAGGTCAGTAGGCAGCTCTCCAGAATTAATGTAAACAAGGCCAGAGGACCGGACAACACCAATCCCAGGGTGCTCAAGGTATGTGCAGAGCAGCTGGCAGCACCGCTCCAGCATCTTTTCAACCTCTCCCTGAGGCTGGAGAGGGTGCCCCAGCTCTGGAAGACCTCCTGCATTGTCCCGGTGCCCAAGAAGGGACGTCCCAGCACCCCCAACGACTACAGGCCAGTCGCTCTGACGTCACACGTCATGAAGACGTTTGAGAGACTGGTCCTGCAACACCTCAAGCCCCTGGTGCGTGACTCCCTCGACCCCCTGCAGTTTGCATACCAGGCAAACATCGGGGTGGAGGATGCCATCATCTACATGCTCCACAGAGCATACACGCACCTGGAGAAGCCGCGCAGCTCAGTGAGGATTATGTTCTTTGATTTCTCCAGCGCCTTCAACACCATCCAGCCGTCACTGCTAGCGGAGAAGCTCTCTGCGATGCAGCTGGAGCACGGCTTGGTGGCCTGGATCAAGGACTATCTCACTGAGAGGCCACAGTACGTCAGACTAAAGGACAGTCAGTCTGACGTACTGGTGAGCAACACCGGCGCCCCCCAGGGAACTGTGCTGTCACCCTTCCTCTTCACCCTCTACACCTCAGACTTCTGCCGCAACTCCAGCGGGTGCCACCTGCAGAAGTTCTCAGACGACTCCTCCATCGTAAGCTACATCACCGACGATGATGAGGAGGAGTACAGAGCCCTGGTGGAGAGCTTCGTGGGGTGGAGCGACAGCAACCACCTCCAACTCAACACCAGTAAGACCAAGGAGCTGGTGGTGGACTTCCGGAGGGGCAAGAAGAGGCCCCCCCCGATTCCCATCTCCATCCGAGGGGTGGATGTGGAGATGGTGGACTCATACAAGTTCCTTGGGGTACACCTGAACAATAAACTGGACTGGTCGGACAACACAGAGGCCCTCTACAGGAAGGGACAGAGCAGGCTGTTCTTCCTGAGGAGACTCAGGTCCTTCAATGTGTGCAACAAACTGCTGCAGTCTTTTTACCAGTCTGTTGTGGCCAGCATCCTCTTCTATGCTGTGGCATGCTGGGGAGGCTACATCAACTCAAGGGACACCAACAAGCTCAACAAGCTGGTGAGGAAGGCTAGCTCCGTGGTGGGAGTCGAGCTACCTAGACTTGAGGTGATGGTAGAGAGGGGGATGATAAGGAAGCTGGATGCCATCATGGAGAACCCCTACCACCCCCTCTACGACGAGCTAGTCAAGATGAGAAGCTAGTTCAGCCACAGACTCATTCCCCCCCGACACTCAACTAACCGCCTCGGACAGTCCTTCATACCAGCGGCCATCAGGCTCCACAACAGTGGGCAGCGACTAGCAGCCTCCAGGCTCCACAACAGGGGGCAGCGACAGCGACTGCTACCAGACATTGACCTGGGACTTATAGGAACCCAAGGGGGACAACCTACACTACCCTGGTACTTTGATTAGTGTATACTCAGTAGATAGTAAATTATAACACTACCTCATGCATACTGCACCTTATGTGACACTGTGAATAATGTGAATATTCCTCAGCTAGTCGGATAGTAAATTATATTGACCATATTGATCAAATTGTTTACACTGCCTGTGTTGTCTTTTACTACCTGTATACTGTGTTGTTTTACTACCTGTACCCCTCCCCCCTCCCCCCATGCTGCTATGATGCCTGAATTTCCCCAAGGGGATCAATAAAGGAATACTGCCACGAAATATATTCACTATTCACGTTACTACTACAAGTTAAAAAAAGATTTGTGTGTGATGGCATATATTTGCAATATATCAAATGCAAAGTAGATTTTTCTGGGGAGGATTATTACAGGCTAGCATGTGTCAATGATTAGCAACAACACTGATTTTGATGGATTTTTTGTTTTTTATAAGGGTCCCGCCTCCACCAATCACATGCGGCTCCCTTTGTGTGTGTGTGTGAGAGAGAGAGAGAGAGAGAGAGAGAGAGAGAGAGAGAGAGAGAGAGAGAGAGAGATAGTTCTCCAACTTGTGTGAGTTGCAGTGATCTCCTGGTTGTTCCCCACCTAGGTTATCTAACTATTGTGCCGCTGCAACTAGAAACACTGCCCTGGCCTGCTTCTAAGTTCAGTGGCCTGACTGCAAACGTTTTTATTTGTGGACATCTTTTTTATTTATTTTATCATCTGGCGACCCCCCCACTGCGGCTCGCGACCCCTCTAGTCTACTGATGACAACAGCAACGATTGTCGCAATCGCAGGGACTCGATACGAGACAGGATTACAACTGTTGTCGTCTTCGGAAATTTATAATAATGACAAGATACACTATTTCAGACGGTGTTGGATCTAACAAAACAGATTTATATGGACATGTTTATGGAAAGTTCAAGCCCGGACCACAAAGCTCCTCAAAGGGTTAGCGTGACACGCAACGGCTCTTTCAATTCTTACGTGATGTTCTACCGCAGCAAAAAAGTGAGTCTCTATAACAATACTGTTCTGTAGTGACTGAAACTGAGTGAATGTGGCACCGCCCCACCTAGAATAATATATAGTGTTCTGTAGTAACTGAACCAGAGTGAACATGGCCCCACCTAGAATAATATATAGTGTTCTGTAGTGACTGAACCAGAGTGAACATGGCCCCACCTAGAATAATATATAGTGTTCTGTAGTTACTGAAACTGAGTGAACATGGCCCCCACCTAGAATAATATATAGTGTTCTGTAGTGACTGAAACTGAGTGAATGTGGCCCCGCCCCACCTAGAATAATATATAGTGTTCTGTAGTGACTGAAACTGATTGAATATGGCCCCGCCCCACCTAGAATAATATATAGTGTTCTGTAGTGACTGAAACTGAGTGAATATGGCACCGCCCCACCTAGAATAATATATAGTGTTCTGTAGTGACTGAAACTGAGTGAATATGGCACCGCCCCACCTAGAATAATATATAGTGTTCTGTAGTGACTGAAACTGAGTGAATGTGGCCCCACCTAGAATAATATATAGTGTTCTGTAGTGACTGAAACTGAGTGAATATGGCCCCACCTAGAATAATATATAGTGTTCTGTAGTGACTGAAACTGAGTGAACATGGCCCCACCGAGAATAATATATAGTGTTCTGTAGTGACTGAAACTGAGTGAATGTGGCCCCACCTAGAATAATATATAGTGTTCTGTAGTGACTGAAACTGAGTGAATATGGCCCCGCCCCACCTAGAATAATATATAGTGTTCTGTAGTGACTGAAACTGAGTGAATGTGGCCCCGCCCCACCTAGAATAATATATAGTGTTCTGTAGTGACTGAAACTGAGTGAACATGGCCCCACCTAGAATAATATATAGTGTTCTGTAGTGACTGAAACTGAGTGAATGTGGCCCCGCCCCACCGAGAATAATATATAGTGTTCTGTAGTGACTGAAACTGAGTGAATGTGGCCCCACCTAGAATAATATATAGTGTTCTGTAGTTACTGAAACTGAGTGAATATGGCCCCGCCCCACCTAGAATAATATATAGTGTTCTGTAGTGACTGAAACTGAGTGAATGTGGCCCCACCTAGAATAATATATAGTGTTCTGTAGTGACTGAAACTGATTGAATGTGGCCCCACCTAGAATAATATATAGTGTTCTGTAGTGACTGAAACTGATTGAATGTGGCCCCACCTAGAATAATATATAGTGTTCTGTAGTTACTGAAACTGAGTGAATGTGGCCCCCACCTAGAATAATATATAGTGTTCTGTAGTGACTGAAACTGAGTGAATGTGGCCCCACCTAGAATAATATATAGTGTTCTGTAGTGACTGAAACTGAGTGAATGTGGCCCCCACCTAGAATAATATATAGTGTTCTGTTGTGACTGAAACTGAGTGAATGTGGCCCCACCTAGAATAATATATAGTGTTCTGTAGTGACTGAAACTGATTGAATGTGGCCCCACCTAGAATAATATATAGTGTTCTGTAGTGACTGAAACTGATTGAATGTGGCCCCACCTAGAATAATATATAGTGTTCTGTAGTTACTGAAACTGAGTGAATGTGGCCCCACCTAGAATAATATATAGTGTTCTGTAGTGACTGAAACTGAGTGAACATGGCCCCACCTAGAATAATATATAGTGTTCTGTAGTGACTGAAACTGAGTGAATATGGCCCCACCTAGAATAATATATAGTGTTCTGTAGTGACTGAAACTGAGTGAATGTGGCCCCCACCTAGAATAATATATAGTGTTCTGTAGTGACTGAAACTGAGTGAATGTGGCCCCGCCCCACCTAGAATAATATATACTGTTCTGTAGTGACTGAAACTGAGTGAACATGGCCCCGCCCCACCTAGAATAATATATAGTGTTCTGTAGTGACTGAAACTGAGTGAACATGGCCCCACCTAGAATAATATATAGTGTTCTGTAGTGACTGAAACTGAGTGAATGTGGCCCCCACCTAGAATAATATATAGTGTTCTGTAGTGACTGAAACTGAGTGAATATGGCCCCACCCCACCTAGAATAATATATAGTGTTCTGTAGTGACTGAAACTGATTGAATGTGGCCCCGCCCCACCTAGAATAATATATAGTGTTCTGTAGTGACTGAAACTGAGTGAATATGGCCCCACCCCACCTAGAATAATATATAGTGTTCTGTAGTGACTGAAACTGATTGAATGTGGCCCCGCCCCACCTAGAATAATATATAGTGTTCTGTAGTGACTGAAACTGAATGAATGTGGCCCCGCCCCACCTAGAATAATATATAGTGTTCTGTAGTGACTGAAACTGAGTGAACATGGCCCCACCTAGAATAATATATAGTGTTCTGTAGTGACTGAAACTGAGTGAACATGGCACCGCCCCACCTAGAATAATATATAGTGTTCTGTAGTTACTGAAACTGAGTGAATATGGCCCCGCCCCACCTAGAATAATATATACTGTTCTGTAGTGACTGAAACTGAGTGAACATGGCACCGCCCCACCTAGAATAATATATAGTGTTCTGTAGTTACTGAAACTGAGTGAATATGGCCCCGCCCCACCTAGAATAATATATAGTGTTCTGTAGTGACTGAAACTGAGTGAACATGGCCCCACCTAGAATAATATATAGTGTTCTGTAGTGACTGAAACTGAGTGAACATGGCACCGCCCCACCTAGAATAATATATAGTGTTCTGTAGTTACTGAAACTGAGTGAATATGGCCCCGCCCCACCTAGAATAATATATACTGTTCTGTAGTGACTGAAACTGAGTGAACATGGCCCCCACCTAGAATAATATATAGTGTTCTGTAGTGACTGAAACTGAGTGAATATGGCACCGCCCCACCTAGAATAATATATAGTGTTCTGTAGTGACTGAAACTGATTGAATATGGCCCCGCCCCACCTAGAATAATATATAGTGTTCTTTTTTTTTTATATTTTTTTTATTATTGCAAAACAAAAATTATTAAAAGTCAGTACTCAACACATAATGCATAATGAAACTAACAGTCAAGGTGGTTAAAATTACATGCAAGTACAGAAACAAGATAAAAAAAAAGTCTATAATAACATTTTAACCGTATACAGTGTATATCCAGCGAAATTACAATTATATAAATGTTTATATAGAACATACCCTTAATACCTATTTTCTAAAACCCTACACACATATGCTCCAGTTCGAACCCCCCCCTCCCGGACCCCTCCTTGGATAGTACCTCCATTATCCCTCACTCCTAACCAGACACTACCATTATAAGCTAGCTTTTATTCTCTCCACCACTTCTACCCACATTGACATTTTGGATTCGTTGAGACCCAGAATTCTTGCTGTAGATATTTCTTGATATATCACATCGAGATATGTAAGAGACCAAACTTTCCGGCACATTTTTTCCGGTTGAAACCAGCGTGATGCGATCAGTTTTTTTAGCTACTGTGATACCCGATAAGACCAATCTCTTTAGCTGTGGATTTACTGCAAACTCAAAAACATCATTTAAAAGCAATACAGAGGGGTGTACTGGTATATTCCAAGATACGAGTTTTGATAATTGATGGGTCACATCTTTCCAGAATGCCTTAACTGGTGGGCAGTCCCAATACATGTGCATAAATGTCCCTTCGTCTCCATTTGTACATTGGGTGCATTTTGAGTCTTGTTTCAGGCCCATTCTGTTCAGTCTTATAGGAGTCAAGTATGTCCTGTGAATATAGTTAAGATTGATTTGTTGATGGTCCGGGTTCCTTGATGTAAGATGGACATTTGCCCATGCTTCTTGCCAATCAAAGTCACTTTCCAGGTCTGGAATATCCCTCCTCCAGACAGTGTCTAGTTGAAGGGTTTCATACGAGGACGTTAGTAGTTGATAATAAAAACCTGATACAAAACCTCCCAATGTTTCTCTTTCATAGAAAAATTTGTGGTATCTGTGGTGTTCAACTGGTATGTGTAATGGAACACCGTGAGACCTCAAACATAGGCGTAACTGTATGTAAAAAAGCCATGTGGACTCGGTGAGGTTAAACTTTGTGCATATTTCTCCATAACTACAGAAGCCCTGGTTATTAAAAATATCCCCTAATGAGTGTATGCCTTGCTCTTCCCATATAGGGAATCTTATAGGACGTTTTCCCATTAAGAGTGCATTGTTATTGAATATGGGAGTGTGATTATGCCATTTTTGAGAGTTAGGATATTTTTTTTGTGTTTCTCGCCATGTTCTGATTGCATGGGTAATTATGGGGCCAAATTCCCGCTCACAGTGCTTGATTGAAAGTTTAGTGTGTGCTATGTCCTTCAGTCTCTGTGGGGCTACTATGTTTTATTCCAATTCTCTCCAAGATACCAAAGCCTGGGGATCAAACCATATTGTCAATGGTCTTAATGTGAAAGCCTTAAAATATTGTAAAAAATCTGGAACTGCCATGCCACCGTCTGCTTTATTTCTCTGTGCGGTGGATCTTTTTATGCAAGGTGGTTTGTTATTCCAAATAAATTTGTATGTGGAGGATTGTAATCTTTTCCAGTAGCCCTCTGGAGGAGGTAACGGTAGCATTGAGCTGATGAAGTTGATTCTTGGTAATACATCCATCTTAACTATTGATACCCTTGCCTGTACTGAGTTTTTAAGTTTTGCCCACCTGTCCAGGTCGTCTTTGATTTTGTTCTGTATTTTTGTGTAATTGTGCTTCACCGTTTGCCTTATGGTGGGAAATATTTCCACACCCAAGCATCTAAAATGTTTAACCATGGGTATCGCACCTGGGAGGGTTGTGTCTTTTTTTGCTCGGATGTTAAGAGGAAGGAAAGCCGACTTCGGCCAATTTATTTTAAATCCCGATAAATCACCAAAGTTCTCTATCAACTTGAGTAGATGCGGCAATGTGGTGTTGGGGTTTTGCATGAACAATATTAGGTCGTCCGCATATAAACAAATTTTATGTTGTGTGCCCTTGATTACGATTGGTTCTATGTATTGGGATTGTCTTATATATTGTGCTAAAGGCTCTAATGATAGATCGAATAGTCCGGGACTAAGAGGCCAACCCTGTCTGGCTGAGCGTGATACCGGAAAGATTTCGGAGATGAATGTGCCTGTTGTAATCATGGCCGATGGGTCCTTGTATAGTACTTTAATCATATCAATGAATCCTTTTCCTAACCCCATCCTTTCTAATACTGCCCATAGAAACGACCATTCCAGCCTGTCAAATGCTTTCATAGCATCCAGGGATAGCATTGCCTTAGGTGTGGTGTCCTCTTTGTCTGCATCTAGTACGTGCAGTATTCGCCTTATGTTATCATTGATCAGGCGACCTCTTATGAAGCCAGTTTGGTCCGGATGAACTAAAGACGTCATATGCTTTTGCAATCTGATGGCTAATATCTTAGAGTACAGTTTGACATCGGTTCCGAGGAGGCTTAAAGGTCTGTAACTACCGCACTCAGTGGGGTCCTTGTCTTTTTTGAGAAGGACTGAAATGAGTGCGATATTGTGGTGTTTATGGAAGCTCCCCTCCTTGACTGAGTATAAGATCATATTTAGTAATAAGGGTCCAAATATGTCCCAACAAGAAAGGTACATTTCTGATGGGATACCGTCTTTTCCCGGAGCCTTACCGTTTTTCATTCCGGATATGGCCTTCTTGAGTTCTTCTAATGTGATCGGTGCTTCTAACTGTTTAGCGTCGTCCTCCGAAAGTTTAGGGAGAATAATTTGATTAAGATATGTGTCTAATTTGTTTTGATCAAAGGTCGTTTCTGAATTATACAAGTCGGAGTAGAATTCTTTGAATGTATCGTTTATTATTTTGGGGTCTGTTACAAGTACTTGTTGTTTTCTAATGGCAGTTATATTTGCAAATGTTGCATTAATTCTTAATCGCATGGCTAATAGGTGACTGGGTTTAGAACCTTGGAAATACTGCTGTTGTACTGCTGCGTATTTGCATTTCCGATTTTTGTCTGTAAATTGCATTGATCTCTGTTTTTAGAATGTTAACTTGATTTTCTAGTCCAGTAGAGTTGTTGTATTTTAAAGAATTAAATAACGTTGAGTAAAGCGTTTCCATTTCAGACAGTTTTGTGCATTGATTTTTGCGCAATATGGAGGAAAATCTATCCGTGAAATCCTTGATCATACCCTTTACCGACATCCATAATATTCTGGGGTCTTGCACCGCGTTTGCATTATCCCGTAAGAATACTGTGAGAGCTTCTTTGAGTTGTGTAATGAATTCCTTGTTGTTAAGCAGCATAGTATTAAAACGCCATCTTGGGGCCCGGGAAGATAGTATACCAAATGTTGCTTTCAGGATTAAATAACAGTGATCTGAAAGCGCATTGGGTATCATTTCCACTTCATATTTATCAAATATTCTCGGGGATGCAAAAACGTAATCAATTCTGGATAATGTGTTGTGTCTCGCCGAACGACAGGAGTACTTTCGGGTCATGGGATTAAGTGAGCGCCATAAATCAATTACCCCTGTAGTCTTTGACCAATCTTTTAATGCTTTAGATGAATTTTTTTGTTCGCTGGAAAAGGCAAGGTAAGATTTGTCCATCCTTGGATTCCAAATGGCATTAAAATCCGCACCTATTATATATGAGTACTCGGGATGGTTTAACATTTCCCCGGTTAGTGAAGTGAAGAAACCCACTTCGTACAAATTTGGGGCATATACCGCTGCCAACGCTATTTTCCTGTTATTATGTACAATCCTAGCTATAGTTATACGCCCCTCAGCATCCGACCATACCCCTTTTAATTCGATATTTAATTTACGTCTAACGACTATGGCTACACCTCGAGTTCTCGTACCAAAAGAAGAGTGACTAATATTATGGTATATGTTATCCGCTAACGTATCTATGTCTTCCTCTAAAATGTGCGTTTCGCTTAATAGAGCCACGTCCACATGTTCTTTTTTCATCAGTGTGAGCACGCTTTTGCGTTTGTGTTGTTTGTTTATCCCACCAGTGTTCCATATCATTATATTCAAACTAGCCATAATCTATGCATGTTCTTGTGTAGTTTTTGGTAATGCTTCTGGAGTGCGAAGCTACAATAGATGTACATCCAATTAATGAGGTCCCGTTGAGAGCCGAGCTTAAAAACATATATATATACAAATAAAAATCCCCTATTTTCCCCTCGCCCAGAGAGTCGTACAGGCCTGTGTTCCAAAAACACATCCTCCGCGAATGACTCTCTCCCTTAGTCCACCGGATTGCCCAAACTGAGCATTGTAATCCTAATCTTCCTATGCTAATTGCCATAGGATCTAACATTTTCATTCTAATGCAATAGAATGTCGCTTTTGGTCTTGCACCTTCCCTTACTGTAATGAAATATTGTGTAAAATGAAAAAAAAAGAGAATAAACTTTCATCGACATATTCATTTGAACCCTCTACTAACATGTAGGAAAGTCAGGAAAAAGGAAAAGATTGTAGAGAAATATTGACACCTTAATGTGAAGAACAATGGAAAAGAACAATGTAAGTTAAAAGATAGAGATAAAAAATAGAATAATAAAAAAAAATATATAGATAAGGAATGAGAGATAGAATAATATTCAACGTGGAGAAGCCACTAGAACCGAATTAAGTGATTAGATACAATAGAAAAGCAGAGCCTTTTAGAGCTTCAATGTGCCAGTCACTTCATCAGTGGAGTGATTACTTAAATTGTTAGAATAACCTTGTTGTGTTCATACGTTTAGGTGTGGTTGATTTTTAAAGTATTATTAAGGACTGATTGAACTTCAGTCAATTGATTATCTGCTATGTATATACACACCGGATGTTTAATGTTAGAGTTGTAGGCCTTCGTTGTCATGGTGCATTATATTCTAGAAGGTTGTAGAATATACTAGTACCAATAGACTGTTGTTATGTTCCAGAATGATCTAAGAGA
This sequence comes from Notolepis coatsorum, assembly GCF_963971535.1. Classification (NCBI taxonomy): domain Eukaryota; kingdom Metazoa; phylum Chordata; class Actinopteri; order Aulopiformes; family Paralepididae; genus Notolepis; species Notolepis coatsorum. The sequence continues at coordinate 487,274 of NW_028170718.1, read as the reverse complement.
CCCAGGGCAGTGGAGCGATAAAGCCAGAATATTCCAGATTGATCTTATTGCCAATGATATGTACTTGTCTCCCCGGAGACCAGAGTCTGAAATTATAATGTATTACGGAACGTATTATACACAGTACGCATTGGTATAGACGGCCTGCATATCATCTGCTACTTTGATGAACACAATAAAAGTCATTCTAATACTGATATACACTGAGAAAGAGGGAGATGAATCGGCTTATCTGTTTTCAGACAATGTCGTTCTGACTTGGGTTATCTCCTCCATATTTAATCCAATAATCCTCAGCCTCTTTAGGTGTGCGTAATCCAATCCTGCGGCCGTCCCTTTTCACGATCGTTAACAGCGCCGGGTATGTTAGCCGTGGGTTGTGGCCAGCCTTGAACAATTTTTGCATCACCTCCTTGTATGGTAGACGTCGAGCGATGGCTTCTTTGCTTAGATCTTCGTAGATAAATATTGAATGTTCACCATGTTTCAGCATCCCACGTTGGATGCGAGCAATTTTGATGATGTCATCTCTTATTGATGTCTTCCGCAGAGTAACAATGATGACTCTTGGCCCTTTGCTTCTTTGCTCCCGAGAACCGATTCTGTAAACTTGGTCCACTTTCGGCACTTTGTTTGGAAAGTTGTTACCCAAAATCAATGATAGCACTGTTGGAAAGTTGTCGTCTTCGCAATTGACTGCTTCATCAAGCCCTACAATGCGGATGTTATTATGCCTGTGGTAGCGATGGGATTCGAGTAGCTTCTCCATCGCTTCGTCTTTAACCTCTTGTATTTCCCTCCGGCATGCTTCTTTCACACTTTCTATCTCATTTGCCATCTCTGTCATGCCATTGCAGATGGTGTTTTCGTTCACTTTGACTGCCAGTGTAATATCTGTCACCGAATTCTCCACTGTCGTGATTCGCTCGGACTGTGCAGCGACCGCTTTCTTGACTTCTTCCAATTTAGCATCGATGCGATCGAATTTATCTTCGACGTGTGCTTTGAGCTCATCGACGTGTGCTTTGAGCTCCTCGATGTGTGTAATCTGTTCTTTCATCAGGTTAGTCAGTGAGTTGAAATCGGGTGGTATGGTTGTACTGCTTGTGCCAGCTGGTGGTATAGGTGCAGTGACGATGGCGATGGATTTGTCTGCTATTATCTTATCCAGATCAGCTGCTCTATCTCTCACGGAGCTTGTTCCTGTCGCTCCTGTTATGTTGACAACTATTGTCTCTCTGTCGGGGACCATAGTCGATGGTCCCGGTGTATTTTCCTCTTTATTCTCCTCGTCGGGGCTTGTCGCCAACGGTTCTGTACCCGCGTCGCCTAGACCGTGTCTTCTTGATCGTGTTTCGCTCTGCGCCGCTGAAGTTGCCGTTTCTTGTTTCTTTGCCGTCTTTCCCCTATCCTTACCCATGTTGTCTTTTGATATAGTTAGTAGAAGGTCTTATAAATACATACGATGTGGTCTTATCTCTTTTGGTATTGTCCAAATAATGTTTTTAAACGAAATTAACGTTGATGGGAGCGGAGCTGTTGCCAAATGCGTGCGCTACATATTGCGCTAAACCGGAAGTCATATATATATATATAGTGTTCTGTAGTGACTGAAACTGAGTGAATGTGGCCCCGCCCCACCTAGAATAATATATAGTGTTCTGTAGTGACTGAAACTGAGTGAATGTGGCCCCGCCCCACCTAGAATAATATATAGTGTTCTGTAGTGACTGAAACTGAGTGAATATGGCCCCACCTAGAATAATATATAGTGTTCTGTAGTGACTGAAACTGAGTGAATATGGCCCCCACCTAGAATAATATATAGTGTTCTGTAGTGACTGAACCAGAGTGAACATGGCCCCGCCCCACCTAGAATAATATATAGTGTTCTGTAGTGACTGAAACTGAGTGAATATGGCCCCACCTAGAATAATATATAGTGTTCTGTAGTGACTGAAACTGAGTGAATATGGCCCCACCTAGAATAATATATAGTGTTCTGTAGTGACTGAAACTGAGTGAATATGGCACCGCCCCACCTAGAATAATATATAGTGTTCTGTAGTGACTGAAACTGAGTGAATGTGGCCCCCACCTAGAATAATATATCGTGTTCTGTAGTGACTGAAACTGAGTGAATGTGGCCCCGCCCCACCTAGAATAATATATACTGTTCTGTAGTGACTGAAACTGAGTGAACATGGCCCCACCTAGAATAATATATACTGTTCTGTAGTGACTGAAACTGAGTGAATGTGGCCCCGCCCCACCTAGAATAATATATAGTGTTCTGTAGTGACTGAACCTGAGTGAACATGGCCCCACCTAGAATAATATATAGTGTTCTGTAGTGACTGAAACTGAGTGAACGTGGCCCCACCTGTCATCATACCTCAATGACCGCTCCTACCAAGTGTCATGGAGAGGGACCCTGTCGGCCACCCGCCCCCTGCGGACGGGTGTCCCCCAGGGCTCGGTTTTAGGACCCCTTCTCTTCTCCCTCTACACTAAATCACTGGGTAACATTATCACGTCTCATGGCTTCTCCTACCATTGTTATGCCGACGATACTCAACTCTTCCTCTCCTTCCCTCCCTCAGATATCCACGTCTCTGAGCGGATCTCGGCCTGTCTGTCCGACATCTCAGCCTGGATGACGTCCAACCACCTCAAACTGAACCTAAGCAAAACAGAATTGCTCCACCTGCCGGCCAAATCCTCCCCCCTAACCGACCTTTCAATCACAGTCGAGAATACAGCTGTGACTGCGTCCCCGACCGCCAAGAACCTTGGTGTTGTCCTCGACGACCAGTTGAACTTCTCTGCTCACATCGCAGCGACGACCAGAACCTGCCGATTCCTCCTGAGCAACGTCAGAAGGATACGCCCCTTCCTGACAAAAGAAGCCACCCAACTCCTCGTCCAATCAACAGTCATCTCCCGCCTCGACTACTGCAATGCACTGCTCGCTGGCCTCCCGGCCACTGCCACTAAGCCTCTTCAACTCATTCAGAACGCAGCGGCCCGCCTGATCTCAAACCTACCGAAGTCGGCCCATGTCACCCCACTTCTTAGGGACCTGCACTGGCTCCCCATTGCTGCACGAATCCGCTTCAAGGCCCTCGACCTAGCATACCGTGCGGCAAAGGGAACCGCTCCCGCCTACCTCCGGTCAATGGTCTCTAACTACACACCCTCAAGACCCCTACGCTCTGCATCTTCTGGCCGCCTCAGACCTACTCCTATCCAAGCTCCGGGAGGGTCATCAAAGAGAAGTCGCCTATTCTCAGTCCTTGCCCCACAATGGTGGAATGAACTACCCACCCCAGTTAGGACAGCCGAATCACGTCCAATCTTTCGCCGTCGACTAAAGACGCACTTCTTCAACCATTATCTGAATTTAAAAAAAAAAGAAAAAAAACAATAAAAAAATCTAACCCTAACTAACCGTACTGTCATGCACTTGTCCTAATAAACTAACCTACACTGTAGCACTCAACACTTTGATGAACATTGTTGCTCAGCTGATAGAGTTGTACCCTTCCTTCCTGATGGCTTGTCGTACAGAACTTGTAAGTCGCTTTGGATAAAAGCGTCAGCTAAATGACTAAATGTAAATGTAAATGTAGAATAATATATAGTGTTCTGTAGTGACTGAAACTGAGTGAATGTGGCCCCGCCCGACCTAGAATAATATATAGTGTTCTGTAGTGACTGAAACTGAGTGAATGTGGCCCCACCTAGAATAATATATAGTGCTCTGTAGTGACTGAAACTGAGTAAATGTGGCCCCGCCCCACCTAGAATAATATATATTGTTCTGTAGTGACTGAAACTGAGTGAATGTGGCCCCACCTAGAATAATATATAGTGTTCTGTAGTGACTGAAACTGAGTGAATGTGGCCCCACCTAGAATAATATATAGTGTTCTGTAGTGACTGAAACTGAGTGAACGTGGCCCCACCTAGAATAATATATACTGTTCTGTAGTGACTGAAACTGAGTGAATGTGGCCCCACCTAGAATAATATATAGTGTTCTGTAGTGACTGAAACTGAGTGAACATGGCCCCACCTAGAATAATATATAGTGTTCTGTAGTGACTGAAACTGAGTGAATGTGGCCCCGCCCCACCTAGAATAATATATAGTGTTCTGTAGTGACTGAAACTGAGTGAATGTGGCCCCGCCCCACCTAGAATAATATATAGTGTTCTGTAGTGACTGAAACTGAGTGAACGTGGCCCCACCTAGAATAATATATAGTGTTCTGTAGTGACTGAAACTGAGTGAACATGGCCCCCACCTAGAATAATATATAGTGTTCTGTAGTTACTGAAACTGAGTGAACATGGCCCCACCTAGAATAATATATAGTGTTCTGTAGTGACTGAAACTGAGTGAATGTGGCCCCCACCTAGAATAATATATAGTGTTCTGTAGTGACTGAAACTGAGTGAATGTGGCCCCCACCTAGAATAATATATAGTGTTCTGTAGTGACTGAAACTGAGTGAATGTGGCCCCGCCCCACCGAGAATAATATATAGTGTTCTGTAGTGACTGAAACTGAGTGAATGTGGCCCCCACCTAGAATAATATATAGTGTTCTGTAGTGACTGAAACTGAGTGAATGTGGCCCCACCTAGAATAATATATAGTGTTCTGTAGTGACTGAAACTGAGTGAACATGGCCCCACCTAGAATAATATATAGTGTTCTGTAGTGACTGAACCAGAGTGAATGTGGCCCCACCTAGAATAATATATAGTGTTCTGTAGTGACTGAAACTGAGTGAATGTGGCCCCGCCCCACCTAGAATAATATATAGTGTTCTGTAGTGACTGAAACTGAGTGAATGTGGCCCCACCTAGAATAATATATAGTGTTCTGTAGTGACTGAAACTGAGTGAATGTGGCCCCGCCCCACCTAGAATAATATATAGTGTTCTGTAGTGACTGAACCTGAGTGAATGTGGCCCCGCCCCACCTAGAATAATATATAGTGTTCTGTAGTGACTGAAACTGAGTGAATGTGGCCCCACCTAGAATAATATATAGTGTTCTGTAGTGACTGAACCAGAGTGAACATGGCCCCACCTAGAATAATATATAGTGTTCTGTAGTTACTGAAACTGAGTGAATATGGCCCCGCCCCACCTAGAATAATATATAGTGTTCTGTAGTGACTGAACCAGAGTGAACATGGCCCCACCTAGAATAATATATAGTGTTCTGTAGTTACTGAAACTGAGTGAATATGGCCCCGCCCCACCTAGAATAATATATAGTGTTCTGTAGTGACTGAACCAGAGTGAACATGGCCCCACCTAGAATAATATATAGTGTTCTGTAGTGACTGAAACTGAGTGAACATGGCCCCACCTAGAATAATATATAGTGTTCTGTAGTGACTGAAACTGAGTGAACATGGCCCCACCTAGAATAATATATATTGTTCTGTAGTGACTGAAACTGAGTGAATGTGGCCCCCACCTAGAATAATATATAGTGTTCTGTAGTGACTGAAACTGAGTGAATGTGGCCCCCACCTAGAATAATATATAGTGTTCTGTAGTGACTGAAACTGAGTGAATATGGCCCCGCCCCACCTAGAATAATATATAGTGTTCTGTAGTGACTGAAACTGATTGAATATGGCCCCGCCCCACCTAGAATAATATATAGTGTTCTGTAGTGACTGAAACTGAGTGAACAGGGCCCCACCTAGAATAATATATAGTGTTCTGTAGTGACTGAAACTGAGTGAATGTGGCCCCGCCCCACCTAGAATAATATATAGTGTTCTGTAGTTACTAAAACTGAGTGAATATGGCCCCGCCCCACCTAGAATAATATATAGTGTTCTGTAGTGACTGAAACTGAGTGAACATGGCCCCACCTAGAATAATATATAGTGTTCTGTAGTGACTGAAACTGAGTGAATGTGGCCCCACCTAGAATAATATATAGTGTTCTGTAGTGACTGAAACTGAGTGAACATGGCCCCCACCTAGAATAATATATAGTGTTCTGTAGTGACTGAAACTGAGTGAATGTGGCCCCACCTAGAATAATATATAGTGTTCTGTAGTGACTGAAACTGAGTGAATGTGGCCCCGCCCCACCTAGAATAATATATAGTGTTCTGTAGTGACTGAAACTGAGTGAATATGGCCCCCACCTAGAATAATATATAGTGTTCTGTAGTGACTGAACCAGAGTGAACATGGCCCCCACCTAGAATAATATATAGTGTTCTGTAGTGACTGAACCTGAGTGAACATGGCCCCACCTAGAATAATATATAGTGTTCTGTAGTGACTGAACCTGAGTGAACATGGCCCTACCTAGAATAATATATAGTGTTCTGTAGTGACTGAAACTGAGTGAATATGGCCCCACCTAGAATAATATATAGTGTTCTGTAGTGACTGAACCAGAGTGAACATGGCCCCCACCTAGAATAATATATAGTGTTCTGTAGTGACTGAACCTGAGTGAACATGGCCCCACCTAGAATAATATATAGTGTTCTGTAGTGACTGAAACTGAGTGAATATGGCCCCACCTAGAATAATATATAGTGTTCTGTAGTGACTGAAACTGAGTGAATATGGCCCCACCTAGAATAATATATAGTGTTCTGTAGTGACTGAAACTGAGTGAATGTGGCCCCACCTAGAATAATATAGTGTTCTGTAGTGACTGAAACTGAGTGAATGTGGCCCCACCTAGAATAATATATAGTGTTCTGTAGTGACTGAAACTGAGTGAATATGGCCCCGCCCCACCTAGAATAATATATAGTGTTCTGTAGTGACTGAAACTGATTGAATATGGCCCTGCCTTACCTAGAATAATATATAGTGTTCTGTAGTGACTGAAACTGAGTGAATATGGCCCCGCCCCACCTAGAATAATATATAGTGTTCTGTAGTAACTGAAACTGATTGAATGTGGCCCCCACCTAGAATAATATATAGTGTTCTGTAGTGACTGAAACTGAGTGAATATGGCCCCACCTAGAATAATATATAGTGTTCTGTAGTGACTGAAACTGAGTGAATATGGCACCGCCCCACCTAGAATAATATATAGTGTTCTGTAGTGACTGAACCAGAGTGAACATGGCCCCACCTAGAATAATATATAGTGTTCTGTAGTGACTGAACCTGAGTGAACATGGCCCCACCTAGAATAATATATAGTGTTCTGTAGTGACTGAAACTGAGTGAACATGGCCCCCACCTAGAATAATATATAGTGTTCTGTAGTGACTGAAACTGAGTGAATGTGGCCCCACCTAGAATAATATATAGTGTTCTGTAGTGACTGAAACTGAGTGAATATGGCCCCGCCCCACCTAGAATAATATATAGTGTTCTGTAGTGACTGAAACTGAGTGAATGTGGCCCCGCCCCACCTAGAATAATATATAGTGTTCTGTAGTGACTGAAACTGATTGAATATGGCCCCACCTAGAATAATATATAGTGTTCTGTAGTGACTGAAACTGAGTGAACATGGCCCCACCTAGAATAATATATAGTGTTCTGTAGTGACTGAACCAGAGTGAATATGGCCCCGCCCCACCTAGAATAATATATAGTGTTCTGTAGTGACTGAAACTGATTGAATATGGCCCCGCCCCACCTAGAATAATATATAGTGTTCTGTAGTGACTGAAACTGAGTGAATATGGCCCGCCCCACCTAGAATAATATATAGTGTTCTGTAGTGACTGAAACTGATTGAATGTGGCCCCGCCCCACCGAGAATAATATATAGTGTTCTGTAGTGACTGAAACTGATTGAATATGGCCCCGCCCCACCTAGAATAATATATAGTGTTCTGTAGTGACTGAAACTGAGTGAATGTGGCCCCACCTAGAATAATATATAGTGTTCTGTAGTGACTGAAACTGAGTGAACATGGCCCCCACCTAGAATAATATATAGTGTTCTGTAGTGACTGAAACTGAGTGAATGTGGCCCCACCTAGAATAATATATAGTGTTCTGTAGTGACTGAAACTGAGTGAACATGGCCCCACCTAGAATAATATATAGTGTTCTGTAGTGACTGAAACTGAGTGAATATGGCCCCACCTAGAATAATATATAGTGTTCTGTAGTGACTGAAACTGAGTGAATGTGGCCCCACCGAGAATAATATATAGTGTTCTGTAGTGACTGAAACTGAGTGAATGTGGCCCCACCTAGAATAATATATAGTGTTCTGTAGTGACTGAACCAGAGTGAACATGGCCCCACCTAGAATAATATATAGTGTTCTGTAGTGACTGAAACTGAGTGAATGTGGCCCCGCCCCACCTAGAATAATATATAGTGTTCTGTAGTGACTGAAACTGAGTGAATGTGGCCCCGCCCCACCTAGAATAATATATAGTGTTCTGTAGTGACTGAAACTGAGTGAATGTGGCCCCACCGAGAATAATATATAGTGTTCTGTAGTGACTGAAACTGAGTGAATGTGGCCCCCACCTAGAATAATATATAGTGTTCTGTAGTGACTGAAACTGAGTGAATGTGGCCCCGCCCCACCTAGAATAATATATAGTGTTCTGTAGTGACTGAAACTGAGTGAATGTGGCCCCACCTAGAATAATATATAGTGTTCTGTAGTGACTGAAACTGAGTGAATGTGGCCCCACCTAGAATAATATATAGTGTTCTGTAGTGACTGAAACTGAGTGAACATGGCCCCACCTAGAATAATATATAGTGTTCTGTAGTGACTGAAACTGAGTGAACATGGCCCCACCTAGAATAATATATAGTGTTCTGTAGTGACTGAAACTGAGTGAATGTGGCCCCACCTAGAATAATATATAGTGTTCTGTAGTGACTGAAACTGAGTGAACATGGCCCCACCTAGAATAATATATACTGTTCTGTAGTGACTGAAACTGAGTGAATGTGGCCCCGCCCCACCTAGAATAATATATAGTGTTCTGTAGTGACTGAAACTGAGTGAATGTGGCCCCACCTAGAATAATATATACTGTTCTGTAGTGACTGAAACTTAGTGAATGTGGCCCCGCCCCACCTAGAATAATATATAGTGTTCTGTAGTGACTGAAACTGAGTGAATGTGGCCCCACCTATACAAAATGCTTCTTAAGTTACTCTCCAGAGACTGTGCTAGACAAGATAGTATCAAATAACATAGTATAGCATGTAAATTAGAAGTAGAAAATGAGGTCACAGTGTTCAGTATAGACATATGTACAATGTTCGATGCAGAATAGACGTAACTGAGTTACCATATAATATAACAATACTATGCAGTGTACTAATGTACAATACTATATAGTGCAAAGCAGAAATGGGATGAGGTACAATTTAGGTACAATTTACAGTAAGGTGTACGAGTTGTAGTGCAATCCTTCATCAATAAATATAAAGTGTGGGGAGTGGGTGCTACAGTGTGTTTGTTTAAAGTGAGTGTGTGCTATAAAGTGTGGGGAGTGGGTGCTACAGTGTGTTTGTTTAAAGTGAGTGTGTGCGTGTGGATGTGTGTGCTATGTGCGTTTGATGGTTGTTGTTGTGTAGTGTTCATTGTTCGTTGAGCAGCCTGATGGCCTGGGGATAGAAGCTTCTTCTGAGTCTTTCTGTGCTCGCCTTGAGACTCCGGTATCGCTTGCCTGACCGCAGCAGTTCAAAGAGGCAGTTGTTCGGGTGACTGGAGTCTTTAATGATTCTCTTAGCCTTGCCCCTGCACCACTTGTTGTAAATGTTCTGGAGGGTGGGGAGTTTTGCTGACGTTCAGGGAGAGGCTGTTTTCCTGGCACCATCCCGCCAGGACCTTGACCTCTTCCAGGTAGGCCCTCTCGTCGTTGGCAGAGATCAGGCCCACCACCACTGTGTCGTCAGCAAATTTGATGATTGTGTTGCTACTCCACTGAGCCACACAGTCGTGTGTGTACAGGGAGTAGAGGAGGGGACTCAGAACACAGCCCTGGGGGGCCCCTATGTTGAGGGTGATGGATGAGGAGGTGCAGTTGCCTGCTCTCACCACCTGGGGTCTGCCCGTCAGGAAGTCCAAGACCCACTGGCAGAGGTCATAGTTCAAGCCCAGGTCCCTGAGCTTGGCTGGATGCAGACCAGAGAGAGACTTTTGTCTTGTTTAATTACATCAGGGTCCCCCATTTTCAATTAATCATAACACATATGACATACAGGCAGACAGTACTGTTGCATCTAGACATTTATGACATACCAGATCTACAAATATACAGTACTGTTTTTTAGTGGTCAGGACTGAGTTAGACCCAGGGTCAACAGAACAACAGAAACTGTACATTGGAGGAGGTGTACATTGATGTAAACAAGACGAAAGTCTTTCTCTGGTCTGCATCCCCTTAACAATTGTGTGTATTGATCCGTACTGTACTAACCTAGGATGGCTTAGAGTAGACGACAGAGTACAGCAACTTGCAATGGGCCTGGTCTACAAGATACACTATACGACCAAGGTACCCATGTACATGTCAAAATACTTCCCAAAGGTCAGTGAATACCACAACCACTACACCAGAGGAAGCTCAACAAATCATGTTAAACCCAGATTCGGCTCAAACAAGGGACTAAACACGTTTCGCAATTATGCCACATCAATGTGGAACGCCCTACCCAAAGCTGTAAAGGAATGTGAATCACTACCCTCCTTCAAAAACACTCTCAAAGAACACCTACGGGAGGCTGCAATTCGAAACTGGCCACCGTAAATGCCCAAAACCCCCACCACCTCCTAATGTACAGTCTCCTCCCCACCGCATGTATATATTCTCTCCCCGCCGTATATGTATATTTCTCTCCCACCCACCCACCCCCTCCTAATGTACAGTCCCCTCCCCATCATATGTATATACTCTGTCAAGATCTAGGGGTAACAGTACTGTATATTTGAATACCGTTTATGTCACAAATGTATCAGTACTAAATACCTATATGCATAGGCGCCCACTTAACGGAGCAGACGATGCACGTGCTCCAGGACTATTGAACTTGGGGGAGCAAGCTTGTCTCTTTGCTCCCTCACTTTTTGATCGTATCATATGATATAAATATCCCCCCCCAATATATAAATCTTATCGAACCATAACTACGTAATTTCAATCAAATTAATAATACGCAATGACACTTAATAGCAAGTTTTTAAGTTTCCAAAGATTGTGTGACCCCCCACTTTAATGGTTTGATCCAGTGCCCACGGGCCACGGTTCGTCGGCATGACGTATACGACATGTTGGGGGAGGCGGCTTTTTCGAAAGCCCTTGAAAAATTCAGGCTGGATATTGGATAACATTGTGACTCGTGAGGATTATTCTTCGGCGTTTACATCAAAATGGAGCAAATCATCACGTAAGTCGAACACTGTGACTGTATACTAAATGCGCAAACAGATTGAAACTGAATATTTCTCGTATGGTGAGCCTCGGCGCTGCACCCAGTGCACCGAGTGAATCCAGAGATACAGGATGGTGCGCAGGCGCTGTGATCACCCAACGGCGGAAATAATGCCGCTTTGAGCAGTTTATAAAAAAATATTAAAAATATTTATTAGCAACGCCGAGCTTTCAAACCATCCCGTATCTCTGTGCGAACCCCTCGTGCAACTGTGAGCACCTTTGTAATGTCTCTGTGATACTTGTATAACGAACGGTTCGGCCAGAACCAGTCCTTCATGGTAAATCTAGGTTGGTTTCCCATTGAGGAGCAAGTGACTGTGGATTCACTCGGTGCAGCACAGTCACGAAAGGGGACCCTGATGTAAACAAGACAAATGTCTTTCTCTGGTCTGCATCCCCTTAACAATTGTGTGTATTGAGCCGTACTGTATTGTACCCATTCTGCAATCTGTTAAATAAAGTTTTCATTCATTCAGCCGCCGCGCTCACTGGGGCTATTGATAGCGTCAATTAGTTGTTGTTGTTGTTGTTGGTGCTGCGGATGTGAACGGGGCTGGAGGGGCTTTGGGAGGATGGGAAAGTTATTATTATTATAATAGTAATTGGCTATCATACGTGCCTAGCTAGCGTTAGCTAAAAGAGCCCTCGCAGTGAAGTTATTATTATTATAGCTATCATACTGCAATATAAACTGAGTTTTATAGTGAAAAGAGCAGCTTTATTTTGGTCAAGATTGAAGGCTCTATATTGCAGGAAATTGCACATACAGGTGTTCATTAAATGTAAAAAAATCTGCCGTGGAGGGGGTCGTGCCGGACCCCCTCCAAACCACCCATTGCAAAAAAAAAAAAAAAAAAAAAAAAAACTTGCACCCCCACTTTCAACTATAACTAGGCGGCCATGCCTATATGTCCCTATGCCATAAATGTCATGTATGTTGTGTATGTCATAAATGTCTATATGAATTGAAAATGGGGGACCCTGATGTAAACAAGACAAACTTCTTTCTCTGGTCTGCATCCCCTTAACAATTGTGTGTATTGAGCCGTACTGTATTGTACCCATTCTGCAATCTGTTAAATAAAGTTTTCATTCATTTTCATTCATTCATTCATTCATTCATTCATTCATTCATTCATACAGTTTCATACAGTTTCATACTGTACCCATCATCATCATTCAAGGGTACTACGACTATGCTTGCACCTCATGGTACCAAAGCACCTCAAAGGCACTAAAAAACAAATTACAAACATCTCAAAACAAGCTAGTCAGACTACTACTTGACCTGACTCCTAGAACCCACCTCACCCCTGCCCACTTTGACAACCTAGGATGGCTTAGAGTAGACGACAGAGTACAGCAACTTGCAATGGGCCTGGTCTACAAGATACACTACGCGACCAAGGTATCCATGTACATGTCAAAATACTTCCCAAAGGTCAGTGAATACCACGATCACAACACCAGAGGGAGCTCCACAAATCATGTAAAACCCAGATTCGGATCAAACAAGGGACTAAACACGTTTCGCAATTATGCCACATCAATGTGGAACGCCCTGCCTAAAGCTGTAAAGGAATGTGAATCACTACCCACCTTCAAAAACACTCTCAAAAAACACCTACGTGAGACTGCAATTCGAAACTGGCCCCTACAAATGTCCTAACCTAGTTGTACAGTAAATGACCAAGTAAGGCTTTGTCAATATTCCAATGTACAGTGTAAAATGTGTGTGTGTCCCCTTCCCAACCCCCCCCCCCACCTCCAATGTACAGCCCTCACCCAACCCACCCAACCCCACCCCACCCAACCAACCTCCTCCAATGTACAGTTTCTATGCCAAATGTATATACACTCCTTTTCTGGACACTTTTGTATCACAAACAGTACTGTATTTGCAAATCTGATATGTCATAAATGTATAGATGTAGCAGTACTGTCTATCTGTATGTCATGTATGTTATGATGAATTGAAAATGGGGGACCCTGATGTAAACAAGTCGAAAGTCTTTCTCTGGTCTGCATCCCCTTAACAATTGTATGTATTGAGCTGTACTGTACTGTACCCATTCTGCAATCTGTTAATAAACTTTTCAATCAATTCAATTCAATCAAACCCATTCTGCAATCTGTTAATAAAGTTTGGCAACCCAAACGCGCTAGCCCCGCCCCTCCCCTCCCGCGGCTGGCTGGTTGGAGTGACGTCACAGGTGGGAGGAGTTCACGAAGCTGGCCCACAACAACAACCTGGAGCACAGCGTCACTCCAACGGACGTGGAAGTGTAATCAATTAATTGTCGTTTGGCTTTAATGTGAAGGAGATGGCGCTTGATTTGGTAGGTGCTCTCGAAAGCTAAACCGGAATTGAGGACGGGACTATTGCTACTAGCGGTTCGCTAAGCTAGCCACCGAGAAAGGTAGGAGCCATTGTTTTGTTTGAGTTGTTGGCTAGTGCACTTCCGCGTTACATGGAGCTCGTGAGGGGAGGGGGGGGGGGCGGATCGTGTGGGGGATATCTACTGCACTTCCGCGTTACATGGAGCTCGTGAGGGGAGGGGGGGAGCGGAGCGTGTGGGGGATATCTACTGCACTTCCGCGTTACATGGAGCTCGTGAGGGGAGGGGGGGGGGCGTGTCGGAGATAGCTACTGCACTTCCGAGTTACATGGAGCTTGGGAGGGATATACATATATATATATCTATGGGGATATCTACTGCACTTCCGTGTTACATGGAATGAATTGAAAATGGGGGACCCTGATGTAAACAAGACGAAAGTCTTTCTCTGGTCTGCATCCCCTTAACAATTGTGTGTATTGAGCTGTACTGTATTGTACCCATTCTGCAATCTGTTAATAAAGTTTTCAATCAATCAATCAATCAGCTCGTGAGGGGATACAATTAATTAATGTTGATCAGAGCCTTGACGTAAGTGGCTATAATCAACATTCATTCACATGCTCCCAAGTTCCCCCCTCCTCTGAGCTCAAAGTACCGGTAGTGTTGTGGTGGTGGTCTATGGTTACTCTAGCTTTCTAGCTAGTGGACGTTTGGCTAACTGTTAAATGTGGCTCGGCCGTTGTTTACCTGTTGCAGGTGATGTTGGTGGTGGCGCCGTTTAGGTTTAAACATCACGGACTCGTAACGACCAACTATCTGTTTAAATGATCACCTCATATTAGATTGATTGATTGAAATTTGTATTAACAGATTGCAGAATGGGTACAATACAGTACGGCTCAATACACACAATTGTTACGGGAATGCAGACCAGAGAAAGACTTTCGTCTTGTTTACATCAGGGTCCCCCATTTTCAATTCATAACATTTATGACATACACGACATACAGACAGTACTGTTACATCCAGACATTTATGACATACAAGATATACAAATATACAGTACAGTAGTTATGATGAATTGAAAATGGCAGACCCTGATGTAAACAAGACGAAAGTCTTTCTCTGGTCTGCATCCCCTTAACACTTTGAATGCCACTCACAGCTTTTCTCTGGTTATTACCCCCCCCCCCCGGTTGAAGGCCCATCACGAGAATATTCGTTTTATTCGTTGTTTTTTTTTAAATTAGCGATCTAAAATCATATTGCATCAAGCGAGCCTACCGTTGGAGTTCCAGGCACCCCCGGCGCTCAGGTGTGGAAAAAAGCGCCCCCTATCGTCTCCCAGATGGTAAATCACCCTTTTGGATTGGACTCAATGAAAGTGAATGGGAGAAAGGATTTCTGACTCCACATTTTACGTCTCACTCACGCAGGCAGCATCGACCGGCATCACTCTGGAGCCTGAAAAGCAGCAGGGATTATGTGTTCTACTGTATACACGGTTGATCAATACAATGATCGATTTTTTTGAATGGTGATCAGGAATTGGAATAATCCACTTGGATACCATCTGATCTCAGGTAAGGAATCTATGTTATCAGTCTTAGGATAATCAGACTCGTTTTCACGGATATATATAAGCGTTTCCCCTATATGTGATATGGCTGTTTTGACTGTGAAAGCCATCAGGAAATAAGAGCAGCGCACACATATACTATCGATTATCTAGCGTTTATTTGAAAACCATTCTTGTACGCTGTGACCTGCTGGGGCAGCGGACTGAGAGCAGTGGACACAACCAGGCTGGATAAAATGGTCAGGAAGGCCAGCAGCGTGGTCGGGGTGGCGCTGGACTCTCTAGCGAGGGTGGCGGAGAGGAGGAGCCTCCCTACTCTTAACACTTTGAGTTTCTTTACAAAGTACAGTTTTGAATTAGGGATGCACCGATCCGATATTGGTATCGGCCGCTGATATCAGTAAAATAGCTGGATCGGGTATAAAAAAGAAATAAAAAATCTGATTAAATGTATTATTTTTTTAATAAGAAATCAAATAAGAAATAACCATTCAGTACATTTATATCTGTGTTAATTTGTTACATTTAGTTTCACTAAGTTAGGAAAGTAATGTTTTAAGTCGAGCCTGATGTTGCCTTGCACAAAAGAATGATCTCAGTCTCTTCCACACAGTGACAGTGAGGCATACAGTTTATTAATTGAATGAATGAAGTTTATTTTCTGTCTTTGTTTACAACAAATCAAAAACACACTTGTGATGCTTTACAATTCTTTAAAAAAAAAATGTGGATAAATAAAAAAAATATTATTACTTTTTTGGGGGGGAAATTGGACAATGGGTATCGGATCGGTATCGGCCGATACCCAAACCCAGGTATCGGTATCGGGACTGAAAAAGTCGGATCGGTGCATCCCTATTTTGAATTACAACAGAGCAGTGCTCTTAAAATTACAGTGCATAGCAGGTAGTGAGATAAAATGAGCATAGAACCGACACATGCATTTGATAGGAAGTGTATAAAGGTAGGCAGGGTAAGAATAGTGCAGGTAAAGTACAATTTGTGTCAGGATATCCCTGGTGTTTCATTTAAATGCCTGAGCAAAGAGGGGGGGGGGGTTTCACATGCCTTCGAGCAACACTGTACTTATTGTACTTATTTCATGCCTATTCTTATGTCTGCACGTTCTACGTTGCACTACTTTTATTGTCTTTTATACCTATTATGTCTGCACTTTATGAATTGTTTTTATTCTGTCAACTGTATACTAATTTTATGCCTATGTTCATTTTATGCTGTTTGCTTTGGGGCACTTTGGGCTGCAGTCCACTCCATGTGTGAAAGGTGCGATATAGATAGTTATTATTATTATATTGTAAAAAATAAATTATGCATTGAAATGTAAGTCCCGACAACATTGAAAATGAGGGTGACCTCTTATTGTCCTTTTCCAGAATAAATAAAGGTTTGAATTGAATATATACGGTATATACAGCATTATGCTATCATCAGTGTTGGGACCGCCGTTACTTTTGGCGGTAACTAGTACTCTAACACATTACTTTTTAAATTCAGTAACTCCGTTACCGTTACTGAATGGTTCGTTACTGCGGTATTTTTATGTAGATTGATAGCGAGCGGTAGTGATCCAGCGCAGTCCTCCTGACTGCTGTCTGTGTCACTCACCTGCGGGCTGCGGGGACACGCTGTGCTGTGGTTGGTCCTCCTCTCCTGTCTGTCACCTCACCTGCGGGCTGCGGGGACACGCTGTGCTGGGGGCGTGTTTTTGTTTACTATAGTCCTGACTGTCATGGCAGCGCCCACTACTCGCGTTTGTACACATGGATATTATCACTTTCTCTTTTGTCGAGCACAAAGAAAAGAACGTTTTAGTTAAATGTCATTTGTGTTTTGGCTCAAAGATACTATCTACTGCCCATGCTTCAACGAAGCTAGTAGCTGAGTCTAACATTAACAGGACTCATCCGAAGCCAGTAAGCCACTCGCTTTCGGGGATCTAGTTAGCATCACCAGGCGGCACACAGCAAATGGGACGGAACACTTCACGTTTTCCAACTACTTGGAGAGAGAATATGAGCTAAAGAAAATGTTTGAGGGGCTGGACTAACGTTACATCTCAACCACCGCAGACTTTTGGTGAGTTCAGTGATGTGAATGCAAAGTTGATCAACAGATTTTGACTGTAAGAATCTGCAAGGGAATCTCATCAATACTAATCAAACAATATAAATATAGTTCTTTCATGCACAATTGATATCCTAACTATTCTAACGTTGCAATGCACGATTGATATCTTAAACAACGTTGCAAGACGGTTATAATGAAATGCTCTGGCGACAG
The DNA here is from genome assembly GCF_963971535.1 of Notolepis coatsorum. NCBI lineage: Eukaryota > Metazoa > Chordata > Actinopteri > Aulopiformes > Paralepididae > Notolepis > Notolepis coatsorum. The sequence continues at coordinate 469,613 of NW_028170718.1, read as the reverse complement.
ACATCAAGGCTGTTCCTTCAACCTAAGCAGCGATACAATTAGGCACGGCGCATTTCTTATTATGTTGGGACTCGGGACAACATTTGTGTTTGTGTCAGATCTGTGTTTGTATCTAGACCACATTGCTTAGCAGAGTTCAGTGATGTGAATGGAAACTGTCAAGTTGATCAACAGATTTTGAGTATCTGTAAGGGCATTAATGAGAGCAATCTTTTTATTTAATTTTGAGTAACTAAATAGTTACTTTTCACAGTAACGCATTACTTTTGGGTGTAAGTAACTAGTAGAGTAACTGAGTTACTTTTGAAATGAAGTAACTAGTAAAGTAACAGAGTTACTATTTTTCAGTAACTAGCACAACACTGGCTATCATACAAAGTTATATGGGTTGACTCATGTTATCACTTCCTGTGTGTGTGTGTGTGTTACATTGGAACCGTTTGTGCACTTAGTGTTGTCAAGGTTACAAGGCTCCCTACCTACCAGATCCATGGGTCTCTGTTGTCCCATGTTGTTGTGGGCAGACCTTTAACCTGAATCCGCCATACGTGTGATGTTTTTACATTGTGAAGAGAGAGCAGATCGCAGGGGGGGGGGGGGGGGGGGGGGGGGCTGAGGCAAGTAAAAGCAGGGCTGTACCGAATGTTTTTTTTTTTTTTTTTTTTTTTTAAGATTCTATTGAAGTTTTCGAGTGAAGCTTTGAATGTCTGTCGTCATATTTTATGGCGTAATCGTAATGAAATCCTCGCCACCTGCTCCTCCTGCTTTGATGCGAAGCCCTTTTCCACTTGACCTCTGGCCTCTGTCCCCTCAGTACGCCGAGGTTGATTGTTACTGTTTTATTGTGCTTGTATTTTATTAATCGGAATTTAATTTTTTATTAGACATTTCGGTTGTATGGTAGTCTACTGACAACTTGTGTGTGTATTTGTGTATTTGACATAATCGGTGCTCGCCTCCTTGGCCAGATCGCCCTTGAAGAAGGGACCTCGCTCTCAGTGGGTTCTTCTCTCTGGTTGTTTCTCTCCCCAGTCCGCCTCTCATGATGCGTGGCGGTGGTGGGGGCAGCGAGCGGTGCCTATCCCCGGGGGCCAGCCCCCCCAGTCCACCTTCTCCCTGAAGCCCCGCCCCCTCCTGACCCGCCCAACATGGCCGACAGGAAGGAGTTTTACAACGATGACAGCAGCATGGGAGCCTTCCAGTACAAGCTGCCGTTCTATGAGACCATGGAGCTGTTCATCGAGACGCTGACTGGGACCTGCTTCGAGCTGCGCGTGTCGCCCTGCGAGCCCGTGGTCTCGGTCAAGGCCAAGATCCAGAGGCTAGAAGGTAGTGACCCTGACCCTGACCAGAGGCTAGAAGGTAGTGACCCTGACCCTGACCAGAGGCTAGAAGGTAGTGACCCTGACCAGAGGCTAGAAGGTAGTGACCCTGACCAGAGGCTAGAAGGTAGTGACCCTGACCCTGACCAGAGGCTAGAAGGTAGTGACCCTGACCAGAGGCTAGAAGGTAGTGACCCTGACCAGAGGCTAGAAGGTAGTGACCCTGACCAGAGGCTAGAAGGTAGTGACCCTGACCCTGACCAGAGGCTAGAAGGTAGTGACCCTGACCCTGACCAGAGGCTAGAAGGTAGTGACCCTGACCCTGACCAGAGGCTAGAAGGTAGTGACCCTGACCAGAGGCTAGAAGGTAGTGACCCTGACCAGAGGCTAGAAGGTAGTGACCCTGACCCTGACCAGAGGCTAGAAGGTAGTGACCCTGACCAGAGGCTAGAAGGTAGTGACCCTGACCAGAGGCTAGAAGGTAGTGACCCTGACCAGAGGCTAGAAGGTAGTGACCCTGACCAGAGGCTAGAAGGTAGTGACCCTGACCCTGACCAGAGGCTAGAAGGTAGTGACCCTGACCAGAGGCTAGAAGGTAGTGACCCTGACCCTGACCAGAGGCTAGAAGGTAGTGACCCTGACCAGAGGCTAGAAGGTAGTGACCCTGACCCTGACCAGAGGCTAGAAGGTAGTGACCCTGACCAGAGGCTAGAAGGTAGTGACCCTGACCAGAGGCTAGAAGGTAGTGACCCTGACCAGAGGCTAGAAGGTAGTGACCCTGACCAGAGGCTAGAAGGTAGTGACCCTGACCCTGACCAGAGGCTAGAAGGTAGTGACCCTGACCCTGACCAGAGGCTAGAAGGTAGTGACCCTGACCAGAGGCTAGAAGGTAGTGACCCTGACCCTGACCAGAGGCTAGAAGGTAGTGACCCTGAGCAGAGGCTAGAAGGTAGTGACCCTGACCAGAGGCTAGAAGGTAGTGACCCTGACCAGAGGCTAGAAGGTAGTGACCCTGACCCTGACCAGAGGCTAGAAGGTAGTGACCCTGACCAGAGGCTAGAAGGTAGTGACCCTGACCCTGACCAGAGGCTAGAAGGTAGTGACCCTGACCAGAGGCTAGAAGGTAGTGACCCTGACCCTGACCAGAGGCTAGAAGGTAGTGACCCTGACCAGAGGCTAGAAGGTAGTGACCCTGACCCTGACCAGAGGCTAGAAGGTAGTGACCCTGACCAGAGGCTAGAAGGTAGTGACCCTGACCCTGACCAGAGGCTAGAAGGTAGTGACCCTGACCAGAGGCTAGAAGGTAGTGACCCTGACCCTGACCAGAGGCTAGAAGGTAGTGACCCTGACCAGAGGCTAGAAGGTAGTGACCCTGACCAGAGGCTAGAAGGTAGTGACCCTGACCAGAGGCTAGAAGGTAGTGACCCTGACCAGAGGCTAGAAGGTAGTGACCCTGACCAGAGGCTAGAAGGTAGTGACCCTGACCCTGACCAGAGGCTAGAAGGTAGTGACCCTGACCAGAGGCTAGAAGGTAGTGACCCTGACCCTGACCAGAGGCTAGAAGGTAGTGACCCTGACCCATGAGTCTCCATTTATCCATTTATGTGTTTGTGTCATTAAGGCTACGTTCACACTGCAAGCCTTAGTGCTTGTTTTTCAAATGTGGCCAATATCAGATTCCAGTGTGAACGGTTTATTGTTTAAACCTAAACTGACCTGCATGATATTCACATTTACATTTAGTCATTTAGCTGAAACGCTTTTATCCAAAGCGACTTACAAGTTCTGTACGACAGGTCATCAGGAAGGAAGGATACAACTCTATCAGCTGAGAAACAATGTTCATCAAAGTGTTGAGTGCTACAGTGTAGGTTAGTTTATTAGGACAAGTGCATGACAGTATGGTTAGTTAGGGTTAGATATTTACATTATATTTACAGACATCACACATCACACTGGGGAACACCTGATCAGGGTACAAACACACCCACACGTAACAGAGGCACACAGTTTATTAATTGAACAATGGGTATTGGATCGGTACCCGGTATCGACCGATACCCAAAGCCCAGGTATCGGTATCGGGACTGAAAAAGTCGGATCGGTGCGTCCCTAGTTTCCAGCCTCGGTGAGATGAACCTCTCCATCTCAAACACTTTTGTTTTCTCCCCCTCTCTCTCTTCTCCCCCCCTCTCTCTCTTCTCCCCCCTCTCTTCTCTTCCCCCCTCTCTCTCTCCTCTCCCCCCCCCCCCTCTCTCTCTCTCTCTCTCTCTCTCTCTCTCTCTCTCTCTCTCTCTCTCTCTCTCTCTCTCTCTGCCTCCTCCCCTCTCTCTCTCTTATCTCCCCCCTCTCTCTCCCCCTCTCTCTCTCTCCCCCATATCTCTCTTCTCTCCCCCCCTCCCCTCTCTCTCCCCCCCCCCTCTCCCCCCCCCTCTCTCTCTCCCCCCTCTCTCTCTCACAAGGCATCCCTGTTTCCCAGCAGCACTTGATCTGGAACAACATGGAGCTGGATGACGAGTACTGTCTCCATGACTACAGGTAAACATTCTACTGTCTCCATGACTACAGGTAAACATTCTACTGTCTCCATGACTACAAGTAAACATTCTACTGTCTCCACGACTACAGGTAAACACTCTACTGTCTCCACGACTACAGGTAAACATTCTACTGTCTCCATGACTACAGGTAAACATTCTACTGTCTCCATGACTACAGGTAAACACTCTACTGTCTCCATGACTACAGGTAAACATTCTACTGTCTCCATGACTACAGGTAAACATTCTACTGTATCCATGACTACAGGTAAACACTCTACTGTCTCCATGACTACAGGTAAACACTCTACTGTCTCCATGACTACAGGTAAACATTCTACTGTCTCCATGACTATAGGTAAACATTCTACTGTCTCCATGACTACAGGTAAATATTCTACTGTCTCCATGACTACAGGTAAACATTCTACTGTCTCCATGACTACAGGTAAACATTCTACTGTCTCCATGACTACAGGTAAACATTCTACTGTCTCCATGACTACAGGTAAACATTCTACTGTGGGAGCGCAAGAAAGGATGAAACGGGAGACGGTAGTCGAGTCTTTCCTTTTACTTCCCAACATAAATTACATACATCCAACAGAGTGCAGAGACGTTAACGTTACTCCTCCAAAGTGACAGCAGCCAGCTGACATATGTAGGTTACCAAATACCCACCCCGTTCCCAGAATCCCCAGGCTTAAAGGAGCACTCACTCCGCTCCTCAAGTCCAGTGAATGTCTGCACCAATTGTGCGTGATAAGTGAGTCGCCACACAGGCCCCCCCCAGAATTCACAATAACCCCCCAAAAGATCATCCACAGTCAACGAGGCGGGGGGCGGATCAGGCACCCAAAACGACTCCGTATCACCCGTGCAGGGGTAGAGGTGGGGATTGCGGCGTGTGGGGGGGATTCAGGAGATATGAGGTGACGAGAGGGAAAAGCAGTTTGCAGGGGCCGGGCAGGGGGTCGTCCACGCCGCGGGGGCCGGGCCAGTTCAACTGGCCTGTCTAGGTCCAAATGGGCAGGCTTGAGCCGGTCGACCGATACCCGCTCCGACCTTCCTCCAATGTCCACCATGAAGTTCTTAGGCCCCGCCTCCAGGACGCGAAAAGGGCCGTCGTAAGGGGGCTGCAGAGGAGTACGGTGGCTGTCATGGCGAATGAAAACATACCTGGCTGACTGCAGATCCCTAGGCATGTAGGACTGCGGGAGGCAGTGCTGGGAGGTTGGGACTGGGGTGAAGGCACCGGCGCCATCCCTGAGCACAGTCCGAGATGAGGTGACCGACCAGGGAGCCTCGGCATCCGGGAGGAACTCCCCAGGGACTCGCAGCGGCTGTCCGTACACCAGCTCAGCAGCCGAGGCCTGCAGGTCTTCTTTGGGGGCGGAGCGCAGGCCAAGCATGACCCAGGGAAGCCGGTCGACCCAGTTGCCGTCCGTAAGGCTGGCCCGCAGAGCAGCCTTCATAGAGCGGTGAAACCGTTCACACAAGCCGCTGCCCTGTGGGTTGTAGGCTGTGGTGCGGTGGAGCTTCACTCCCAGGCCCTCGGCAACTGCAGTCCAGAGCCCGGGCGTAAACTGTGGGCCCCGGTCGGACGTGAGATCAGATGGTGTGCCAAAACGGGCTACCCAGGACCCAATGAACGCCCGGGCCACCTCGGCGGATGTGGTCGATGCCAGCGGGACCACCGTCCGGCCACCTAGTGGTTCTGTCCACCATGGTGAGGAGGTGAGTGAACCCGTGGGAGGGGGGCAGGGGACCCACCAGGTCCACATTGACATGGTCAAAGCGCCTCTCCGGCACGAGAAACGGTGCCATGGGGGCTTTGGTGTGACGGTGTATCTTTGCACGCTGGCACGCCACGCAGGAGCCGGCCCGGGCTGCGATGTCCTTCCTGAGGCCATGCCAGACGAATTTAGCACCGACCAGCTTAGTTGACGCCTTCATCTGTTCTAGAATACGCCTTCTCTCTTTCTCTCTCCCGGTTCAGCCAGAAGGTCTCTCTCACGCTGCCCCGCACACCCTGGCGTCTCGCTCTTCCCTCTGCGTGCATCGCGGAGCGGCAGGGAGAGTCTCCGCTCCGTTGTGTTGATCAGTGTGTGTTTGTGTGTTTGTGTTGGCAGCATTGCGGAGGGCTGCACCCTGAAGCTGGTCCTTGCCATGAGGGGAGGCCCCATTAACACCAGGAGAGGTGAGCTTCCTAACCCTAACCCCATTAACACCAGGAGAGGTGAGCCTTCCTAACCCTAACCCCATTAACACCAGGAGAGGTGAGCTTCCTAACCCTAACCCCATTAACACCAGGAGAGGTGAGCCTTCCTAACCCTAACCTAACCCTAACCCCATTAACACCAGGAGAGGTGAGCCCTCACAGCACACCAGGAGCATATAACGTAAGGTTATTCTATAACCCGAGCGCTCTGCTCTTAGTGGAACTATCCCTTTATCCACTCTAATAATGAATAATTGTCTCCACATGCACACACCCATCCGCCTGGCCACACCCACATCCGCTCCTCTACATAAGCGGGGGCGTGGCCACACCATCAGCTCCTTCCCAAGTCTTTCACCACCGAAGGCGAAGACCACGGGGTCCTCAGAGCAGAGCGCTCGCTATACTCACATAACTAGGGTTATAGGATAACCTTACGTTATAGATCGTATAGCTTACGCTCTGCTCTTAGTGGAACACAGGAGCTGAGCAGAGCGGAAGCTCGACAGATGTACCCGCTGAGGCCCCCCACAACCATCAGAACCGGTGAGGACCCGAGCCCCCTGGACCCCCCTAGTGGAGGACGGGAGGGAATCGGATCCGCCTGCCTCCTCCCAAGGTCTGTCTCATCCCACATGTACAGCGAGCCAACTTCAGAGTCGCCTGCTACAAAAGATCAGAACAGCCAATATTCAAGAGACAGCACCTTGCTTCCCTTTTTTATCTTGTTTGTTTTTTCCTGTTGTTACTATACACATATATTCATAATTTTTATTTTGTATCTTTTATTGTTTCAAAATGTTTATTTTTCCACCCTTTCCTTGTACAGTGTCCTTGAGTCTGAGAAAGGCGCTTCTCTCTTAAAATCCAATTTATTATTATTATTATTAAGAGGCCCAAAGCCTATGATCAAAGTATGGACTGGGAAAAACAATGGATGAGGAGGTGTTGGAGCCTGTCTGGACGGTTGGACCCATCCTCCGTCCTTCTCTTGTTGAGGTACTGGCCCAGAAAGTGGAGTCAGAAGAGCAAGAAGCTCTTGATAAGGAGGCAGATTATGCAAAAAATATGAGGAGGAGGATGGAGAGTACGAGTGTGATGAGGCGGAGGAAGAGATGGAGATCCAAGAGATAGACTTTGACAATTGTTTTAGTGATGATGATGATGATTAGTAGTTTAGGGCACAAAATACAAATAGAAAAAAAGACTTGAATGTTGTGTCAACAAAGAAGATATCCAGAACAGAGGACGTATTTACCGTATTACATACATGTAGACCTACGTAAGAAATGGCAGTGAAAGCAGCACTCTTGTATATAAGCATGCCAGAGATATAATGTGACCACTTCAGAAATTGTATTACCATCTTTAACCCTCAAAACATGAGTCCACATCTTTTTTTTTCAGTCATCTACAATATGATGTGTCTTTATTGGTAAAAATGCTTTATTCTTTGTAAAGGTTACACTAATTTGCATACTAGCTCGCCACAAACGGGTGATCATTCTGGGAATAGTTTTATTATGATTTTTGACCCTCAAAATAAAATATGGGTCTAGACAACCTACTTGTTCAGTTATTTGCAATATTGGCTGAAATAGCGACATGAATTTTTTGATGATGGCGTCATTCATTTGCATATAAATGATACATGGACACTCTGACAGATTTTTAACATAGCCTATCATTTTCTACACATTTAGAAACACTGGTTAACAATATATTTCCAGGGGGTGCGTGATAGTATCCGCTTTCCTACTCAACTAATGGGTAGAAATGTGATTAATTTGTATTGACGGCACAGATTTGCATTGGCAAAATTACATAGAAACATGTGATCACTCTAGGGATAGTGTTATTGTGATATTTGACCCTCAAAACATGGGTCTAGACACCTCATTTGTTCAGTTATCTGCAATATTGGCTGAGATATATGAAACGGATTTTTTAGCGATTTTTTGATAATCGCGTCCTTAATTTTGCATATAAATGATACATGGGACACTCTGACAACTTGTTAACATAGCCTATAATTTTTTTCACCTTTTTTCCATTCTAGAAAGTCTGGTTAGAAGTATATTTCCGGGGGGTGCATGATACCCCCCTCTATCTACTAGACTAACTAACTCGTTTGGCTGGGTTAGGGGGAGGGAAGCCGTGGGTGGTAATCTGGCGTTGTGGACAGCGCCGCCTACAGGTCAGATCTGGGCGCCTGCTCAGCGAAAGGCAGGAAGTGGTGAAGGCAGCATGACCTCCCACGCATTACACTTCACCAATGAGAGTCCTCGCTGCCAGGTGAGAAGAGAGCCGCTGGCTGTCTCTGCATGTGTCGGAGGAAGCATGCGGATGACTTCAGGGTTCCCCTGTACCGACCAGTAGGGGGAACATGTGCACAACAACCAGGTAGGGGAGGGGGGGAATTGGCACAACGACAAAAAATTGGGACGGGGAGAAAAACAGAAAAATCTGAGAAAGAGAGGATTAACAAAATAAATAAATAAATCATATAAGAAAGAGTGGTACTGTCAGTTAAGTAAACATAGTGGGTGATTGAGAAGATGGGTATGTGTGATTGGTGAACTTAGATTTCTTTATATATTTGTATGTTGTATTGAGATGTATTGTTGAACATATACTGTATGCCTTGAAACATGATTGAGTAGATGGGTATGTGTGATTGGTGAACTTAGATATTTTATTATATAATATTTGTAGGTGTTTTTGAGGTGTATTGTTTTATTCTATTGTATTGATTTTATTGTATTGTATTGATTTGTGTGGACCCCAGTAATAGTAGCCTATGCCTGTGGCAATGGCTAATGGGGATCCGAATAAACTAAACTAAATTCTCTCTCTCACTCAACCTCTCTCTTTCTCCCTCTCTCTCTCTCTCTCTCTCTCTCTCTCTCTCTCTCTTTCTCTTTCTCTCAATCAACTTCTCTCTTTCTCTCTCACTCAACCTCTCTCTCACTCAACCTCTCTTTCTCTCTCTCACTCAACCTCTCGTTCTCTCTCTCACTCAACCTCTCTTTCTCTCTCCTCTCTCTCTCTCTCTCTCTCTCTCACTCAACCTCTCTCTCTCTCAACCTCTCTTTCTCTCTCTTTCTCTCTCCTCTCTCTCTCTCTCACTCAACCTCTTTCTCTCTCACTCAACCTCTCTTTCTCTCTCTCACTCAACCTCTCTTTCTCTCTCTCTCTCTCTCTCTCTCTCTCTCTCTCTCTCACTCACTCTTCGCACCTTGTGTATACTTTTTACTCTTACTCATAGTATACATTAATTGCCTATATTTATTGTAACGTATATAATATAACCGATGGGGAATACAGACCCTCACCTCTACCTTTGTTTACACTTTCTCATATTTATATTCAGATCTAATTGTATTGTCTATATTTATGTCTTTCTACTATTACCCTGCCCATACCTCCCCTCCCCCTCCCCCATACTGCTATGACGCCCACATTTCCACAAGGAGAGCAATAAATGAACATGTTATTATCTTCTCTCTGCCAGTGGAGGTGGGTTAGGGTTATTATGTATTATTAATATGTGTTATTATTATCTTCTCTCTGCCAGTGGAGGAGGGTTAGGGTTATTATGTATTATTAATATGTGTTATTATTATCTTCTCTCTGCCAGTGGAGGAGGGTTAGGGTTATTATGTATTATTAATATGTGTTATTATTATCTTCTCTCTGCCAGTGGAGGAGGGTTAGGGTTATTATGTATTATTAATATGTGTTATTATTATCTTCTCTCTGCCAGTGGAGGAGGGTTAGGGTTATTATGTATTATTAATGTGTGTTATTATTATCTTCTCTCTGCCAGTGGAGGAGGGTTAGGGTTATTATGTATTATTAATATGTGTTATTATTCTCTTCTCTCTGCCAGTGGAGGTGGGTTAGGGTTATTATGTATTATTAATATGTGTTATTATTCTCTTCTCTCTGCCAGTGGAGGAGGGTTAGGGTTATTATGTATTATTAATATGTGTTATTATTATCTTCTCTCTGCCAGTGGAGGTGGGTTAGGGTTATTATGTATTATTAATATGTGTTATTATTATCTTCTCTCTGCCAGTGGAGGTGGGTTAGGGTTATTATGTATTATTAATATGTGTTATTATTATCTTCTCTCTGCCAGTGGCCGTGGAGGAGGGTTAGGGTTATTATGTATTATTAATATGTGTTATTATTATCTTCTCTCTGCCAGTGGCCGTGGAGGTGGGTTAGGGTTATTATGTATTATTAATATGTGTTATTATTATCTTCTCTCTGCCAGTGGAGGAGGGTTAGGGTTATTATGTATTATTAATATGTGTTATTATTATCTTCTCTCTGCCAGTGGCCATGGAGGAGGGTTAGGGTTATTATGTATTATTAATATGTGTTATTATTATCTTCTCTCTGCCAGTGGAGGAGGGTTAGGGTTATTATGTATTATTAATATGTGTTATTATTATCTTCTCTCTGCCAGTGGAGGAGGGTTAGGGTTATTATGTATTATTAATATGTGTTATTATTATCTTCTCTCTGCCAGTGGCCATGGAGGAGGGTTAGGGTTATTATGTATTATTAATATGTGTTATTATTATCTTCTCTCTGCCAGTGGCCGTGGAGGAGGGTTAGGGTTATTATGTATTATTAATATGTGTTATTATTATCTTCTCTCTGCCAGTGGCCGTGGAGGACCCCCTGAAGGAGGTGGCGGACGTGATGGAGCGCTGGCAGAGGGACCTTCCCACCAAGCAGGTGACCTTCCTGGTCTACCGGGAGGGCGACCAGCTCAACGTCTTCCGGGTGGTGGAGCGAGGAGACGGCACTCTGCGCCCGCTCTCTGGAGCCCTGAGGTGGGTGAGGGTGGCACTCTGAGCCCGCTCTCTGGAGCCCTGAGGTGGGTGAGGGTCAGAAAGGACACTGGATAGACTGAATAGGAAAAAAATACAATTAAGATGATAAGAAAACACATAAAGGAAATCAAACATTTATATTAAAAATGTAAGATAACGTGGAGTTAGGAAACAGAGACCAGAGACGCAGTGGAGTCGACGGTAGTTTACTTAACTTCCAACGGTACAGATCTACTGCTCCCCCACTTTAACCCTAACCCTACAGATCTACTGCTCCCCCACTTTAACCCTAACCCTACAGATCTACTGCTCCCCCACTTTAACCCTAACCCTACAGATCTACTGCTCCCCCACTTTAACCCTAACCCTACAGATCTACTGCTCCCCCACTTTAACCCTAACCCTACAGATCTACTGCTCCCCCACTTTAACCCTAACCCTACAGATCTACTGCTCCCCCACTTTAACCCTAACCCTACAGATCTACTGCTCCCCCACTTTAACCCTAACCCTACAGATCTACTGCTCCCCCACTTTAACCCTAACCCTACAGATCTACTGCTCCCCCACTTTAACCCTAACCCTACAGATCTACTGCTCCCCCACTTTAACCCTAACCCTACAGATCTACTGCTCCCCCACTTTAACCCTAACCCTACAGATCTACTGCTCCCCCACTTTAACCCTAACCCTACAGATCTACTGCTCCCCCACTTTAACCCTAACCCTACAGATCTACTGCTCCCCCACTTTAACCCTAACCCTACAGATCTACTGCTCCCCCACTTTAACCCTAACCCTACAGATCTACTGCTCCCCCACTTTAACCCTAACCCTACAGATCTACTGCTCCCCCACTTTAACCCTAACCCTACAGATCTACTGCTCCCCCACTTTAACCCTAACCCTACAGATCTACTGCTCCCCCACTGTTCACAAAACATACGCAGGTAATAATAGATACCTCAGGTCCATCGGGTCCTTCAACCCCCCCCCCCCCCCCAGCTATACTAACCACATCCATTTTTCCTGTCTGGTCATTATTAGCACGGTGTTATTCACTGTCAAAGATACAAAGAAAAATCATAATTCATATTCTCCTTTGTTTCATCACAATTTAAACAAGCCTAGTAACAGACACACTGGGAATACATTCACACCGCGGAGCTAATGATGGAGCATCGCCGTCGGTTGTGTGATAGTAAAGGGCTAACCTTCTGTATTGTCACAGTGAAAGGGTTAACCAGCTGTCGTGTGGCAGTGAAAGGGTTAAAGGTCTGTGTCTCAAGTCAAGTCAAGAGTTTTAATTGTCACGGCATACACGTATACAATGAAATGCGGGTGGTCTTGCCCGTGACGATGTGCAATACAGTGGTACAACATAATAGAATCCAATAAAAATACAGTGAAAATACAGCGTGTTCCAGCGTGTTAAAGGTCTGTGTCTGTAGCGTGTTAAAGGTCTGTGTCTGTAGCGTGTTAAAGGTCTGTGTCTGTAGCGTGTTAAAGGTCTGTGTCTGTGTTAGCATGTTAACTCAGCGTGTTAACTCAATGGCTGCCAACAACGAGTATACTCGTTATAGCCCGCCAATCGTTGGACGCCAACAATGAGTATACTCGTTATTTCTTTTATTCGCTATTTCCATTCATAATTCATCCAGGCGTGCTGTGGTACTGTGTGGCAATGCGTCTGAGATTGCAGCGGTCCGATAACGCCGCCTGCTGGTATGCGGCCGATGTCGCACTTCCTGTCTGACTCTGTGTGTGGGGCTGTGCGTCATTGAAAATCATCCGGGCGGAGTTTTCTTGTAACGTGGATCAAGATATTCACCTGATCGCATTGAATCGCCTTTGGGACGCCAGATTCATTATGCTGTTGGGGGTTATGGCGTGGGCCAAATGGACATACGGTCTAGCAGATGGCAATCAAATAATTGGAATATTCCATATGAGAGTCTCATCGGCCACAGGTAAGAGCAATCTAACATCAATTTCATCTTGGTTGTCCATTGTTTTCATAGCCATCGCCCTGATCAGCATATGCTGTTGTACTAACGAATGCCGTCATTGACAATAAATTAATCAGCAACGACCCCCCCCCCCTTTCATTTTTAATTATAGCGTGTATAGTTTCAAGTTTCTCAAGTTTCTTTAATAGTTGTCATACAGAAGTACAGAATACTTTTGTACAAAATGCTTCTTACTGTTGCGCTCCAGAGACTGTGCATGACAAGATAGTATGAAATAAAAACATAGTAAAAATTAGAAGAAAAAAAGAGGTCACAGTGTTCAGTTTAGACATATGTACAATGTTCGTAGACGTAGTTACCATAGAGACGAAATGCCAATGGATTAAGTATAATATGCGTCGCAGGCTATTACTAGCCTCCCAGGAATTACCCTAAACCACTCTAAAACCATACTTATATTCACCACGGTATAAAACGAGAATATATGGATGGAAAAAATATTCCTTTTTCACATCTTGAACGATAGATACTCGTTATGTCAATAGTATTGCATATATAGCTATAATATTTAAATAGTTATAGCCCTGCAAACAAGGTGAGCGACTCCCACCGTGTACAGCGCTGGCGGTAGCTGCTACAGGTTGAGGCTAATGCGTGGCGGTCAATGAGTTAAAGGACTGTGTGTGTCTCCCAGCGTGTTAAAGGTCTGTGTCTGTAGCGTGTTAAAGGACTGTGTCTGTGTCTCCCAGCGTGTTAAAGGTCTGTGTCTGTAGCGTGTTAAAGGACTGTGTCTGTGTCTCCCAGCATGCACGGCTCCGTCTGTCACGTGTTCCCGGAGGAGGGGGGGGAGGAGCAGCAGACCCTGGAGAACTGTGTCACCATGAGCAAGATGCAGCTGCTCCGAGCCAAGATGGAGGACGTGAACCTCAACAAGAAGGTAGGGGTGGGAGGAGGAGGAAGGGGGGAGGGTTGGATGGGGTTAATATAGCTGGGGGGGGGGGGGGGGGGGGGGGTGAAGTAGTGATGGCGAGATGAAGCTTCATGAAGCATTGAGGCTTTCCATCCAATTGTACCACACATGTGTCGAAGCTTCATGATGGTGCATTTGCTCTACTGTGCCATCAAGTGGACAATAAATGTAGAACAGGCAGAGTGATGATGATGCCAATAAACAAATAATAATGTGTCTGTTTATCTAACAGAATGATGGCAGGGACAGAGGAGAAAGTGCTTGTGTTACTACAACATTCTATAATTTAATATAGTGTGTTTTTCTAACAGAATGATGGCAGGGACAAGTGCTTGCTTCATTAATTTTTATTCAGAAAAAGCAACTCAAAATCGACATGCCATCCTGCATTTGGATCATACAGATGTGATCAGATTAGGCACAGCAAGTTAGACATTACAGCAAGTTTATATGTAACGGAGATGATATCATATGGTCACCTTTTTTGCGTTGTGTTTAACTTTCTTCGATGCCCCGAGGGAGTTTAGAACCCGGGTCTGCCGTGACACGGGCGACAGGTGACAGCACAGACCGCTACACCAAGGTGAATTCACTCTTCATGACGTGTAAAGTGTCTTTTTAAGTGGAGTGAGTTTAACTCGCAGTACCGCTACTCGCCAGTCACTTCACAACGCTTGAAGTCCATCGTGACTGACAGTGCCTCGCGCTACCATCTGTTATATATATGTTGGGATTATTAGGATACACATTTATTTGTCTTTCCCAGTACTCCACGGGATTCTCCAACGCAAAGAAACTCGTAATGAATTCCTATGTCGACACTTGTGTTGCGGGGATGTTCCGGGGAACATAGGGATGATCCCGTGTTGGAGACGCGTTGCGCACCAACCCCGAAGCCATTTCCTGAATCAGTGACGCGGAGTGGGGCTTCGGGGGCGGTACCCCCCGGAGTGGGGCTTCGGGGGCGGTACCCCCCGGAGTGGGGCTTCGGGGGCGGTACCCCCCGGAGTGGGGCTTCGGGGGCGGTACCCCCCGGAGTGGGGCTTCGGGGGCGGTACCCCCCGGAGTGGGGCTTCTGGGGCGGTACCCCCCGGAGTGGGGCTTCGGGGGCGGTACCCCCCGGAGTGGGGCTTCGGGGGCGGTACCCCCCGGAGTGGGGCTTCTGGGGCGGTACCCCCCGGAGTGGGGCTTCGGGGGCGGTACCCCCCGGACCGAGGCTTCGGACGTCATCAGTACGTCACCTGATACGCGCCTCGATACAGGCTCCACTTAAAAAAAGCTGGATTGCTCGACACAAGCTCCGGAGCCTCGCTTCAAACGTCACATCACTAGGGTGAAGGACCTGATGGATTTGAGGTATCTAATATTACCCGCGTATGTTTTGTGAAAAGTGGGGGAGCAGTAGATAAGATATTCCTTTATTGATCCCCTTGGGGAAACAATAGCAGCATGGGGGGAGGGGAGGTATGGGCAGACATAAATATTGGTGATAAAATTAGATCTGAATGGTAAAATATGAGAAAAATAAACCGTGTAAACAATATAATTAACTCTGAATTAGTGCTGTCAATCGATTCAAATATTTAATCGTGATTAATTGCATGATTGTCCATAGTTAACTCGCGATTCATCGCAAATTAATCGCATTTTTATTTAATTTTTTTTTACCTTAAAAGGATATTTTTCAAGTTCCAAGTTTTAATACTCTTATCAACATGCGAGTCAACAAATGCTTGCTTTATGCAGCCATTTAACACAAAAGGATGACCCTCATGCATTGCAAATTTGCATCAAATTCAAAACAGAGTGATGCACAAAATAACTTAAAAGAAAATAATAATTTAAAACAATGAATAAAGTGTGCATGAAATAATAGGGGAAAGAAAATGTTAGGAACTTGTTACATTCACCCACACAAGGGCTGAGGACTCACACCCCCCCCCTCTCTCTCTCACACACTCTCCCAGCTCTTTCTCTCTTGCCCCTTCCTCATCTCTCTCACCCCCCTCTCTCTCTATATATATATATATATATTTTTTTTTTTCTTCCTTTTTTCCGTTTTTCTCCCCTCCCAATGTTAGTCGTTATGCCAATTCCCAATCCCCTTCCTGGTCGTTGCGCACTCTACCCACTACCGTCGGTCCGGGAGGGCGGAGACTATCACATGCTTCCTCCGACACGTGTAGCCAGCCCACCGCTTCTTTTCACCTGGCAGCGCGGACTCTCACTGAGAGAGTGTAACGTGTGGAAGGTCACACTACCTCTCTTAGATCCTTCCCTCGCTGTGCAGGCGCCCCGACCGAACTGTAGGAGTCGCTGTCCACAACGACCCAGACCCACCCACCGGCTTCCCTCCCGCTGACTCTACCAATCGAGCCAGTATGACGGCCAGCCAAGCCGGAAGCAACGCTGACAGCTGGATTCGATACTAGTGTCTCTTGCGTTGGTGACGAGCGCCTTGTCCGCTGCGCCACCCAGCCGCACCCCTCTCTCTCTATATATCTCGCACTCACACACACACACTTCAGAAACAAACATAGTATCAATGAGAGCATCAATAATACACCTGAGTGAAGTCTAGTAAAAAAAATTAAAACAACAATTTTTTCTTTTTTCTTTTTTAAGTTAATCGTGAGTTAAAAAAAATAGTGGCGTTAATAGAATCGGGCGTTAACTTTGACAGCCTTACTCTGAATATAAAGATATGGGAAAGGTAAACAGAGGTGCAGTTGAGTGACCTGTGTGCCCTATCGGTTATAATATACGTTACAATAAATATAGGCAATAAAGAATTTGAATCTGAATAATATACTATGAGTAAGAGTAAAAGTAAACGGTATACACAAAAAGTATACGCAAAATTTGGCAAAAGTCTGTGTCTCCTCCAGATATCTCCTGTATCTAACCCTGACCCGTCTGTGTCTCCTCCAGATATCTCCTGTATCTAACCCTGACCCGTCTGTGTCTCCTCCAGATATCTCCTGTATCTAACCCTGACCCGTCTGTGTCTCCTCCAGATATCTCCTGTATCTAACCCTGACCCGTCTGTGTCTCCTCCAGATATCTCCTGTATCTAACCCTGACCCGTCTGTGTCTCCTCCAGATATCTCCTGTATCTAACCCTGACCCGTCTGTGTCTCCTCCAGATATCTCCTGTATCTAACCCTGACCCGTCTGTGTCTCCTCCAGATATCTCCTGTATCTAACCCTGACCCGTCTGTGTCTCCTCCAGATATCTCCTGTATCTAACCCTGACCCGTCTGTGTCTCCTCCAGATATCTCCTGTATCTAACCCTGACCCGTCTGTGTCTCCTCCAGATATCTCCTGTATCTAACCCTGACCCGTCTGTGTCTCCTCCAGATATCTCCTGTATCTAACCCTGACCCGTCTGTGTCTCCTCCAGATATCTCCTGTATCTAACCCTGACCCGTCTGTGTCTC
This sequence comes from Notolepis coatsorum, assembly GCF_963971535.1. NCBI lineage: Eukaryota > Metazoa > Chordata > Actinopteri > Aulopiformes > Paralepididae > Notolepis > Notolepis coatsorum. Next base: position 452,299 of record NW_028170718.1, on the reverse strand, counting down.
CTCCAGATATCTCCTGTATCTAACCCTGACCCGTCTGTGTCTCCTCCAGATATCTCCTGTATCTAACCCTGACCCGTCTGTGTCTCCTCCAGATATCTCCTGTATCTAACCCTGGCCCGTCTGTGTCTCCTCCAGATATCTCCTGTATCTAACCCTGACCCGTCTGTGTCTCCTCCAGATATCTCCTGTATCTAACCCTGACCCGTCTGTGTCTCCTCCAGATATCTCCTGTATCTAACCCTGACCCGTCTGTGTCTCCTCCAGATATCTCCTGTATCTAACCCTGACCCGTCTGTGTCTCCTCCAGATATCTCCTGTATCTAACCCTGACCCGTCTGTGTCTCCTCCAGATATCTCCTGTATCTAACCCTGACCCGTCTGTGTCTCCTCCAGATATCTCCTGTATCTAACCCTGACCCGTCTGTGTCTCCTCCAGATATCTCCTGTATCTAACCCTGACCCGTCTGTGTCTCCTCCAGCCCAACAAGTCTGCCAACTTGAAACCACGGCCCCCCGCCCGCCCCCACCCCTGCTCTCTCGGGGCCCCCGCCAGCCCCCACCCCTGCTCTCTCGGGCCCCCCGCCAGCCCCCACCCCTGCTCTCTCGGGCCCCCCGCCAGCCCCCACCCCTGCCCCCCCCCCGGGGCGCGGCACCATCGCCGCTCCTTGCGCGTCCTGCCGCAGATCGACCGGCACTCGACCACACGGCCACCTCCGCTCCGCGACCACGGCGCCGCCCCGCCGCCCACCCTCTCCTCGGCTCGGCTGTCCGTCGCCGGGCGGGCCCCGCCCACCTCCTCCTCCTCCTCCTCCTCCTCGTCCTGTTACATGCTTCAGGAGGAGGAGCCTTGGGAGTCGTGCCCCCCCTTCGCGAAGCTCCGACCTCCCCCCAAGGTCTCCCGGCTGGACGTAGGCAGCGGCAGGCTGATGAGGGACTGTGTGTACCCGCAGCTGCCGCCCCTGTCCACCAGGGGGCAGGCCGCGGAGGCGCTGGGACTCTGCCTGTCGGAGGAGGAAGCGACCGGCCCGGTGGAGCCCGCGCAGGATCTGCTGAGCCTGGACGTGTGCGGCCAGCCAGAGGGCGTCCTGGAGGTGGGGGCCGAGCACTGGGTCCCTGCGCCCTCCTCCCTGCTCAGCACCTGGGCACTGGGGAGCACCGCTAAGCTCACCGGCCCCGACAGGACACGGCTCGGCGATACGGTACCTAACTTACCTCCCTCCATGCCGCCGTGCCCGCCGTGCCATCCTGCCAGACGGTCGCCTCAACCCTTCGAGTTCACCGGCTCCCGCTTACGGCCCGGCCCTCCTCCCGCACGGCCCTCCTCTCTGCTCCAGCCGGGCAACGCGCCTCCCCGCCCCGCCTCCTCGCCGCCGCCCCCCCCGCGGCCCCCTCGTCTCCGCGGCATCAAGGTGGACGCGCCCGGCAAGAGGCCAGAGATGCCCTCCGAGAGGCTGGCCAGCCTGGCGTCTCTCTCCTCCCGGGCAGCGGGCGGCAACAGGGAGGGCCTCGGACAGAGCCTGGGACTCGGGTTGGCACTGCCCACTGCCGGTGCCTCGGGACAGGGCGCGCGGGGCTCCATGCCCCCTTCCATCCCAACCAACACACAGCTGCTCCAGGATGACCTCATGCACAGAGCAGCAGTCTCTTATATGGTGAGCAGTGTATCTATTAAATAGACCATCCAAGCCTTCTCCATAGGGTTTATTTGAGATGATTTATTATTATTATTATCTTTGTATTATATTATGTATTTTCCTTCCAAGAATGTTGTTTACAGAAACCTTGCATGGGTATCAAATGTTCTCCACAGTATAAACATCAGACCCTTCTGTTTCCGTGTTTAAACGAGTGACCTTTCCGTCAACAATACTCCAGCAGTCCAGCCGCTGACTCTTCCACCCCGACAGCGTTCCCAGTGATCGTTTTCATTTGATTAGCTCCACCGACACAACGAGAAGCACTCCGTCCTGACGTTATGCTATATCTCGTGGCCGTGGTTGTCGCGGCCTAGCTCACTAGCCGAAGCCTGTCCTGTTAGCCGGTAGCTATCTGTTCTATTAGCCGAAGCTAGCTCTCCTTGTGTTGACGGCCTCTTGTGACGCCATGTTCCCTGTTCACTTGTCAGGCCTCCAACAGAGCAGCTGCTGGAGCCTCTACTTCAATTAGGAGATTGGGTGAGTTGATGTTCCCAAAGCCCCTACACACACAAACACACACACACACACACACACACGCATAGGCCTGCCACGATAACACATTTTGCTGGGCGATTAATTGCCCCCGAAAATATCGCGATAAGCGATATTATTGCGACCGGTTAGAGAATTTTTTTTTGAGAAATTTATTTCCCAAAACTTTTATTTTGAAGCCCACCGCTCCGTCTTTTCCGGTGTTTAGACTTTTATTTTGAAGCCCACCGACCGGACCGGAAGTACTGTTGTTATTATCCTAGCGGCACCGCCACCTATGAGCGGCCAACTTGTCTCGTCCGGTTGTGTTTTTGAGCTAATGATAAAACAAATATTGAGATTGTTGGTGAACAACTAACTTTAGGTTAGTTTTAACGTTAGCTACTAACGTTAGATGCAGCTACTACAGGCAATCAACGATGAGGAGGAAGCGTCAAAGCAGTATATAATAGAATAGCTGTGGCGCGTAGGCACTGCAGCACGACTCGAAACTACCTACTACGTTATAATAAATGAATTCATGTTTAACTTGTCCCCGTGTCCAGTCCTTTGACTAGCCCCACCCGTTCATTGTAAACAATGATGCATGTAATTGTATTAACGTTATTCTGTGTTGTAGCTATGCTATACGTTGTATTTCGTTTGTTAGCTAATGTTGTTAGCTTTGAATGAGAATCAACACTCGATCTTTCATCTTTATTTAGCAGTCCAGTTTCTCCGGGCAGTAGCGAGTAACTACTTGGGTCTAAAAATAGCTAACGTTACACTATAAATAACGCTACTTGGTTAAAAGGAGCAACACCATTGAGAAATGTAGTTAAGCTATATGTGGCGTTGCTACTGCCCCACGGAGCGTCATCTATATGAATTGAAAATGGGGGACCCTGATGGAAACAAGACAAACGTCTTTCTCAGGTCTGTATCCCCTTAACAATTGTATGTATTGAGCCGTACTGTATTGTACCCATTCTGCAATCTGTTAAATAAAGTTTTCATTCATTCATTCATGCTGTGCTCTGTAGTAAGGCCAGCGGCCCCCCACACGGACAGTGACTGACAAGGCGCAAATAGCAATTAATCGCGCCCGTCAAAATCATTGCATTACTTTTAATTATCGCGGCAATTAATCGATTTATTGCTTATCGCGGCAGGCCTACACACGCACACACACACACACACACACACACACACACACACTCACCAGGGCTGTACGTAAACCTTTTTTGCACATGGCACTGGCGAGACCCTAACCCTAACCCTACCAGGAGCTCGGTGCGTCTGGTGAGAGCTCGTGTGGAACGTGCAAGAATTTAAATTGGCGCAGCCGCCAGTTTAGTGTCACTATATTTTTGCTACCATGGTCATGAAATTGGTATAAAACTTTGCTCTAAGTGGTATTAAACATGTGTGTAGATACTAGGGCTGAGTTAGTGTTATCTCTCTAAGTGGTATTAAACATGTAGATACTAGGGCTGGGTTAGTGTTATCTCTCTAAGTGGTATTAAACATGTAGATACTAGGGCTGGGTTAGTGTTCTCTCTCTAAGTGGTATTAAACATGTAGATACTAGGGCTGGGTTAGTGTTATCTCTCTCTAAGTGGTATTAAACATGTAGATACTAGGGCTGGGTTAGTGTTATCTCTCTCTAAGTGGTATTAAACATGTAGATACTAGGGCTGGGTTAGTGTTCTCTCTCTCTAAGTGGTATTAAACATGTAGATACTAGGGCTGGGTTAGTGTTATCTCTCTCTAAGTGGTATTAAACATGTAGATACTAGGGCTGGGTTAGTGTTCTCTCTCTAAGTGGTATTAAACATGTAGATACTAGGGCTGGGTTAGTGTTCTCTCTCTAAGTGGTATTAAACATGTAGATACTAGGGCTGGGTTAGTGTTCTCTCTCTAAGTGGTATTAAACATGTAGATACTAGGGCTGGGTTAGTGTTCTCTCTCTAAGTGGTATTAAACATGTAGATACTAGGGCTGGGTTAGTGTTCTCTCTCTAAGTGGTATTAAACATGTAGATACTAGGGCTGGGTTAGTGTTCTCTCTCTAAGTGGTATTAAACATGTAGATACTAGGGCTGGGTTAGTGTTATCTCTCTAAGTGGTATTAAACATGTAGATACTAGGGCTGGGTTAGTGTTATCTCTCTAAGTGGTATTAAACATGTAGATACTAGGGCTGGGTTAGTGTTCTCTCTCTAAGTGGTATTAAACATGTAGATACTAGGGCTGGGTTAGTGTTATCTCTCTAAGTGGTATTAAACATGTCTGTAGATACTAGGGCTGGGTTAGTGTTATCTCTCTAAGTGGTATTAAACATGTCTGGATACTAGGGCTGGGTTAGTGTTATCTCTCTAAGTGGTATTAAACATGTAGATACTAGGGCTGGTTAGTGTTATCTCTCTAAGTGGTATTAAACATGTCTGGATACTAGGGCTGGGTTAGTGTTATCTCTCTAAGTGGTATTAAACATGTAGATACTAGGGCTGGGTTAGTGTTATCTCTCTAAGTGGTATTAAACATGTCTAGATACTAGGGCTGGGTTAGTGTTATCTCTCTAAGTGGTATTAAACATGTCTAGATACTAGGGCTGGGTTAGTGTTATCTCTCTAAGTGGTATTAAACATGTAGATACTAGGGCTGGGTTAGTGTTATCTCTCTAAGTGGTATTAAACATGTAGATACTAGGGCTGGGTTAGGGTTATCTCTCTAAGTGGTATTAAACATGTAGATACTAGGGCTGGGTTAGTGTTATCTCTCTAAGTGGTATTAAACATGTAGATACTAGGGCTGGGTTAGTGTTCTCTCTCTAAGTGGTATTAAACATGTCTAGATACTAGGGCTGGGTTAGTGTTATCTCTCTAAGTGGTATTAAACATGTCTAGATACTAGGGCTGGGTTAGTGTTCTCTCTCTAAGTGGTATTAAACATGTAGATACTAGGGCTGGGTTAGTGTTATCTCTCTAAGTGGTATTAAACATGTCTAGATACTAGGGCTGGGTTAGTGTTATCTCTCTAAGTGGTATTAAACATGTCTAGATACTAGGGCTGGGTTAGTGTTATCTCTCTAAGTGGTATTAAACATGTCTGTAGATACTAGGGCTGGTTAGTGTTATCTCTCTAAGTGGTATTAAACATGTAGATACTAGGGCTGGGTTAGTGTTATCTCTCTAAGTGGTATTAAACATGTCTAGATACTAGGGCTGGGTTAGTGTTATCTCTCTAAGTGGTATTAAACATGTAGATACTAGGGCTGGGTTAGTGTTATCTCTCTAAGTGGTATTAAACATGTAGATACTAGGGCTGGGTTAGTGTTATCTCTCTAAGTGGTATTAAACATGTAGATACTAGGGCTGGGTTAGTGTTATCTCTCTAAGTGGTATTAAACATGTCTGTAGATACTAGGGCTGGGTTAGTGTTCTCTCTCTAAGTGGTATTAAACATGTAGATACTAGGGCTGGGTTAGTGTTCTCTCTCTAAGTGGTATTAAACATGTCTGTAGATACTAGGGCTGGGTTAGTGTTATCTCTCTAAGTGGTATTAAACATGTAGATACTAGGGCTGGGTTAGTGTTATCTCTCTAAGTGGTATTAAACATGTAGATACTAGGGCTGGGTTAGTGTTCTCTCTCTAAGTGGTATTAAACATGTCTGTAGATACTAGGGCTGGGTTAGTGTTCTCTCTCTAAGTGGTATTAAACATGTAGATACTAGGGCTGGGTTAGTGTTATCTCTCTAAGTGGTATTAAACATGTAGATACTAGGGCTGGGTTAGTGTTATCTCTCTAAGTGGTATTAAACATGTGTGTAGATACTAGGGCTGGGTTAGTGTTATCTCTCTAAGTGGTATTAAACATGTCTAGATACTAGGGCTGGGTTAGTGTTATCTCTCTAAGTGGTATTAAACATGTCTGTAGATACTAGGGCTGGGTTAGTGTTTTCTCTCTAAGTGGTATTAAACATGTAGATACTAGGGCTGGGTTAGTGTTATCTCTCTAAGTGGTATTAAACATGTAGATACTAGGGCTGGGTTAGTGTTATCTCTCTAAGTGGTATTAAACATGTCTGTAGATACTAGGGCTGGGTTAGTGTTATCTCTCTAAGTGGTATTAAACATGTGTGTAGATACTAGGGCTGGGTTAGTGTTCTCTCTCTAAGTGGTATTAAACATGTAGATACTAGGGCTGGGTTAGTGTTATCTCTCTAAGTGGTATTAAACATGTAGATACTAGGGCTGGGTTAGTGTTCTCTCTCTAAGTGGTATTAAACATGTCTAGATACTAGGGCTGGGTTAGTGTTATCTCTCTAAGTGGTATTAAACATGTAGATACTAGGGCTGGGTTAGTGTTATCTCTCTAAGTGGTATTAAACATGTAGATACTAGGGCTGGGTTAGTGTTCTCTCTCTAAGTGGTATTAAACATGTCTGTAGATACTAGGGCTGGGTTAGGGTTATCTCTCTAAGTGGTATTAAACATGTAGATACTAGGGCTGGGTTAGTGTTATCTCTCTAAGTGGTATTAAACATGTAGATACTAGGGCTGGGTTAGTGTTATCTCTCTAAGTGGTATTAAACATGTAGATACTAGGGCTGGGTTAGTGTTATCTCTCTAAGTGGTATTAAACATGTCTAGATACTAGGGCTGGGTTAGTGTTATCTCTCTAAGTGGTATTAAACATGTAGATACTAGGGCTGGGTTAGTGTTATCTCTCTAAGTGGTATTAAACATGTAGATACTAGGGCTGGGTTAGTGTTATCTCTCTAAGTGGTATTAAACATGTAGATACTAGGGCTGGGTTAGTGTTCTCTCTCTAAGTGGTATTAAACATGTAGATACTAGGGCTGGGTTAGTGTTATCTCTCTAAGTGGTATTAAACATGTAGATACTAGGGCTGGGTTAGGGTTATCTCTCTAAGTGGTATTAAACATGTAGATACTAGGGCTGGGTTAGTGTTCTCTCTCTAAGTGGTATTAAACATGTCTGTAGATACTAGGGCTGGGTTAGTGTTATCTCTCTAAGTGGTATTAAACATGTAGATACTAGGGCTGGGTTAGTGTTATCTCTCTAAGTGGTATTAAACATGTCTAGATACTAGGGCTGGGTTAGTGTTATCTCTCTAAGTGGTATTAAACATGTAGATACTAGGGCTGGGTTAGGGTTATCTCTCTAAGTGGTATTAAACATGTAGATACTAGGGCTGGGTTAGTGTTCTCTCTCTAAGTGGTATTAAACATGTGTGTAGATACTAGGGCTGGGTTAGTGTTCTCTCTCTAAGTGGTATTAAACATGTAGATACTAGGGCTGGGTTAGTGTTCTCTCTCTAAGTGGTATTAAACATGTCTGTAGATACTAGGGCTGGGTTAGTGTTATCTCTTTAAGTGGTATTAAACATGTAGATACTAGGGCTGGGTTAGTGTTATCTCTCTAAGTGGTATTAAACATGTCTAGATACTAGGGCTGGGTTAGTGTTATCTCTCTAAGTGGTATTAAACATGTAGATACTAGGGCTGGGTTAGTGTTCTCTCTCTAAGTGGTATTAAACATGTAGATACTAGGGCTGGGTTAGTGTTATCTCTCTAAGTGGTATTAAACATGTCTGTAGATACTAGGGCTGGGTTAGTGTTATCTCTCTAAGTGGTATTAAACATGTAGATACTAGGGCTGGGTTAGGGTTATCTCTCTAAGTGGTATTAAACATGTCTGTAGATACTAGGGCTGGGTTAGTGTTCTCTCTCTAAGTGGTATTAAACATGTAGATACTAGGGCTGGGTTAGTGTTCTCTCTCTAAGTGGTATTAAACATGTAGATACTAGGGCTGGGTTAGTGTTATCTCTCTAAGTGGTATTAAACATGTCTTGATACTAGGGCTGGGTTAGGGTTATCTCTCTAAGTGGTATTAAACATGTAGATACTAGGGCTGGGTTAGTGTTATCTCTCTAAGTGGTATTAAACATGTCTGTAGATACTAGGGCTGGGTTAGGGTTCTCTCTCTAAGTGGTATTAAACATGTCTGTAGATACTAGGGCTGGGTTAGTGTTATCTCTCTAAGTGGTATTAAACATGTAGATACTAGGGCTGGGTTAGTGTTCTCTCTCTAAGTGGTATTAAACATGTCTGTAGATACTAGGGCTGGGTTAGTGTTATCTCTCTAAGTGGTATTAAACATGTAGATACTAGGGCTGGGTTAGTGTTCTCTCTCTAAGTGGTATTAAACATGTCTGTAGATACTAGGGCTGGGTTAGTGTTATCTCTCTAAGTGGTATTAAACATGTCTGTAGATACTAGGGCTGGGTTAGTGTTCTCTCTCTAAGTGGTATTAAACATGTCTGTAGATACTAGGGCTGGGTTAGTGTTATCTCTCTAAGTGGTATTAAACATGTCTGTAGATACTAGGGCTGGGTTAGTGTTCTCTCTCTAAGTGGTATTAAACATGTAGATACTAGGGCTGGGTTAGTGTTATCTCTCTAAGTGGTATTAAACATGTAGATACTAGGGCTGGGTTAGTGTTATCTCTCTAAGTGGTATTAAACATGTCTGTAGATACTAGGGCTGGGTTAGTGTTATCTCTCTAAGTGGTATTAAACATGTAGATACTAGGGCTGGGTTAGTGTTATCTCTCTAAGTGGTATTAAACATGTCTGTAGATACTAGGGCTGGGTTAGTGTTATCTCTCTAAGTGGTATTAAACATGTAGATACTAGGGCTGGGTTAGTGTTATCTCTCTAAGTGGTATTAAACATGTCTGTAGATACTAGGGCTGGGTTAGTGTTATCTCTCTAAGTGGTATTAAACATGTAGATACTAGGGCTGGGTTAGTGTTATCTCTCTAAGTGGTATTAAACATGTAGATACTAGGGCTGGGTTAGTGTTATCTCTCTAAGTGGTATTAAACATGTAGATACTAGGGCTGGGTTAGTGTTATCTCTCTAAGTGGTATTAAACATGTAGATACTAGGGCTGGGTTAGTGTTATCTCTCTAAGTGGTATTAAACATGTCTGTAGATACTAGGGCTGGGTTAGTGTTCTCTCTCTAAGTGGTATTAAACATGTCTAGATACTAGGGCTGGGTTAGTGTTCTCTCTCTAAGTGGTATTAAACATGTGTGTAGATACTAGGGCTGGGTTAGTGTTATCTCTCTAAGTGGTATTAAACATGTAGATACTAGGGCTGGGTTAGTGTTATCTCTCTAAGTGGTATTAAACATGTAGATACTAGGGCTGGGTTAGTGTTCTCTCTCTAAGTGGTATTAAACATGTAGATACTAGGGCTGGGTTAGTGTTCTCTCTCTAAGTGGTATTAAACATGTAGATACTAGGGCTGGGTTAGTGTTCTCTCTCTAAGTGGTATTAAACATGTAGATACTAGGGCTGGGTTAGTGTTATCTCTCTAAGTGGTATTAAACATGTCTGTAGATACTAGGGCTGGGTTAGTGTTCTCTCTCTAAGTGGTATTAAACATGTAGATACTAGGGCTGGGTTAGTGTTATCTCTCTAAGTGGTATTAAACATGTCTGTAGATACTAGGGCTGGGTTAGTGTTATCTCTCTAAGTGGTATTAAACATGTAGATACTAGGGCTGGGTTAGTGTTATCTCTCTAAGTGGTATTAAACATGTAGATACTAGGGCTGGGTTAGTGTTATCTCTCTAAGTGGTATTAAACATGTAGATACTAGGGCTGGGTTAGTGTTCTCTCTCTAAGTGGTATTAAACATGTAGATACTAGGGCTGGGTTAGTGTTCTCTCTCTAAGTGGTATTAAACATGTCTAGATACTAGGGCTGAGTTAGTGTTATCTCTCTAAGTGGTATTAAACATGTAGATACTAGGGCTGGGTTAGTGTTATCTCTCTAAGTGGTATTAAACATGTAGATACTAGGGCTGGGTTAGTGTTATCTCTCTAAGTGGTATTAAACATGTGTGTAGATACTAGGGCTGGGTTAGGGTTCTCTCTCTAAGTGGTATTAAACATGTCTGTAGATACCAGGGCTCGGGGCGATTCTTGCTCAAATGTGAATCATGATTTATTTTTTTCTAAGAATTGAGATCATGATTCTCTCACACAATTCTTATTTTTTCAATAAAATCATTTATTGCACTTTCTTAAACGGACAACATAACATATCAATGACTTAAACATAACATATGAAAGTGCTCGACTTAAACTTAAAGGTCTCTTGTAACATACAAAAAGTCAGAATCGTCATCATTTAAAAAGGTTAAGTAAAAAGTTAAAACAAATAAAAAAAAATGTATCTAAAAAAAAATCGTCATAATTTAGAAATGAGATTGCATAGGTCTATGAATCGAGATCGCGATTTTATTTCGATTAATTGCCCAGCCCTAGTCTAGGTCATTAGCATACCCTGGTAAAAGAGTTTGTTTCCCTGTGTTTTCAGGCACCCCGGCGTCCCACCTACCTCCAGTCAAGGCTGCTACTGGCGCCAAGAAGAAGAGCTCCAAGCACTGCTTACTGTGTGGGAGGAAGACCGGCCTGGCCACCAGCTACCAGTGCAGGTACTGAACACACTGGAGCTGGAGGCCTGTGTTTGATGTTGTTGGGTTAGGGTTAGGGTTAGGGTTAGGGTTAGTTAAGCACTGCTTACTGTGTGGGAGGAAGACCGGCCTGGCCACCAGCTACCAGTGCAGGTACTGAACACACTGGAGCTGGAGGCCTGTGTTTGATGTTGTTGGCCCATATAAGCCTTTTACCCATATATTCTTACAGACAAAAGTGACGACAATAAAGCGGTGATATAAATGGTAAATGGTGCATTTATATAACGGCTTTTAGTCAAAGCGCTTTACAATTTGTTCCTCACATTTTGACCCGTTCACTCACACATTCACTCACCGACGGCGGAGCAGACCTGCTCATCGGGAGCAGTTAGGGGGTTAAGTGTCTCGCTCAAGGACACTTCCACACGCTGCCCGGGGGGAGCGGGAATCGAACCGGGAACCTCCGGATTACCAGATGAGGATACAGAGGGGCGACAGTGGCTCAGGAGGTAGAGCGCTCGTCTGGTAGTCGGAAGGTTCCCGGTTCGATTCCCTCTCCTCCCGGGGGGCAGCGTGTCCAAGTGTCCTTGAGCAAGACACTTAACTCCTAATTGCTCCTAATGTGCAGATTGGCACCTTGCGTGGTCGCCTCCGCCATCAATCAGTGTGTGAATGTGAGGGGGGGGGGGGGTTGTAAAGCGCTTTGGATAAAAGCTCCTATAGAAATGCACTAGGGCTGTCACTTTAACAAAAAATAATTCTTGTATGTCCTCCCCTGAACAAAGTGAATTAGTATCATCAGCAAACGTAACATTTTTCAAAATATTCAATACCGTAAAAATGTCATTTAAATAAAGTATAAATAACTTGTGTTTACTGTGTATACTGCACCTTGTGTATACTGTTTACTCTACTAGTAATATTTTATTGCCTATCTATTTACATCTTTCTACTATTACCCTGCCCATACCTGTACCTCCCCTCCCCCATGCGCCTGATCAATAAAGGAACATCTTATCTTATATTAAAATGTCTTTAATAGGTGTGGCAACAACTTCTGCGCCACCCACCGCTACGCCGAGACCCACGACTGCACTTACGACTACAAGACCGCCGGGCGCCACGTCCTGCAGGAGACCCACCCCATCGTCAGCGCTCCCAAGCTGCCCAAGATCTAGACCCACCCACCCTCACTCCTGCAGGAGACCCACCCCATCGTCAGCGCTCCCAAGCTGCCCAAGATCTAGACCCACCCACCCTCACTCCTGCAGGAGACCCACCCCATCGTCAGCGCTCCCAAGCTGCCCAAGATCTAGACTCACCCACCCTCACTCCTGCAGGAGACCCACCCCATCGTCAGCGCTCCCAAGCTGCCCAAGATCTAGACCCACCCACCCTCACTCCTGCAGGAGACCCACCCCATCGTCAGCGCTCCCAAGCTGCCCAAGATCTAGACTCACCCACCCTCACTCCTGCAGGAGACCCACCCCATCGTCAGCGCTCCCAAGCTGCCCAAGATCTAGACCCACCCACCCTCACTCCTGCAGGAGACCCACCCCATCGTCAGCGAGCTGCCCAAGATCTAGACCCACCCACCCACCCTCACTACACCTTCTTTAAAGATGGAGGGATGAGCGGAAAGGACTACAGGTTATTAAAGAAAGATAATCAGTTAATGGGCTATAAAGACTAAAGAGAGAAGACCTATTCACCATTGTGTGCTTTTTTATCACCCAAGTTTGCTTAAATCTGCAGATCACTTTCCATGCGACAAGTCTTTGAGAGATGCACTTTAGAATGATCATATTTATACAAAATGTTTGACTTTCTTGATTGGGGAGGGCGGGTCTTGCGTGTCGGTCCTTGTGATAGGGTGTTTACGTCGTCCGTCATGAAGGGTTTTTATATTCCACTCCCTTCCCTCTTTTCTATCATGGGCACATAATGTACTGGCATCACTGTAACGCATAACGACTTTATGGGGGGGGGGGGGTACACAACGTCATCATTAATCCAATACTTTAAACCCAGACTTATTATTATTATTGTTGTTGTTATTATTTAAATTCAATATCACGTTGTGAAATGGCAAGCATGCAATCTGTAGGTGTGTCTGTCCGATGTAATCTGTGTGTTAAACAGTTAAAGGGATGGGATTGTGGTGTTTTGATTATGTCTACAGTAAGGTGGTTGCGATAAAATCTCTTTTATACGTTTTTTTTAACCCTTTCACTGCCACACGGCAGAAGGTTAACCCTTTACTATCACACAACCGACGCCGATGCTCCATCATTAGCATCATTAGCTCCGCGGATGTGAGGGAGAGGAGGGACTGGAAGACCCATGTTACTGACCAGACACTCTATATCAGTGATGACTGTTTACTGCAGAGTGGAGGGACTGGGAGACCCATGTTACTGACCAGACACTCTATATCAGTGATGACTGTTTACTGCAGAGTGGAGGGACTGGGAGACCCATGTTACTGACCAGACACTCTATATCAGTGATGACTGTTTACTGCAGAGTGGAGGGACTGGGAGACCCATGTTACTGACCAGACACTCTATATCAGTGATGGCTGTTTACTGCAGAGTGGAGGGACTGGGAGACCCATGTTACTGACCAGACACTATATATCAGTGATGCCTGTTTACTGCAGAGTGGAGGGACTGGGAGACCCATGTTACTGACCAGACACTGTATCAGTGATGGCTGTTTACTGCAGAGTGGAGGGACTGGGAGACCCATGTTACTGACCAGACACTCTGTATCAGTAATGACTGTTTACTGCAGAGCGGAGGGACTGGGAGACCCATGTTACTGACCAGACACTCTATATCAGTGATGACTGTTTACTGCAGAGCAGGAGGGACTGAGAGACCCATGTTACTGACCAGACACTCTATATCAGTGATGGCTGTTTACTGCAGAGTGGAGGGACTGGGAGACCCATGTTACTGACCAGACACTCTATATCAGTGATGACTGTTTACTGCAGAGTGGAGGGACTGAGAGACCCATGTTACTGACCAGACACTCTATATCAGTGATGACTGTTTAGTTTACTGCAGAGTGGAGGGACTGGGAGACCCATGTTACTGACCAGACACTCTATATCAGTGATGACTGTTTACTGCAGAGTGGAGGGACTGAGAGACCCATGTTACTGACCAGACACTCTATATCAGTGATGACTGTTTACTGCAGAGTGGAGGGACTGAGAGACCCATGTTACTGACCAGACACTCTATATCAGTGATGGCTGTTTACTGCAGAGTGGAGGGACTGGGAGACCCATGTTACTGACCAGACACTCTGTATCAGTGATGACTGTTTACTGCAGAGTGGAGGGACTGGGAGACCCATGTTACTGACCAGACACTCTATATCAGTGATGGCTGTTTACTGCAGAGTGGAGGGACTGGGAGACCCATGTTACTGACCAGACACTCTATATCAGTGATGACTGTTTACTGCAGAGTGGAGGGACTGGGAGACCCATGTTACTGACCAGACACTCTATATCAGTGATGACTGTTTACTGCAGAGTGGAGGGACTGGGAGACCCATGTTACTGACCAGACACTCCATATCAGTGATGGCTGTTTACTGCAGAGTGGAGGGACTGGGAGACCCATGTTACTGACCAGACACTCTGTATCAGTGATGACTGTTTACTGCAGAGTGGAGGGACTGGGAGACCCATGTTACTGACCAGACACTCTATATCAGTGATGGCTGTTTACTGCAGAGTGGAGGGACTGGGAGACCCATGTTACTGACCAGACACTCTATATCAGTGATGACTGTTTACTGCAGAGTGGAGGGACTGGGAGACCCATGTTACTGACCAGACACTCTATATCAGTGATGACTGTTTACTGCAGAGTGGAGGGACTGAGAGACCCATGTTACTGACCAGACACTCTATATCAGTGATGCCTGTTTACTGCAGAGTGGAGGGACTGAGAGACCCATGTTACTGACCAGACACTCTATATCAGTGATGACTGTTTACTGCAGAGTGGAGGGACTGGGAGACCCATGTTACTGACCAGACACTATATCAGTGATGACTGTTTACTGCAGAGTGGAGGAACTGGGAGACCCATGTTACTGACCAGACACTCAGTGATGGCTGTTGGAATGTAGAGCTATTTAACACTTATTTTAACAAATAAATACCACTTCCAGCTCCTTTAATGTCTGTAGAATGTGATGTGCAGGCCGGGACATCGCTGCATCACAGTGATTTAGAATAGTATTTTATGGTGCGGCCGGGTAGCGCAGCGGACTAAGCGTCTGCCTACCACCGCACAGACGGTGGGATCGAATCCAACTGCCAGCAGTACCTCCGGCTTGGTCGACCGTCCATACTAACACAATTGGCAGTGTTAGCGGGTGGGAAGCCGGTGGGTGGGTCCTGGTCGTTGTAAACAGCGACTCCTACAGTTCGGTCGGGGCGCCTGCTCAGCGAGGGAAGGATCTGGAGAGAGGTAGTGTGATCCTTCCACACGTTACACTCTCCCAGTGAGAGTCCGCGCGGAAAGCATCACGGTTATTTAGAATAGTATTTTAGGGATCACAGTGATTTAGAATAGTATTAGGGATCACAGTGATTTAGAATAGTATTTTAGACATGTATACATTTTGCCTTTAGCAAATATTGCACCTCCTGCAATTTGGACATTATAGGGCACACGTGACTGTAATGTACTCGACCTACGCGACAAGATGGAACATATTCAGTGTTATATGCACTGCCTCTGGAGGTCATCCAGGATTCATAGAACCGTAACTCTCGTTTGATCTAGTAATAAATTAAGTTTGCCTTTCCATACATGTCTCTTTTTTTTGTTTAAAGGTGCTGTACGTGGTATTTTTGTGTGGTATCAGGAGAGAGAACCCTCAACCCTAGATATTTGTACTTTTTTCAGAAGTAAGGGACTGAGAGAGCCATGTTACTGACCCGACACTATATACCAGTGATGGCTGTTGGAGTGTACACCTATTATTTTAACACGTAGAGCTATTATTTTAACACGTAGAGCTATTATTTTAACACGTAGAGCTATTATTTTAACACGTAGACACGTATTTGAACATGTAGACACTTATTTTAACAAACAAAATACCACTTACAGCTCCTTTAATGTTTATCCAGGTAAGATGTACTGAAGCCGTCATCACACTGTTCCACATCTTCACACCGGGGAGTGCAACCCTCTACTGCTGGCTACTGGAGAGGGTTAAGTGCCTTGCTCAGTGGCACCTGGGAGCCCAGTACAACCACATCCTCTACTGCTGGGTACTGGAGCAGCTGAGGGTTAAGTGCCTTGCTCAGTGGCACCTGGGAGCCCAGTACAACCACACCCTCTACTGCTGGGTAGAGGGTTAGGGTTAGGGTCGCGAAGCGGCCGTCCCAGGTTGGCTTCCCGCTCCCGGTGACTCCCATTTGTCGCATGACTTCCCCGCCTCTTCTCCTGCTCATCTGTCGGTCATGTCTGACCATGAAAGCAATAAATGCTAAAAAATGTATCTTTAAAAATAACGTTTTGCCAATATCAGTGAGGCATTATTAAAAAAATTATCTACTTTTTCTCCTCCCTTTTTCTGTATTTTTCTCCCATCCCAATTTTTGTCGTTATGCCAATTCCCTTCCCTCCCTTCCTGGTCGTTGCACGCATTTGCCCCCCACTTGCCGGTCTAGGGAGGGTTGAAGACTATCACCTGTCTCCTCCGATACATGCGGAGTCAGCCAGCCGCTTCTTTTCACCTGACAGCGAGGACTCTCATTGGGTGAGTGTAACGCGTGGGAGGATCACACTACCTCACCCAGATCCCTCCCTCGCTGTGCAGGCGCCCTGACCGACCTGTAGGAGTCGCTGTTTACAACGACCAGGACCCACCCCACCGGCTTCCCACCCGCTGACTTGCCAATTGTGTCAGTATGGACGACCGACCAAGCCGGAGGCACCACAGCTGGATTCGATCCCACTGTCTCTGCGGTGGTAGGCAGACGCTTAGTCCGCTGCGCTCCCCGGCCGCCCTGATCCCTGCTCACTTGTAGTCTTTATTCAACCCGCATACTTTGTCTAGTATTTCGCTACAAATGGTTGTTTAATCATTCGTCCCATGCCTGTGCTTTAAGCTCTTTATTCTCAAGTAACCCACACAGCAGGCAGACCTCTCCCGCTCTCCTCACAATGCTCCTCAAATTGCAGTGAATTACAGCAGATAAGAAATGGTCTCCGTTAAACAATGCTGACTGATTCATATCGACGCATAGAATCCTGTATCGTCTTCTTCAAGGCCACTCTCCGGCGGTCTCTTAGCAACAAGCTGGATTTCATTAACGAGGAATTTAAGTCTCCCGGTCATAATCCTGGCTAAAGCCCGGCGGAGACTGAAGCACGCGCCTGGTGGCACCGACCACAGTGTTGTCGGGGCTCGTTTGGGTTTGATAACGGTGTGATTCTACCACCAGTCCATGTGGGGGCAGTTAAGGACCCATACATTCATATTTTATATACAGTCAGTAGGACCCCTAGGAGTTTGTATCTGAAATAGTGTTGAGTGTGACGCATAATAATAATAATAATAATAATAATAATAATAATAATAATAATAATAATACATTTTATTTGGTGGAGCCTTTCAGGACACTCAAGGTCACCTTACAGATCATAGAAAAAAATGTAAATTAAAAAACACAAGGCAGTTCAAAGTCAAGGTTAACAATAAAACCAGCAACAGGAAGTATAAAAATGTCTTTATTTATGTAAAGTAAAAGACAACATTCAGGAACCTGCTGACACAAATATAATGGAATATAATGCAGTGAGGCTCTTGGGCGTTCTGTATTACTTTCAAATATCTATTCTCCTGTATTATTATATATAGTTACAGGTAAGAAGGAGATATAAATATGTATTCTCCTGTATTATTATATATAGTTACAGGTAAGAAGGAGATATAAATATGTATTCTCCTGTATTATTATATATAGTTACAGGTAAGAAGGAGATATAAATATCTATTCTCCTGTATTATTATATATAGTTACAGGTAAGAAGGAGATATAAATATGTATTCTCCTGTATTATTATATATAGTTACAGGTAAGAAGGAGATATAAATATGTATTCTCCTGTATTATTATATATAGTTACAGGTAAGAAGGAGATATAAATATCTATTCTCCTGTATTATTAGATATAGTTACAGGTAAGAAGGAGATATAAATATGTATTCTCCTGTATTATTATATATAGTTACAGGTAAGGAGATATAAATATGTATTCTCCTGTATTATTATATATAGTTACAGGTAAGAAGGAGATATAAATATGTATTCTCCTGTATTATTATATATAGTTACAGGTAAGAAGGAGATATAAATATGTATTCTCCTGTATTATTATATATAGTTACAGGTAAGAAGGAGATATAAATATCTATTCTCCTGTATTATTATATATAGTTACAGGTAAGAAGGAGATATAAATATCTATTCTCCTGTGTTAATATATATAGTTACAGATAAGAAGGAGATATAAATATCTATTCTCCTGTATTATTATATATAGTTACAGGTAAGAAGGAGATATAAATATGTATTCTCCTGTATTATTATATATAGTTACAGGTAAGAAGGAGATATAAATATCTATTCTCCTGTATTATTATATATAGTTACAGGTAAGAAGGAGATATAAATATGTATTCTCCTGTATTATTATATATAGTTACAGGTAAGAAGGAGATATAAATATGTATTCTCCTGTATTATTATATATAGTTACAGGTAAGAAGGAGATATAAATATGTATTCTCCTGTATTATTATATATAGTTACAGGTAAGAAGGAGATATAAATATGTATTCTCCTGTATTATTATATATAGTTACAGGTAAGAAGGAGATATAAATATATATTCTCCTGTATTATTATATATAGTTACAGGTAAGAAGGAGATATAAATATGTATTCACCTGTATTATTATATATAGTTACAGGTAAGAAGGAGATATAAATATGTATTCTCCTGTATTATTATATATAGTTACAGGTAAGAAGGAGATATAAATATATATTCTCCTGTATTATTATATATAGTTACAGGTAAGAAGGAGATATAAATATGTATTCTCCTGTATTATTATATATAGTTACAGGTAAGAAGGAGATATAAATATGTATTCTCCTGTATTATTATATATAGTTACAGGTAAGAAGGAGATATAAATATGTATTCTCCTGTATTATTATATATAGTTACAGGTAAGAAGGAGATATAAATATGTATTCTCCTGTATTATATATAGTTACAGGTAAGAAGGAGATATAAATATGTATTCTCCTGTATTATTATATATAGTTACAGGTAAGAAGGAGATATAAATATCTATTCTCCTGTATTATTATATATAGTTACAGGTAAGAAGGAGATATAAATATGTATTCTCCTGGATTATTATATATAGTTACAGATAAGAAGCAGATATAAATATGTATTCTCCTGTATTATTATATATAGTTACAGGTAAGAAGGAGATATAAATATGTATTCTCCTGTATTATTATATATAGTTACAGGTAAGAAGGAGATATAAATATCTATTCTCCTGTGTTATTATATATAGTTACAGGTAAGAAGGAGATATAAATATCTATTCTCCTGTGTTAATATATATAGTTACAGATAAGAAGGAGATATAAATATCTATTCTCCTGTATTATTATATATAGTTACAGGTAAGAAGGAGATATAAATATCTATTCTCCTGTATTATTATATATAGTTACAGGTAAGAAGGAGATATAAATATCTATTCTCCTGTATTATTATATATAGTTACAGGTAAGAAGGAGATATAAATATGTATTCTCCTGTATTATTATATATAGTTACAGGTAAGAAGGAGATATAAATATGTATTCTCCTGTATTATTATATATAGTTACAGGTAAGAAGGAGATATAAATATGTATTCTCCTGTATTATTATATATAGTTACAGGTAAGAAGGAGATATAAATATGTATTCTCCTGTATTATTATATATAGTTACAGGTAAGAAGGAGATATAAATATCTATTCTCCTGTATTATTATATATAGTTACAGGTAAGAAGGAGATATAAATATGTATTCTCCTGTATTATTATATATAGTTACAGGTAAGAAGGAGATATAAATATCTATTCTCCTGTATTATTATATATAGTTACAGGTAAGAAGGAGATATAAATATGTATTCTCCTGTATTATTATATATAGTTACAGGTAAGAAGGAGATATAAATATGTATTCTCCTGTATTATTATATATAGTTACAGGTAAGAAGGAGATATAAATATCTATTCTCCTGTATTATTATATATAGTTACAGGTAAGAAGGAGATATAAATATCTATTCTCCTGTATTATTATATATAGTTACAGGTAAGAAGGAGATATAAATATCTATTCTCCTGTATTATTATATATAGTTACAGGTAAGAAGGAGATATAAATATGTATTCTCCTGTATTATTATATATAGTTACAGGTAAGAAGGAGATATAAATATGTATTCTCCTGTATTATTATATATAGTTACAGGTAAGAAGGAGATATAAATATCTATTCTCCTGTATTATTAGATATAGTTACAGGTAAGAAGGAGATATAAATATGTATTCTCCTGTATTATTATATATAGTTACAGGTAAGGAGATATAAATATGTATTCTCCTGTATTATTATATATAGTTACAGGTAAGAAGGAGATATAAATATGTATTCTCCTGTATTATTATATATAGTTACAGGTAAGAAGGAGATATAAATATCTATTCTCCTGTATTATTATATATAGTTACAGGTAAGAAGGAGATATAAATATCTATTCTCCTGTATTATTATATATAGTTACAGGTAAGAAGGAGATATAAATATCTATTCTCCTGTGTTAATATATATAGTTACAGATAAGAAGGAGATATAAATATCTATTCTCCTGTATTATTATATATAGTTACAGGTAAGAAGGAGATATAAATATCTATTCTCCTGTATTATTATATATAGTTACAGGTAAGAAGGAGATATAAATATCTATTCTCCTGTGTTAATATATATAGTTACAGATAAGAAGGAGATATAAATATCTATTCTCCTGTATTATTATATATAGTTACAGGTAAGAAGGAGATATAAATATCTATTCTCCTGTATTATTATATATAGTTACAGGTAAGAAGGAGATATAAATATGTATTCTCCTGTATTATTATATATAGTTACAGGTAAGAAGGAGATATAAATATGTATTCTCCTGTATTATTATATATAGTTACAGGTAAGAAGGAGATATAAATATCTATTCTCCTGTATTATTATATATAGTTACAGGTAAGAAGGAGATATAAATATCTATTCTCCTGTATTATTATATATAGTTACAGGTAAGAAGGAGATATAAATATGTATTCTCCTGTATTATTATATATAGTTACAGGTAAGAAGGAGATATAAATATGTATTCTCCTGTATTATTATATATAGTTACAGGTAAGAAGGAGATATAAATATGTATTCTCCTGTATTATTATATATAGTTACAGGTAAGAAGGAGATATAAATATGTATTCTCCTGTATTATTATATATAGTTACAGGTAAGAAGGAGATATAAATATCTATTCTCCTGTATTATTATATATAGTTACAGGTAAGAAGGAGATATAAATATCTATTCTCCTGTATTATTATATATAGTTACAGGTAAGAAGGAGATATAAATATGTATTCTCCTGTATTATTATATATAGTTACAGGTAAGAAGGAGATATAAATATGTATTCTCCTGTATTATTATATATAGTTACAGGTAAGAAGGAGATATAAATATGTATTCTCCTGTATTATTATATATAGTTACAGGTAAGAAGGAGATATAAATATGTATTCTCCTGTATTATTATATATAGTTACAGGTAAGAAGGAGATATAAATATCTATTCTCCTGTATTATTATATATAGTTACAGGTAAGAAGGAGATATAAATATGTATTCTCCTGTATTATTATATATAGTTACAGGTAAGAAGGAGATATAAATATGTATTCTCCTGTATTATTATATATAGTTACAGGTAAGAAGGAGATATAAATATCTATTCTCCTGTATTATTAGATATAGTTACAGGTAAGAAGGAGATATAAATATGTATTCTCCTGTATTATTATATATAGTTACAGGTAAGGAGATATAAATATGTATTCTCCTGTATTATTATATATAGTTACAGGTAAGAAGGAGATATAAATATGTATTCTCCTGTATTATTATATATAGTTACAGGTAAGAAGGAGATATAAATATGTATTCTCCTGTATTATTATATATAGTTACAGGTAAGAAGGAGATATAAATATCTATTCTCCTGTATTATTATATATAGTTACAGGTAAGAAGGAGATATAAATATCTATTCTCCTGTATTATTATATATAGTTACAGGTAAGAAGGAGATATAAATATGTATTCACCTGTATTGTTATATATAGTTACAGGTAAGAAGGAGATATAAATATGTATTCTCCTGTATTATTATATATAGTTACAGGTAAGAAGGAGATATAAATATCTATTCTCCTGTATTATTATATATAGTTACAGGTAAGAAGGAGATATAAATATCTATTCTCCTGTATTATTATATATAGTTACAGGTAAGAAGGAGATATAAATATGTATTCTCCTGTATTATTATATATAGTTACAGGTAAGAAGGAGATATAAATATCTATTCTCCTGTATTATTATATATAGTTACAGGTAAGAAGGAGATATAAATATCTATTCTCCTGTATTATTATATATAGTAGGGATGTCCGATATTATCGGCCGACCAATATTATCGGCCGATATCGGCAGTAAAATGTGATATCGGAAAATATCGGTATCGGTTTAAAAAAAGAAAAAAACAATAACAATATTTGTTATATATATCCAGTGAAATTATTAGTTACCTGAAATTATTCAGTTTTTTGGGGGGGGAAACCCTGCATATATCGGTATCGGTTGATATCGGTTGATATCGGTATCGGAAATGAAGAGTTGGACAATATCGGAATATCGGTATCGGTAAAAAAACCAATATCGAGCATCCCTAATATATAGTTACAGGTAAGAAGGAGATATAAATATCTATTCTCCTGTATTATTATATATAGTTACAGGTAAGAAGGAGATATAAATATGTATTCTCCTGTATTATTATATATAGTTACAGGTAAGAAGGAGATATAAATATGTATTCTCCTGTATTATTATATATAGTTACAGGTAAGAAGGAGATATAAATATCTATTCTCCTGTATTATTAGATATAGTTACAGGTAAGAAGGAGATATAAATATGTATTCTCCTGTATTATTATATATAGTTACAGGTAAGGAGATATAAATATGTATTCTCCTGTATTATTATATATAGTTACAGGTAAGAAGGAGATATAAATATGTATTCTCCTGTATTATTATATATAGTTACAGGTAAGAAGGAGATATAAATATGTATTCTCCTGTATTATTATATATAGTTACAGGTAAGAAGGAGATATAAATATCTATTCTCCTGTATTATTATATATAGTTACAGGTAAGAAGGAGATATAAATATCTATTCTCCTGTGTTAATATATATAGTTACAGATAAGAAGGAGATATAAATATCTATTCTCCTGTATTATTATATATAGTTACAGGTAAGAAGGAGATATAAATATCTATTCTCCTGTATTATTATATATAGTTACAGGTAAGAAGGAGATATAAATATGTATTCTCCTGTATTATTATATATAGTTACAGGTAAGAAGGAGATATAAATATCTATTCTCCTGTATTATTAGATATAGTTACAGGTAAGAAGGAGATATAAATATGTATTCTCCTGTATTATTATATATAGTTACAGGTAAGGAGATATAAATATGTATTCTCCTGTATTATTATATATAGTTACAGGTAAGAAGGAGATATAAATATGTATTCTCCTGTATTATTATATATAGTTACAGGTAAGAAGGAGATATAAATATCTATTCTCCTGTATTATTATATATAGTTACAGGTAAGAAGGAGATATAAATATCTATTCTCCTGTATTATTATATATAGTTACAGGTAAGAAGGAGATATAAATATCTATTCTCCTGTGTTAATATATATAGTTACAGATAAGAAGGAGATATAAATATCTATTCTCCTGTATTATTATATATAGTTACAGGTAAGAAGGAGATATAAATATCTATTCTCCTGTATTATTATATATAGTTACAGGTAAGAAGGAGATATAAATATCTATTCTCCTGTGTTAATATATATAGTTACAGATAAGAAGGAGATATAAATATCTATTCTCCTGTATTATTATATATAGTTACAGGTAAGAAGGAGATATAAATATCTATTCTCCTGTATTATTATATATAGTTACAGGTAAGAAGGAGATATAAATATGTATTCTCCTGTATTATTATATATAGTTACAGGTAAGAAGGAGATATAAATATGTATTCTCCTGTATTATTATATATAGTTACAGGTAAGAAGGAGATATAAATATCTATTCTCCTGTATTATTATATATAGTTACAGGTAAGAAGGAGATATAAATATCTATTCTCCTGTATTATTATATATAGTTACAGGTAAGAAGGAGATATAAATATGTATTCTCCTGTATTATTATATATAGTTACAGGTAAGAAGGAGATATAAATATCTATTCTCCTGTATTATTATATATAGTTACAGGTAAGAAGGAGATATAAATATCTATTCTCCTGTATTATTATATATAGTTACAGGTAAGAAGGAGATATAAATATGTATTCACCTGTATTGTTATATATAGTTACAGGTAAGAAGGAGATATAAATATGTATTCTCCTGTATTATTATATATAGTTACAGGTAAGAAGGAGATATAAATATATATTCTCCTGTATTATTATATATAGTTACAGGTAAGAAGGAGATATAAATATGTATTCTCCTGTATTATTATATATAGTTACAGGTAAGAAGGAGATATAAATATGTATTCTCCTGTATTATTATATATAGTTACAGGTAAGAAGGAGATATAAATATGTATTCTCCTGTATTATTATATATAGTTACAGGTAAGAAGGAGATATAAATATCTATTCTCCTGTATTATTATATATAGTTACAGGTAAGAAGGAGATATAAATATGTATTCTCCTGGATTATTATATATAGTTACAGATAAGAAGCAGATATAAATATGTATTCTCCTGTATTATTATATATAGTTACAGGTAAGAAGGAGATATAAATATGTATTCTCCTGTATTATTATATATAGTTACAGGTAAGAAGGAGATATAAATATCTATTCTCC
This sequence comes from Notolepis coatsorum, assembly GCF_963971535.1. Classification (NCBI taxonomy): domain Eukaryota; kingdom Metazoa; phylum Chordata; class Actinopteri; order Aulopiformes; family Paralepididae; genus Notolepis; species Notolepis coatsorum. The sequence continues at coordinate 427,184 of NW_028170718.1, read as the reverse complement.
TGTGTTATTATATATAGTTACAGGTAAGAAGGAGATATAAATATCTATTCTCCTGTGTTAATATATATAGTTACAGATAAGAAGGAGATATAAATATCTATTCTCCTGTATTATTATATATAGTTACAGGTAAGAAGGAGATATAAATATCTATTCTCCTGTATTATTATATATAGTTACAGGTAAGAAGGAGATATAAATATGTATTCTCCTGTATTATTATATATAGTTACAGGTAAGAAGGAGATATAAATATGTATTCTCCTGTATTATTATATATAGTTACAGGTAAGAAGGAGATATAAATATCTATTCTCCTGTATTATTATATAGTTACAGGTAAGAAGGAGATATAAATATCTATTCTCCTGTATTATTATATATAGTTACAGGTAAGAAGGAGATATAAATATGTATTCTCCTGTATTATTATATATAGTTACAGGTAAGAAGGAGATATAAATATGTATTCTCCTGTATTATTATATATAGTTACAGGTAAGAAGGAGATATAAATATCTATTCTCCTGTATTATTATATATAGTTACAGGTAAGAAGGAGATATAAATATCTATTCTCCTGTATTATTATATATAGTTACAGGTAAGAAGGAGATATAAATATCTATTCTCCTGTATTATTATATATAGTTACAGGTAAGAAGGAGATATAAATATCTATTCTCCTGTATTATTATATATAGTTACAGGTAAGAAGGAGATATAAATATGTATTCTCCTGTATTATTATATATAGTTACAGGTAAGAAGGAGATATAAATATCTATTCTCCTGTATTATTATATATAGTTACAGGTAAGAAGGAGATATAAATATCTATTCTCCTGTATTATTATATATAGTAGGGATGTCCGATATTATCGGCCGACCAATATTATCGGCCGATATCGGCAGTAAAATGTGATATCGGAAAATATCGGTATCGGTTTAAAAAAAGAAAAAAACAATAACAATATTTGTTATATATATCCAGTGAAATTATTAGTTACCTGAAATTATTCAGTTTTTTGGGGGGGGAAACCCTGCATATATCGGTATCGGTTGATATCGGTTGATATCGGTATCGGAAATGAAGAGTTGGACAATATCGGAATATCGGTATCGGTAAAAAAGCCAATATCGAGCATCCCTAATATATAGTTACAGGTAAGAAGGAGATATAAATATCTATTCTCCTGTATTATTATATATAGTTACAGGTAAGAAGGAGATATAAATATGTATTCTCCTGTATTATTATATATAGTTACAGGTAAGAAGGAGATATAAATATGTATTCTCCTGTATTATTATATATAGTTACAGGTAAGAAGGAGATATAAATATCTATTCTCCTGTATTATTAGATATAGTTACAGGTAAGAAGGAGATATAAATATGTATTCTCCTGTATTATTATATATAGTTACAGGTAAGGAGATATAAATATGTATTCTCCTGTATTATTATATATAGTTACAGGTAAGAAGGAGATATAAATATGTATTCTCCTGTATTATTATATATAGTTACAGGTAAGAAGGAGATATAAATATGTATTCTCCTGTATTATTATATATAGTTACAGGTAAGAAGGAGATATAAATATCTATTCTCCTGTATTATTATATATAGTTACAGGTAAGAAGGAGATATAAATATCTATTCTCCTGTGTTAATATATATAGTTACAGATAAGAAGGAGATATAAATATCTATTCTCCTGTATTATTATATATAGTTACAGGTAAGAAGGAGATATAAATATCTATTCTCCTGTATTATTATATATAGTTACAGGTAAGAAGGAGATATAAATATGTATTCTCCTGTATTATTATATATAGTTACAGGTAAGAAGGAGATATAAATATGTATTCTCCTGTATTATTATATATAGTTACAGGTAAGAAGGAGATATAAATATCTATTCTCCTGTATTATTAGATATAGTTACAGGTAAGAAGGAGATATAAATATGTATTCTCCTGTATTATTATATATAGTTATGAAGGACTTGTACCAAGAGGGCCAGTTCCTATCATTCGAGCAACTGAAGGTCAAACACGATTTACCGTCAACACATTTTTTCCGCTATCTACAGGTACGGAACTTCGTAAGGACTCATGTAGATACATGGCCAGACATTCCTCAGCATCAGAAGAAACATGGCTTGGCTTCAAAACCAAATTTTCAACGATACTAAACAACATGGCCCCCCTAAGAACCACCAGGGTAAAAAATCGCGCTGAGCCGTGGATGCACGCTGAAATACTGACCGCTATGAAAACCAGAGACAAAAAATGCTCTGAGTTTCGTAAAAGTCAGTCAAAGCTTAACATAAGCACGAGCAGTGAACTCCAAGCCCACGTGACGGAACTCAAACTGGAAAGAAACAGACTAAGAAATGATGTAAACTCCATGATCAAAACAGCAAAGAAAAAATTCATCAATGACAAAACCGAGGAAAACAAAAACAAACCGCGTGAACTTTGGAAATTACTCAATAACCAACTAGGCTGCAGTAAAAAACTTAAAACCAGATTCTCAAACATAAACATAAAGACGGACAACACGCTCATCACAGAAAAGCTGGATGTAGCCAATTACTTAAATAGTTTCTTCACAAACATAGCCACAACACTGGTAAACAAACTACCCTCCCACTCAGGGCATTATGGGGTAGAACACATAGTAGCTTACTACAAAAACCTAGGGGTCCACAAAGACGACTTCAAACTGGAAATGGTAACAACAGATGAGGTACTCAAAAAACTGAGCGCCCTCCAACCTAACAAGGCCACTGGCCATGACAACATCCCCTCCAAATTCCTCAGAGACTCAGCAGCCGCCATCACCCCAGTCATCACACACATAATAAACCTCTCTATAAAACAGGGACACGTCCCCAAGGACTTCAAAATTGCGAGAGTGACCCCTCTGCACAAAAAAGGCAGTAAATTAGACCCAGGCAACTACCGCCCTGTTTCTATCCTTACCTCCATCTCGAAAGTCATGGAAAAAATTGTATACGAACAGGTCGAAAAATACCTTGCGGAAAAAAATCTAATCTACGAATTCCAATCTGGCTTCAGAACATCCCACTCCACTGACACATGCCTTCTCTATTTAAACGACCACATCAAACAAGAGGTGGACGCGGGCAAATACTGCGGCATGGTCATGCTGGACCTACAAAAGGCCTTCGACACTGTCAATCACACCATTCTGATTGACAAGCTAAAAGCAATTGGTTTTGATAGTCTATCAGTGAACTGGATGCAATCCTACCTGGAGGGGAGAGAGCAGATGGTGGAGGTAAACGGTACCCTATCCCCCCCCCTCACAGTAAACTGTGGTGTTCCACAAGGAAGCATACTAGGTCCGCTACTGTTCCTAATTTATGCAAATGACATGTCGTCAGCTTGTGACTGCAACTTGTTCCTGTTTGCGGACGACTCAGCCCTGCTGGTCTCTGACAAGAACAAATTACAGGTTGAAAAAACCCTCAGCTCAGAACTAAGCAAAATCTGCATATGGCTCGCTGATAACAAACTATCATTACACATGGGCAAAACAGAGTCCATTCTCTTCGGTTCAAATAACAAACTCAGCAAGACCGACGGCTTCTCAGTTACAGTGGGTGACAATATTGTCACAAGGAAAGAAGATATTACCTACCTGGGTTCCATCCTAGAGGCAAATCTTTCCTGTGACAAAATGGCATCCAATGTAATAAAAAAAGTCAACCAACGAACTCGTTTCTTGTACCGGATCTCCTCACTGGTAAACAAGAATACCCTGAAGACTCTAGCAGGAGCACTCATTCAAGGGTACTACGACTATGCTTGCACCTCATGGTACCAAAGCACCTCAAAGGCGCTAAAAACAAAATTACAAACATCTCAAAACAAACTGGTCAGACTACTGCTTGACCTTACTCCTAGAACCCACCTCACCCCTGCCCACTTTGACAACCTAGGATGGCTTAGAGTAGACGACAGAGTACAGCAACTTGCAATGGGCCTGGTCTACAAGATACACTACACGACCAAGGTACCCATGTACATGACTAAATACTTCCCAAAGGTCAGTGAATACCACGATCACAACACCAGAGGGAGCTCCACAAATCATGTTAAACCCAGATTCGGCTCAAACAAGGGACTAAACACGTTTCGCAATTATGCCACATCAATGTGGAACGCCCTACCCAAAGCTGTAAAGGAATGTGAATCACTACCCACTTTCAAAAACACTCTCAAAAAACACCTAAGGGAGACTGCAACTCGAAACTGGCCCCTGTAAATGTCCGAACACAACCCCCGCCAATGTACAGTAAATTACCAAGTATGGTCTTGTCAATAATCCAATGTACAGTGTTGTTTGTACAGTTGTACAGTGTCCCCCACCCACCCCTCCTACCCACCCCCCCCCCCCCCACCCACCCAACCACCTCCAATGTACAGTCCCCCCCCACCCCTCCTACCCAAACCCCCCCCCCCCCCACTCCTACCCAACCCCCCCCCCCCCCCCCCCACTCCTACCCCCCCCCCCCCCCCCCCAACCACCTCCAATGTACAGTCCCACCCCCACCTACCCAATCCAATGTACAGTTTCTACGCCTAATGTATATACTCTTTTCTTTCTGGACTCTTTTTGTATCACAAATACAGTACTGTAATTGCAAATCTGGTATGTCATAAATGTATAGATGTAGCAGTACTGTCTATCTGTATGTCATGTATGTCATATATGTTACGATGAATTGGAAATGGGGGACCCTGGTGTAAACAAGACGAAAGTCTTTCTCTGGTCTGCATCCCCTTAACAATTGTATGTATTGAGCTGTACTGCACTGTACCCATTCTGCAATCTGTTAATAAAGTTTTCATTCATTCATTCATTCATCAAGCACTGGAAAATATAATTAATGTTAGACCAGGTAGTAAACGGGCGATGTCAAAAATATACCAGACACTTTTCAATCAGGTAATAGTTAGCACAGAAAGATATAGGACTGAGTGGGAGTCAGAACTGGGGATACCCCTCAATGAGGAATTCTGGGAAAACGTGTCTTACAAATATTCACCGGTGCTCTGTAAATGTTAGAATCAACTTGATTCAATTTAAAGTGATACACAGGTTGCACTACTCAAAGGTGAAAGTGAATAAGATGTATCCTAGCGTATCAGCACCGTGTAACAAATGTAAAAATCAAGATGGTACCATTACACATCAACTCTGGTCTTGTCCCAACTTACACACGTTCTGGTCTGATATATTTGACTTTAACTCAAAAGCTTTTAATAAACACTGGGAACCCTGCCCCTTAGTGGCCATTTTGGGACATAGCGACGAAGTCAATAAGTACTCTGACAATGAAAAAAGGCCGGTATATCTAGGTGCTGTGTTGGCTAAAAAGCTCATTTTGAGACTTTGGAAGTCTGATGCAGCACCCTCATTTGAAATGTGGATGAGAGAGCTGGGTGAGACCCTCTACTTAGAGAGGCTTAGATTTAAAAATACAGGACGGAGAAAGGTGTTTGATACGACATGGGGACCGGTGTTGGACTACCTAAAGGGTCTGAGGGAGGATGAAGAGGATATATAAGTTCAAAATGTTACTCATATTACAGCAATGTCTGAAAGTATATTCTCTGTGTCTTGGCTTTTGGCCTTTTACTAAGGATATATAAAATGAAATATAAGTTCAAAATGTCACTCATATTACAGTAATGTCTGAACTGAAGGTACAGTCGCTGATGTGTCTTGGCTTTTGGCCTTTTTCTAATGCTCTGTTTTTTATTTATCTTTTTGGTCTCTTTTTATTTAATTTTTTTCCCAGCAAAAACCTAGCTTACTTAACTATCCTGTTTATATGTCGTACAGAACATGTGGGTCGCTTTGGATAAAAGCGTCAGCTAAATGACTAAATGTAAATGGATGTAAATGTATATGTATGTATGGATCCGCCAAAGGAAAGAAAGAATGTTTATTTTTACTTTGAATCTTTTTTGTTATATGCCGCTGGACAATTGTTTTTGAACAAGAAAAAAAAAATGCATGTGTGCATCAATATGGAATGTAACTAAAGTAATGTGCAATAAAAATACTTATAAAAAAAAAATATATATATATATATAGTTACAGGTAAGAAGGAGATATAAATATGTATTATCCTGTATTATTATATATAGTTACAGGTAAGAAGGAGATATAAATATAAATAATTATTATTTATACATGACCCCTGCAGCCCCCCCTAAACCTACGCCTATGCCAGTGTCTATTCTGTGCCTGTCGTGTCACTCTAGGCGGCGCGGTATAATCTGAGGTTGAACGGTATAATCGGAGGTTGAACGGTATAATCGGAGGTTGAACGGTATAATCTGAGGTTGAACGGTATAATCGGAGGTTGAACGGTATAATCGGAGATTGAACGGTATAATCTGAGGTTGAACGGTATAATCGGAGGTTGAACGGGGTAATCGGAGGTTGAACGGGGTAATCGGAGGTTGAACGGGGTAATCGGAGGTTGAACGGGGTAATCGGAGGTTGAACGGTATAATCGGAGGTTGAACGGGGTAATCGGAGGTTGAACGGGGTAATCGGAGGTTGAACGGGGTAATCGGAGGTTGAACGGGGTACGACGAGGGGACAAGTCGTGCTCAGTGTGTCGTCAGCCCGTTTGAACATTTAAACCGTTACATCTCAACCCAAATCCGCGGACAGGGAGGCGGTCTGTGTCTCTACGACTCTGCGTGCACCTCATGGTACCAAAGCACCTCAAAGGCACTAAAAACAAGATTACAAACATCACAAAACAAACTGGTCAGACTACTGCTTGACCTTACTCCTAGAACCCACCTCACCCCTGCCCACTTTGACAACCTAGGATGGCTCAGAGTAGACGACAGAGTACAGCAATTTGCAATGGGCCTGGTCTACAAGATACACTACACGACCAAGGTACCCATGTACATGTCAAAATACTTCCCAAAGGTCAGTGAATACCACGATCACAACACCAGAGGGAGCTCCACAAATCATGTTAAACCCAGATTCGGCTCAAACAAGGGACTAAAGCAATTATGCCACATCAATGTGGAACGCCCTACCCACAGCTGTAAAGGAATGTGAATCACTACCCACCTTCAAAACCGCTCTTAAAGAGCACCTACGGGAGGCTGGAATTCGAAACTGGCCACCGTAAATGTCCAAACCCTCACCCACCCACCCACCCACGCAACACCCTCCTAATGTACAGTTTCTTCCCCCTTGAATGTATATATTCTCTTTTAGAAACTCTGCCTGTAAATAAACAGTACTGTATATGTCTGGATGTAACAGTACTGTTTATCGGTATGTCGTGTATGTCATAAATGTCACTATGAATTGAAAATGGGGGACCCTGATGTAAACAAGACGAAAGTCTTTCTCTGGTCTGCATCCCCTTAACAATTGTGTGTATTGAGCCGTACTGTATTGTACCCATTCTGCAATCTGTTAATACAATTTTCAATCAATCAATCAATCAATCTCAGACGTATACATGCATGAATGAAAACTTTATTTAACAGATTGCAGAATGGGTACAATACAGTACGGCTCAATACATGCATGTCAATTTGGCAGCCCCGTCCACTGTCATCTATCCGAGGTGCCCACCCACCCCAGACAGCGCACTGAGGCCCTGTTGTCCGGCCCGAGGACGGGGGGAGTAGGACCGTGCATCAGTAATCAGCCCAAACACAATGAGAGGTCTCACAAGAGAGATCGAGCCGAGGCTTCTGTGTCAACGGAGACCGCATTCCCTTCTGTCAGTAAGGCTCTCTCTGGCTGCCCTGGGTTAGGGGCCCGTCTGGGGTTAGGGTTAGGGGCCCTTCTGTCAGTAAGGCTCTCTCTGGCTGCCCTGGGTTAGGGTTAGAGTCCCGTCTGTCAGTAAGGCTCTCTCTGGCTGCCCTGGGTTAGGGGCCCGTCTGGGGTTAGGGTTAGGGGCCCGTCTGTCAGTAAGGCTCTCTCTGGCTGCCCTGGGTTAGGGTTAGGGGCCCGTCTGGGGTTAGGGTTAGGGGCCCTTCTGTCAGTAAGGCTCTCTCTGGCTGCCCTGGGTTAGGGGCCCGTCTGGGGTTAGGGTTAGGGGCCCGTCTGTCAGTAAGGCTCTCTCTGGCTGCCCTGGGTTAGGGTTAGAGTCCCGTCTGGGGTTAGGGTTAGAGTCCCTTCTGTCAGTAAGGCTCTCTCTGGCTGCCCTGGGTTAGGGGCCCGTCTGTCAGTAAGGCTCTCTCTGGCTGCCCTGGGTTAGGGGCCCGTCTGTCAGTAAGGCTCTCTCTGGCTGCCCTGGGTTAGGGGCCCGTCTGTCAGTAAGGCTCTCTCTGGCTGCCCTGGGTTAGGGGCCCGTCTGTCAGTAAGGCTCTCTCTGGCTGCCCTGGGTTAGGGTTAGGGGCCCGTCTGGGGTTAGGGTTAGAGTCCCGTCTGTCAGTAAGGCTCTCTCTGGCTGCCCTGGGTTAGGGGCCCGTCTGTCAGTAAGGCTCTCTCTGGCTGCCCTGGGTTAGGGGCCCGTCTGTCAGTAAGGCTCTCTCTGGCTGCCCTGGGTTAGGGGCCCGTCTGTCAGTAAGGCTCTCTCTGGCTGCCCTGGGTTAGGGTTAGGGGCCCGTCTGGGGTTAGGGTTAGAGTCCCGTCTGTCAGTAAGGCTCTCTCTGGCTGCCCTGGGTTAGGGGCCCGTCTGTCAGTAAGGCTCTCTCTGGCTGCCCTGGGTTAGGGGCCCGTCTGTCAGTAAGGCTCTCTCTGGCTGCCCTGGGTTAGGGTTAGGGGCCCGTCTGGGGTTAGGGTTAGAGTCCCGTCTGTCAGTAAGGCTCTCTCTGGCTGCCCTGGGTTAGGGTTAGGGGCCCGTCTGGGGTTAGGGTTAGGGGCCCGTCTGTAAGTAAGGCTCTCTCTGGCTGCCTTGTGAATCAGGAGATCTCGATGCTCGTTGTTATTATCCGTTGTTCTAATTCACTTCAGCCGAGACAGTGTAGCCGAGCCTATAATATACCGTATCAACGTATTAGCAATTCGAAATGAATTAAAATAAATGACAAATTACCACTTCAGTGAGACTTTAAAACATAAACAACTGACATTCATTATGATAATAATCATCATCATCAGCATCATCATCATCATCATCGCCAGCATAGGAATTATCATAATGTATGTACTGTACTGGCTTCATCCCTGATTCCAATAGTATGCAGCTGCAGAGCCGCAGAGCCAGCGGCGCTCTCAGGTCCAGCGGTCTGGGGGCCCGCTCAGCAGCGCCACCCACCACCCAATGGCTGACTTGGAGTATTGCACTGTGCGGGCACAGCGGTGAGATCCGCACGAGGCCAGATATCTTGAACGAATGCGTTTATTTAAACTTTAATTAACAGATTGCAGAATGGGTACAGTACAGTACAAATTACCTCATATTTATGTAAATAAGTAAGGCAATTGAAATATAAGAGAACTTGCGGCATCATATTGTTAATTTTGTTGTCAAAATCTGCAGTACGGCTCAAGTTCAAGTTTCAAGTTTCTTTAATAGTTGTCATACAGAAGTACAGAATACTTTTGTACAAAATGCTTCTTACTGTTGCGCTCCAGAGACTGTGCATGACAAGATAAGTATGAAATAAAAACATAGTAAAAATTAGAAGAAAAAAAAAAAAGAGGTCACAGTGTTCAGTTTAGACATATGTACAATGTTCGTAGACGTAGTTACCATACAATATACAATACTGTGCAGTGTACTAATATACAATACTATATAGTGCAAGGCATAAATGGCTCAATACACACAATTGTTGGGGGGTCTACAAGATACACTACACGACCAAGGTACCCATGTACATGGCAAAATACTTCCCAAAGGTCAGTGAATACCACGATCACAACACCAGAGGGAGCTCCACAAATCATGTTAAACCCAGATTCGGCTCAAACAAGGGACTAAACACGTTTCACAATTATGCCACATCAATGTGGAACGCCCTACCCAAAGCTGTAAAGGAATGTGAATCACTACCCACTTTCAAAACCACTCTCAAAGAACACCTACGGGAGACTGCAATTCGAAACTGGCCCCTGTAAATGTCCTAACCCAACCCCCTCCAATGTACAGTCATTTACCTAATATGGTTTTGTCAATATTCCAATGTACAGTTTTGCTTGTTTGTACAGTGACCAAGTATGGCTTTGTCAGTATTCCAATGTACAGTGTACAGTGTCCCCCCCCTACCCAACCCCCCCCCCCACCTCCAATGTACAGCCCCCACCCACCCACCCACCCACCCAACCTCCTCCAATGTACAGTTTCTACGTCAAATGTGTATACACTCTTTTTCTGGACACTTTTGTATCACAAACAGTACTGTATTTGTAAATCTGATATGTCATAAATGTAAAGATGTAGCAGTACTGTCTATCTGTATGTCGTGTATGTCATATATGTCATGATGAATTGAAAATGGGGGACCCTGATGTAAACAAGACGAAAGTCTTTCTCTGGTCTGCATCCCCTTAACAATTGTATGTATTGAGCTGTACTGTACTGTACCCATTCTGCAATCTGTTAATAAACTTTTCAATCAATCAATCAATCCCCCCGCAAAAAAATTTAAGGAACATTTTAATTTAAAGGGTGACCTGCCCTTTAAATTCATTTTTTCCATCCATTTTTTTTCACTCCATTTTAACACGGAAGTCTGTGACGCATAGGCCAGGCTACTGTACTGTATATATCTATTGACACTGTGGAGTATAGCCTGTTGATTGATTGAATTGATTGAAAACTTTATTAACAGATTGCAGAATGGGTACAGTACATTACAGCTCAATACACACAATTGTTAAGGGGATGCAGACCAGAGAAAGACTTTCGTCTTGTTTACATCAGGGTCCCCCATTTTCAATTCATCATAACATATATGACATACATGACATACAGATAGTCAGTACTGCTACATCTATACATTTATGACATACCAGATTTGCAAATACAGTACTGTTTGATTGATTGATTGATTGAAAACTCTATTAACAGATTGCAGAATGGGTACAATACAGTACAGCTCAATACACACAATTGTTAAGGGGATGCAGACCTGAGAAAGACGTTTGTCTTGTTTCCATCAGGGTCCCCACATGACATACAGATAGACAGTACTGCTACATCTATACATTTATGACATACCAGATTTGCAAATACAGTACTGTTTGTGATATATGTGTATATACATTTGACGTAGAAACTGTACATTGGAGGAGGTTGGGTGGGGGGGGGTTGGGTACATTGGGATATTGACAACCATACTGGGTAATTTACATTGGAGGTGGGGGGGGGGGCACACTGAATAAACAAGCAAAACTGTACATTGAGGGGGGGGGAGGAGACACTGTACAAACAAACACAATTGTACATTGGACTATTGACAAAACCATACTAGGTAAATGACTGTACATTGGAGGGGGTTGGGTTAGGATATTTACAGGGGCCAGTGTTGAATTGCTGTTTGTGATACAAAAATAGTCCAGAAAAGAGAGTATATATATTTGACGAAGAAACTGTACATTGGAGGAGGTGGGGTGGGGTGGGGTTGGGTGGGTGGGGGCTGTACATTGGAGGTGGGGGGGGGGGGGGTGGGTAGGGGACGACGACACACTGAACACTGTACTGTACATTGGAATACTGACAAATAACAAATGACAATATATACAGTACAGGGTGTATATCTATTGCCACTGTGCGCCTCTCCTACAATAACACATCATCACCGCACCGGGCAGACAGACCGGGGACCGACACCGCGGACACCGGGAGCGGGAGCGGGAGCCTGTTGGGATGTGATGATGATTTGGTTTTGCAGCGTCGTCCTGCAGGGAGTGAGCAGAGAGTGAGCAGAGAGTGAGCTCCGATCAGGTTGGTGAGCAAATTAAATTAAATTAAACACGTTGACGATCTGAGCTCAGATCGGCTCAGATGCTCGCCGTTGTCGATATTGATTTTGTTGTTGTTGCTGCTGCAGCACGAAAGACGGCCTACTCGTGACATCTGTGCAACAACAACAACAATAATAATCGCAACACAGTGGGTTGTTGTTGTTGTTGTTGAGGCGCGCTGTTGGTGTTTGTGTTTGTGCCACACCATCCCCGCCGGGAACACGTCGCCGTTCTGCTGCACGTCGCCACTGATCAGGACGAAAGGAAGGTGAATCATCCGTCATTGACTCTCACGCGTTTTTAAATGATATACAAAGGATCCGCAGGGTTGCGTTCCGCCTGAGAGAGTGATCTGCCTGCGGGCTGCGGGCACAGAGACAGAGGCGGCGGGACAGTCGTTATTATTATTATCCTTAACACTAACGACGCCAATAACTGTCTGATTGATCCGGTTGGACCGAGGGGAGTGTTTTCAATATCTTTACTTTGTCTCACACCGCGCGGTGTGTCCACGCGCCCTACTTAACCTGCATGGGCACAGTGGGCACTGACATGAGGGGGTTAACCTGGCTGGGCACTGACGTGAGGGGGTTAACCTGGCTGGGCACTGACATGAGGGGGTTAACCTGGCTGGTGTGACATGACGGGGTTAACCTGGCTGGGCACTGACGTGAGGGGGTTAACCTGGCTGGTGTGACATGACGGGGTTAACCTGGCTGGTGTGACATGACGGGGTTAACCTGGCTGGTGTGACGTGACGGGGTTAACCTGGCTGGGCACTGACATGAGGGGGTTAACCTGGCTGGGCACTGACATGAGGGGGTTAACCTGGCTGGGCACTGACGTGAGGGGGTTAACCTGGCTGGGCACAGACATGAGGGGGTTAACCTGGCTGGGCACTGACATGACGGGGTTAACCTGGCTGGGCACTGACATGACGGGGTTAACCTGGCTGGTGTGACATGAGGGGGTTAACCTGGCTGGGCACTGACATGACGGGGTTAACCTGGCTGGTGTGACGTGACGGGGTTAACCTGGCTGGGCACTGACATGAGGGGGTTAACCTGGCTGGTGTGACATGACGGGGTTAACCTGGCTGGGCACTGACATGACGGGGTTAACCTGGCTGGTGTGACATGACGGGGTTAACCTGGCTGGTGTGACATGACGGGGTTAACCTGGCTGGGCACTGACATGAGGGGGTTAACCTGGCTGGGCACTGACATGAGGGGGTTAACCTGGCTGGTGTGACATGACGGGGTTAACCTGGCTGGGCACTGACATGAGGGGGTTAACCTGGCTGGGCACTGACATGAGGGGGTTAACCTGGCTGGTGTGACATGACGGGGTTAACCTGGCTGGGCACTGACATGACGGGGTTAACCTGGCTGGTGTGACGTGACGGGGTTAACCTGGCTGGTGTGACATGAGGGGGTTAACCTGGCTGGTGTGACGTGACGGGGTTAACCTGGCTGGTGTGACATGAGGGGGTTAACCTGGCTGGTGTGACGTGACGGGGTTAACCTGGCTGGTGTGACATGAGGGGGTTAACCTGGCTGGTGTGACATGACGGGGTTAACCTGGCTGGGCACTGACATGACGGGGTTAACCTGGCTGGGCACAGACATGAGGGGGTTAACCTGGCTGGGCACTGACATGACGGGGTTAACCTGGCTGGGCACTGACATGACGGGGTTAACCTGGCGGGTGTGACATGACGGGGTTAACCTGGCTGGTGTGACGTGAGGGGGTTAACCTGGCTGGTGTGACGTGAGGGGGTTAACCTGGCTGGGCACTGACATGACGGGGTTAACCTGGCTGGGCACTGACATGACGGGGTTAACCTGGCTGGTGTGACGTGACGGGGTTAACCTGGCTGGGCACTGACATGACGGGGTTAACCTGGCTGGTGTGACATGACGGGGTTAACCTGGCTGGTGTGACGTGACGGGGTTAACCTGGCTGGTGTGACATGACGGGGTTAACCTGGCTGGGCACTGACATGACGGGGTTAACCTGGCTGGGCACTGACATGACGGGGTTAACCTGGCTGGTGTGACGTGACGGGGTTAACCTGGCTGGTGTGACGTGACGGGGTTAACCTGGCTGGTGTGACGTGACGGGGTTAACCTGGCTGGTGTGACATGACGGGGTTAACCTGGCTGGTGTGACATGACGGGGTTAACCTGGCTGGTGTGACGTGACGGGGTTAACCTGGCTGGTGTGACGTGACGGGGTTAACCTGGCTGGTGTGACGTGACGGGGTTAACCTGGCTGGTGTGACGTGACGGGGTTAACCTGGCTGGTGTGACGTGACGGGGTTAACCTGGCTGGTGTGACATGACGGGGTTAACCTGGCTGGTGTGACGTGACGGGGTTAACCTGGCTGGTGTGACGTGACGGGGTTAACCTGGCTGGTGTGACGTGACACATTCTGCTGATGGTACTGTTGCCTATCCATGCAGTGCAGCGATGCCAATTGATTGATTGATTGAAAAGTTTATAAACAGATTGCAGAATGGGTACAGTACATTACAGCTCAATACATACAATTGTTAAGGCCCTTAACAATTGTGTGTATTGAGCTTTGTACTGATAGAAGACGGCCAGAATGCATATATCCCTAATATGATACTAGACGGCCAGACAGTGTAGAAGGGAAGAAGAAGAAGAAGAAGAATTAAGAATGGGGGACCCTGATGTAAACAAGACGAAAGTCTTTCTCTGGTCTGCATCCCCTTAACTTAAGGGGATGCAGACCAGAGAAAGACTTTCGTCTTGTTTACATCAGGGTCCCCCATTCTTAATTCTTCAAGACATACACGACATACAGATATACAGTACTGTTTAAGAGAAAGAGATCATAAAAAAAAATATATATACATTCGAAGGGGAAGAAGCTGTACATTGGGGGGGGGTTGGACATTTACCGGGGCCAGTTTCTAATTGCAGCCTCCCGTAGGTGCTCTTTGAGAGCGGTTTTGAAGGAGGGTGGTGATTAGGGCTGGACGGTATGGTCTAAAATGTATATCACGGTATAATTTGAAGCGTAGACGGTAACGGCCTATATATCACGGTATATATATATTTTTTTTATTTCGTCTCCAGCGTTGATGGCGAGCGCCTTGCCCACTACACCACCTAGCCGCACGGTATATTAACTTATCTTAAAATGTCTATATAAATGCTTCTGAAGGGGTAAAACACTGGTATGGCAGCTATTACTGTACTCTTGTATTACTAGGACATATTTCACATAGTACAGAGGTATTTTAAGAAAATGTATTGTGCAAAACTGCAATAGAAAAATGCAAAACCTTTTCTGCAGGCAGGTAATGCATATCTTGAATCGTGTTTTGACCATGTCTTTAAAGCCCTTTCTATCGACGGTTTGAAAAGGAACCATGTCCTTACACAAGTAAACAGTGACAGCGTTTGCTATGTCGGTCCACCACTGGCTTTTTTTTGTCATTGTTGAAACATAAATAATAAAAAAGAAAAAAAAGTATTCTGTTACAGCTGCTGAGCTATATACTAATACTAGCTAATGTCCATCAATATATTCCTTTGGAATTAAATAGGTTCAAGAATCGAATCAGGATTGTAGAGAGAGAGAGGCTAGGAGTGGAGCTAACGTTAGCTTGCTGAGGCTACATCAACAGGCTGCTAGGAGTGGAGCTAACGTTAGCTTGCTGAGGCTACATCAACAGGCTGCTAGGAGTGGAGCTAACGTTAGTTTTCTGAGGCTACATCAACAGGCTGCTAGGAGTGGAGCTAACGTTAGTTTTCTGAGGCTACATCAACAGGCTGCTAGGAGTGGAGCTAACGTTAGTTTGCTGAGGCTACATCAACAGGCTGCTAGGAGTGGAGCTAACGTTAGTTTTCTGAGGCTACATCAACAGGCTGCTAGGGGGGGAGCTAATGTTAGTTTGCTGAGGCTACATCAACAGGCTGCTAGGGGGGGAGCTAATGTTAGTTTTCTGAGGCTACATCAACAGGCTGCTAGGGGGGGAGCTAACGTTAGTTTTCTGAGGCTACATCAACAGGCTGCTAGGAGTGGAGCTAACGTTAGTTTTCTGAGGCTACATCAACAGGCTGCTAGGAGTGGAGCTAATGTTAGTTTTCTGAGGCTACATCAACAGGCTGCTAGGAGTGGAGCTAACGTTAGTTTTCTGAGGCTACATCAACAGGCTGCTAGGAGTGGAGCTAATGTTAGTTTTCTGAGGCTACATCAACAGGCTGCTAGGAGTGGAGCTAACGTTAGTTTTCTGAGGCTACATCAACATTTAACATTACTTAAGATTTTAGCGCAACGTGGGCATTCCAGAATGGCGAGGATGCAAAGCATGTTAGACCATTGGATCCGACGCAGAGTTTACATTACACATAGAAACTGCGCGACTCGCGAAAGAAGTTGTCACACAGCCTTCAAACGCAGGGCTGAAGAGCTAGTTTGCTTCTAGAATCGAAGGTCCGCTCTGCTCCGTGTCTATTATGAAATGACAATTGCGCGTTGACACGCCCACTACGCAAAGCCTCTGTGCTCCTAAATAATTTTTCCAGTTCGCACATATCTATTTTTAGGGGGAAATGCGAGTGAAATAGTCGCACTGTGGAGCCCTGTCTCTGCGGGCTGGTGTTGGCTCCGCTCCTGGCAGCCCCCTCCCTCCACACTGTGTTGCTCTACCGGTCACAAGGTAGAGTCAAAATCCCTACCGTAGTGCAAATTCATACCGTTTATACCGTCCACCCCTAGTAGGGATTCACATTATTTTACGGCTGTGGGTAGGGCGTTCCACATTGAATAAATGAATGAAAACATTATTTAACAGATTGCAGAATGGGTACAATACAGTACGGCTCAATACACACAATTGTTAAGGGGATGCAGACCAGAGAAAGACTTTTGTCTTGTTTACATCAGGGTCCCCCATTTTCAATTCATCATAACATTTATGACATACACAACATACATGACATCAAAACATTTATGACATGGGGCCTAAAAAAAATAATGGTTTGTTTCTGGTTGCCGACCGACCCTGCCGATTTAGGTGCAACCCAATATATTTTATGAAAAAAATCTAATATTTTTTTACATTAAAAAAAAAAAAAAGTTTCATAGAAATCTTAGTCAAACCTTTAGTATTATGGATATTAAACATTCTGGCAGAGTACATGCATCCATGTTGTTGTGAACATTTTAATTAAATAAAGAAATTCCCTATCCATAGTCGCCGTGGGAAAGAATAAAATAAAAAAATTAAATAAAATAAATTCCCTACCTACCCATGGCCTTAACTGACAACCAACAGGAAACAAACAATATGTTTTGTTATGCCTAGGGACATACATGACATACAGGTATATAGTACTGTTACATTTGTGACATATACGATATGCAAATATACAGTACTGTTACCCAGAATCCTAACAGATAATATATACATATGATGGGGAGGAGACTGTACATTAGGTGGGGGTGGGTGGGTGGGGCATTTACGGTAGCCAGTTTCGAATTGCAGTCATTGTTGTGGCATAATTTCGAAACGTGTTTAGTCCCTTGTTTGAGCCAAATCTGGGTTGAACATGATTTGTGGAACTCCCTCTGGTGTTGTGATCATGGAATTCACTGACCTTTGGGAAGTATTTCGACATGTACATGGGTATCTTAGTGGTGTAGTGTATCTTGTAGACCAGGCCCATTGCAAGTTGCTGTACTCTGTCGTCTACTCTAAGCTCAAATAAAACATTGATCATAAAATGATGTAGCCTTTCTGCATCCGCTTCGCGCTCGGCGCTCCATCAAGACGTCACCATCACTTTCATACCAACCGTGCCCTTATTGGATTATTTATGTTGACAAAACTGACGAGTTATAATAATAATAATAATATCTTAAATTTATATAGCGCCTGTCAGGAGACCCAAGGCGCTTAACAGCTAAGGGAGGGGGACAGGGAACAACGTAACAACAAAATAATAATCAACAGGAAATAAAGAAAGAAAACTAAAGAAAAAAGGGGAAATCAGGCAGTCATTTACAAATTTGGTGAAAAGGTGGGTTTTGAGTTGGGATTTGAAGGAGTGCAGGGATGTAGCACTACGGATGTCTGGAGGGAGTGAGTTCCAGAGGGTGGGTGCGGCAACAGAGAAGGCTCTGGGACCAACAGTCTGCATGTTGGTGGTGGGGATGGAGAGGAGAGCGGAGTCAGAGGACCGCACCCTCCGGGGCGGGATGTAGGGATGGAGGAGGTCCGCTAGGTACCGGGGGGCCAGGGAGTGAAGGGATGTAGGGATGGAGGAGGTCCGCTAGGTACCAGGGAGTGAAGGGATGTAGGGATGGAGGAGGTCCGCTAGGTACCGGGGCCAGGGAGTGAAGGGATGTAGGGATGGAGGAGGTCAGCTAGGTACCGGGGGCAGGGAGTGAAGGGATGTAGGGATGGAGGAGGTCCGCTAGGTACCAGGGAGTGAAGGGATGTAGGGATGGAGGAGGTCCGCTAGGTACCGGGGCCAGGGAGTGAAGGGATGTAGGGATGGAGGAGGTCAGCTAGGTACCAGGGAGTGAAGGGATGTAGGGATGGAGGAGGTCCGCTAGGTACCGGGGCCAGGGAGTGAAGGGATGTAGGGATGGAGGAGGTCCGCTAGGTACCGGGGGCAGGGAGTGAAGGGATGTAGGGATGGAGGAGGTCCGCTAGGTACCGGGGCCAGGGAGTGAAGGGATGTAGGGATGGAGGAGGTCCGCTAGGTACCGGGGGCAGGGAGTGAAGGGATGTAGGGATGGAGGAGGTCAGCTAGGTACCGGGGGGCAGGGAGTGAAGGGATGTAGGGATGGAGGAGGTCCGCTAGGTACCGGGGGGCCAGGGAGTGAAGGGATGTAGGGATGGAGGAGGTCCGCTAGGTACCGGGGGCAGGGAGTGAAGGGATGTAGGGATGGAGGAGGTCAGCTAGGTACCGGGGGGCAGGGAGTGAAGGGATGTAGGGATGGAGGAGGTCAGCTAGGTACCGGGGGGCAGGGAGTGAAGGGATGTAGGGATGGAGGAGGTCCGCTAGGTACCGGGGGCAGGGAGTGAAGGGATGTAGGGATGGAGGAGGTCCGCTAGGTACCGGGGGCAGGGAGTGAAGGGATGTAGGGATGGAGGAGGTCCGCTAGGTACCGGGGGCAGGGAGTGAAGGGATGTAGGGATGGAGGAGGTCCGCTAGGTACCGGGGGCAGGGAGTGAAGGGATGTAGGGATGGAGGAGGTCCGCTAGGTACCGGGGGGCAGGGAGTGAAGGGATGTAGGGATGGAGGAGGTCCGCTAGGTACCGGGGGGCAGGGAGTGAAGGGATGTAGGGATGGAGGAGGTCAGCTAGGTACCGGGGGGGGGGGAGTGAAGGGATGTAGGGATGGAGGAGGTCCGCTAGGTACCGGGGGGCAGGGAGTGAAGGGATGTAGGGATGGAGGAGGTCAGCTAGGTACCGGGGGGCAGGGGAGTGAAGGGCTTTGTAGGTGATGAGGAGGATCTTGACATTGATGCAGGACTTGACTGGAAGCCAGTGGAGGTGGATGAGGGGGGGGGGGGGGGGGGTGATGTGGTGCCAGGACTGGGTGCAGGTGAGAACCCTGGCAGCAGAATTTTGCACATATTGTAGCCTGTTCAGGGCATTACTGGGTCGCCCTATGAGGACAGAGTTTGCGTAGTCAAGACGGGAGGTGACGAAGGCTTGGATGAGAGTCTCTGCTACGGAGTCGGGGAGAGATGGCCGGAGTCGGGAAATGTTCCTGAGATGGAAAAAAGCTGATTTGGTTATTGTTTTTATTAGGGATGTCACGATCCGATCACGTGAAAAGTCGTCTGGGGTGGTTTTGCTGGTTGGTGATGAGGGTGGAGTAGTAGAAAGACTTGGCCTTGGCCACGGCATCCTTATACCGTCCCACATGGTCCTTGTGAGCCTCGCGATGGACAGTGAGGCCGGATTTATTGCGGCGCCTCTCCAGCTGGGGGCCAACCGCTTTCAAGGTGCGAAGTTCAGAGGTGAACCAAGGGGCAGGACGGGTGTAGGTGACAGTCCGGGTTATGATGGGTTATGGTCAATGTGTTATATTCATTAAAGAACGTTTATTTCATAAAAAAATGACATTTTTTAAAAATTTGTATTTTTGAGAAAAATCGAATTGATTTAAAAAAGGTTATTATTTCTTCTTTTATTTACAATTATTACGTCATAAAATATGACGACAGACATTCAAAGCTTCATTTGAAATCTTCAGTAGAAGCTTCAAATGTAAAAATAAATTCCATTGGGTACAGCCCTAGTTACATCACACTCTGCTTCTGCTCCTGATAACAACACGGCTCATTGTGCTGCTCCGCTCTCTGTGTGCTGTTCACGCATAAACATGCACATTACAGCACCATGCATGTTGTGGAGCTCTGCTGCATCATAAACATGCACATTACAGCACCATGCATGTTGTGGAGCTCTGCTGCATCATAAACATGCACATTACAGCACCATGCATGTTGTGGAGCTCTGCTGCATCATAAACATGCACATTACAGCACCATGCATGTTGTGGAGCTCTGCTGCATCATAAACATGCACATTACAGCACCATGCATGTTGTGGAGCTCTGCTGCATCTAATCCGGCCTGCTCACGTGGGATTACTGCATAATATATATATATATTATATAGATGAGGTTCTCTTTCACACACAATCAATTATAATAATAATAATAATACATTGGATTTGAAGACTCAAGGACACTGTACAAGGAGAGAGAAGCTATATAAAAGAAAGGGTAAATAATTTTTTTTTGAAAAAATTATGAATATATGTGTATAGTAACAACGGGGAAAAAAACAAATAAGATAAAAAAGGAAGCAAGGTGCCGTCCAATTGGATGAGAGTCAGGGGTGGGGGCTACTTGGGAGCGGGCCGTGTTGCGTGAAGACAAGTGTGAACAGGTGGGTTTTTAGGTGAGTTTTGAAGTTTTTGAACAATACTGTGCAGTATTTAAAGTCTCTGAAACCATGTGGTTTCTCTACAGTAGGAAACCACCTGCAGCCACGAGGTTTCTCGATTGATTGATTGAAAACGTTATTAACAGATTGCAGAATGGGTACAGTGAGTACAGTACGGCTCAATACACACAATTGTTAAGGGGATGCAGACCAGAGAAAGACTTTTGACTTGTTTACATCAGGGTCCCCCGTTTTCAATTCATAGTGACATTTATGACATACACAACATAATTCAATTTAATTTAATTCGTTTATTTGGACGGGACAATGCAAAATTAATGAACACTGTGGAGTGTAAAAATTGCCGGATTTAGCACGAGGCTAATTTCCATCCGTTGTCCCCAAACATAAAAACAGGACTCATAGAAACAGTAAGAAATGTACAAATACATAAAAACAAGACTCATAGAAACAGTAAGAAATGTACAAATACATAAAAACAGTAAAAAAAAAAGTACAAATACATAACAGCATGTCACATGTGTTCACATGACTGGTTGGACTTCAGCCATTTTTTTAGTTGCCCTCTAAAAGAAGCAAGGGTGGGGCTTTCCCTTATGGAAATGGGGAGACTGTTCCATGTTTGACTGCCTTTTATGGACGTTTTGGCCAAACGTGGTCAGTCTACTTTGGACCATGCAGTCACCTCTGGTGTCTGACCTGGTGCAGAGTCCAGTGTTTCTTTTTG
The DNA here is from genome assembly GCF_963971535.1 of Notolepis coatsorum. Classification (NCBI taxonomy): domain Eukaryota; kingdom Metazoa; phylum Chordata; class Actinopteri; order Aulopiformes; family Paralepididae; genus Notolepis; species Notolepis coatsorum. Next base: position 405,528 of record NW_028170718.1, on the reverse strand, counting down.
TTGTAGATGAATTCTTGTACAGGAGGGGGAGCTAGTCCATGTAGGCATTTGTAGATGAAACAAGAGCTTTTTAAGACTTTGAAATTTTCAAAGCTCAAAAAGCTATATTGTTTCAAAATATTGCAATGGTGGTATGCCAATGGTTTCCTGGCAAATACCTTGATGGCTCTATGATAAAGCTGTTCGATGGGTTTCATGACAGTGACACCAGCAAATGACCAGTTTGTGAAGCAGTATTCAATGTGTGAGAATATCATGCAATGAAGATACGTTTTTGCAGCATCAACTGTTAAAAAAGGCCGGATTTGTCTAAAATTAACGAAATTAAAATTAATTGTGCGTTTCACTTTTTTGACATGTTTCTTAAAGGATAGGTTCGAGTCCAAGATGATGCCGAGGTACTTACATACATACATGACATCATGACATTTCTGACATACATGACATACAGGTATATAGTACTGTTACATTTGTGACATACAAGATATGCAAATATACAGTACTGTTAAACAGACCATAACAGATAATATATACATACGAGGGGGAACGTACGTCTCTAGGTCATCTTATGTGCTCCACCACTGAGTTCCACTGTGTCCTGTCTGCTCCCACGGGGGCGGAGTATTGATCCACTCTAATGGCTGCTGCCTCCATCCCTCTGGGTTAGGGTTAGGGTTAGGAGGAGTATTGATCCACTCTAATGGCTGCTGCCTCCATCCCTCTGGGTTAGGGTTAGGGTTAGGGTTAGGAGTTCAAGTTTCAAGTTTCTTTAATAGTTGTCATACAGAAGTACAGAATACTTTTATACAAAATGCTTCTTACTGTTACGCTCCAGAGACTGTGCTAGACAAGATAGTATCAAATAACATAGTATAGCATGTAAATTAGAAGTAGAAAATGAGGTCACAGTGTTCAGTATAGACATATGTACAATGTTCGATGCAGAATAGACGTAAAAAAAACTGAGTTACCATATAATATACAATACTATGCAGTGGTGTACTAATGTACAATACTATATAGTGCAAAGGTATTGATCCACTCTAATGGCTGCTGCCTCCATCCCTCTGGGTTAGGGTTAGGGTTAGGAGGAGTATTGATCCACTCTAATGTCATACCATCCAGCCGCGCTACAATGACTGGAAGTAGAAGAAGAAATGGAAAAATCAAGCTTTGTGGGTTTTTCTTCTCCTCTTTTATAGGATGGAAAGTAGGACACCGTTGTGCCGCTTGGCTTTGCGTGCTTCCTTGCCCATTTAAAGCAGCCGTGTGTGTGTGTGTGTGTGTGTGTGTGTGTGTGTGTGTCTGTGTGGTATAGTGTTGCTATGAGCCTGATGGGAAACCCGTTGCCATAGATCAGCTGTGTAAAAGTGCCAGCTCAGCGAGAACGGACCGAGGAGAGTGGCCACTGCTGCGCGCTGCTCGTCCCTGGTTGATGATGTCATCAGTCCCGTCGTATTGTCCGCGCTGCTCGTCCACGGTTGATGATGTCATCAGTCCCGTCGTATTGTCCGCGCTGCTCGTCCCTGGTTGATGATGTCATCAGTGCCGTCGTATTGTCCGCGCTGCTCGTCCACGGTTGATGATGTCATCAGTGCCGTCGTATTGTCCGCGCTGCTCGTCCCTGGTTGATGATGTCATCAGTGCCGTCGTATTGTCCGTGCTGCTCGTCCCTGGTTGATGATGTCATCAGTGCCGTCGTATTGTCCGCGCTGCTCGTCCCTGGTTGATGATGTCATCAGTCCCGTCGTATTGTCCGCGCTGCTCGTCCCTGGTTGATGATGTCATCAGTGCCGTCGTATTGTCCGCGCTGCTCGTCCACGGTTGATGATGTCATCAGTCCCGTCGTATTGTCCGCGCTGCTCGTCCGCGGTTGATGATGTCATCAGTGCCGTCGTATTGTCCGCGCTGCTCGTCCCTGGTTGATGATGTCATCAGTCCCGTCGTATTGTCCGCGCTGCTCGTCCACGGTTGATGATGTCATCAGTCCCGTCGTATTGTCCGCGGTGTTTCTCGTCCCTGGTTGATGATGTCATCAGTGCCGTCGTATTGTCCGCGCTGCTCGTCCCTGGTTGATGATGTCATCAGTCCCGTCGTATTGTCCGCGCTGCTCGTCCACGGTTGATGATGTCATCAGTGCCGTCGTATTGTCCGCGCTGCTCGTCCCTGGTTGATGATGTCATCAGTGCCGTCGTATTGTCCGCGGTGTTTCTCGTCCCTGGTTGATGATGTCATCAGTGCCGTCGTATTGTCCGCGCTGCTCGTCCCTGGTTGATGATGTCATCAGTGCCGTCGTATTGTCCGCGGTGTTTCTCGTCTGCCGCTGACCCTGAAGCCATCGGTCAGCTCCGGTAGTCGACACTTGAACGTGCTGTATCCAACCATCTTAGTGATTATCTCTTACAGAATGACCTGCTAGATCCTTATCAGTCAGGCTTCAGGACTGGTCACTCCACAGAGACGGCCCTCATAGCGGTCACAGATGCTCTTCACTTAGCAAAAGTGAAAGGCCTCTCCTCTGTCCTGATTCTCCTGGACCTGTCGGCAGCCTTCCACACAGTCAACCATCAGATCCTCCTCGCGTCCCTCACAGGAATGGGAGTGGCTGGCTCTGACATCCTACCTCGACGACCGCTCCTACCAAGTGTCACGGAGAGGGACCCTGTCGGCCCCCCGCCCCCTTCGGACAGGTGTCCCCCAGGGCTCGGTCCTTGGACCCCTCCTCTTCTCCCTCTACACTAAATCACTGGGTAACATTATCACGTCTCACGGCTTCTCGTCATACAGTAAAGAGAAAGTAAGTAAAAAATTAAGGAGTAAAAAGTAGGTAAGGTCAATATACATATATACAATATACAATACAGAGTAAAATGAGTAACAGTGAGGTAGAATGCAGAGGTACAAAACTTGGGGTAGGGTGCAAATGTGGTATGAATGTGGTGCAAATCTCTTTAATAATAGATAAATAGTGTGTTAAAGTGTCTAAAGTGAATAAAGTGAGTGGTAAGGTGAGTGTTTGTTTAACCTCTTCCACCCGACGGTACCGGTCCCGAAATTACATCTGGTCATAAATCAATATTTTTCAGACTGTTCTATAAAACTTGCGATTTTTATTTCAAACGTATTCAAGTATAAACATCATAAACATGTCACAACAGCATTTAGAATGTATATTATCATCAATATGTTAGTTTAGGAATAGGTTAAAGTGTTATATAGATAGATTTTCCTCTTAGAAATGTCAATGTTATTTCGCGAGATGCGACCATTTTGGAAAACCGGGGGAATGGGAATTGTAGTTTTCTTGCTGCCATTTTGTAGCGGACTTCCACAGGTCTGGTTGTGCATTGAAATCTTTTAAAACTACACTTCCTGGAAGATTCTATTGAGTTCAAGGTTGAATGAATGAATGAATGAATGAATGAATGAATGAATGAATGAATGAATGAATGAATGAATGAAAACTTTATTTAACAGATTGCAGAATGGGTACAATACAGTACGGCTCAATACACACAATTGTTAAGGGGATGCAGACCTGAGAAAGACGTGCGTCTTGTTTACATCATGGTCCCCCATTTTCAATTCATAGTGACATTTATGACGTACATGACATACATGACATCATGACATTTATGGCATAGGAACATACATGACATACAGGTATATAGTACTGTTACATTTGTGACATATACGATATGGAAATATACAGTACTGTTACCCATAGATCCTGACAGAATATATACATGCGGTGGGGAGGAGACTGTACATTAGGAGGGGGTGGGTGGGTGGGTGGGTGGGTGGGTGGGTGGGTGGGAGAGAAATATACATACGGTGGGGAGAGAATATATACATACGGTGGGGAGGAGACTGTCTATTAGGAGGGGGTGGGGGCAGGGAGCGAAATTAACTTTTTGACTCACCTGCCAGTGGCGGGTAGATGGGAAGAGTCTACCCGCCAAGCATATTTCTTACCTGCCAACATTTTTTTGATTAAAAAAATATATATATATATTTTATATAAATTTTTTTTAAATAAAATATATATTATATAATCATACTTGTAGTTGTATTATCTGCGAGACATCGCCACCACGCAATAAGTCAAAATGCTTGCTATCTGCAAACAGCTCCACTGTCTGTGTGTATACTTGAGTAGCCTCCAGCTCCAGCAAGGATTCTCCGGCCCTGCAGCTAGACCCTATATTCAGCTAGACCCTACATTCAGCATGCAAGGATTCTCCGGCGATGCAGCTGGACCCTATTGGTATAACGTTACAGTTCTTTGGTCAAATCACAATCAACATGCCCTCAGCTAGAATACGCATTCAATCAATGTTAGAAGACATTGATATCAGGAGCTATCTGTAGCTACTGCTAGCCCGGTAGATAACGTTAAGACAATTTAGTTTACTGGGACAGATCGATCTAACGTGAGCTAGCTAACGAGGGAACGGAGGTATTAATTATGCACTCGAGTCGACTATTGCTGGAGCATTTGTTGATATCAGTAGCTAGCCAGCTAGATACCGTTAGACAATGCCTCGTCATGTATTAAACTAAAAGTGAATAGTTGACTGGGTCATTGTTTAAACAGTAACGGTAGCTCATGGAGGTCCGGTCTAGACTAGAGCAGACTGCCTGTGTTGACATGAGCACTGCGAGCAGAAGCCCTTAGCCAATAGTATCCCGCTGCAGGGCTGGGCGGATATGACTCGTTGCCACGGTTTTCTTCAAAATAAGAGTATCATACGAACCTAATTGTTGCTAACTGACGGAGCCATCGATATTATGACTGGAGATGCGCTTGGGGCGGAAATGAGACCCGCACAGATTTTCAAAATAAGAGTATCGTTATGAACTTGATTGATTACACGCCACAAGGCGGGCAGCCCTCTAAGTGTCAAGCGCCAAAGGTAAAAACTGATCGCCCCTGGCGGGCGGCAGGCTTTAGTTTCGGTCCCTGGGTGGGGGGGTTTGGACATTTACGGTGGCCAGTTTCGAATTGCAGCCTCCCGTAGGTGCTCTTTAAGAGCGGTTTTGAATGTGGGTAGGGATTCACATTCCTTTACAGCTGTGGGTAGGGCGTTCCACATTGATGTGGCATAATTGCTAAACGTGTTTAGTCCCTTGTTTGAGCCGAATCTGGGTTTAACATGATTTGTTGAGCTTCCTCTGGTGTTGTGGTCGTGGTATTCACTGACCTTTGGGAAGTATTTTGACATGTACATGGGTACCTTAGTCGTGTAGTGTATCTTGTAGACCAGGCCCATTGCAAGTTGCTGTACTCTGTCGTCTACTCTAAGCCATCCTATGTTGTCAAAGTGTGCAGGGGTGAGGTGGGTTCTAGGAGTCAGGTCAAGTAGTAGTCTGACTAGGTTGTTTTGTGATATTTGTAATCTTGTTTTTAGGGCCTTTGGGGTGCTTTGGTACCATGAGGTGCAAGCATAGTCATAGTACCCTTGAATGAGTTCTCCTGCCAGAGTCTTCAGGGTATTCTTGTTTACCAGAGAGGAGATCCGGTACAAGAATCTAGTTCGTTGGTTGACTTTTTTTTATTACCTTCATAGTACTTTATGAATTATTTCAATAACTGCTATTATTCGGAATAATTCTACCACAAAAGGTAACGTTTATGACAAATATTGAAACGTAGTTAGTTTCTCTTCCCTTTTGTTAGCACGTAGCAACAATTAGATCTGAAATTAGTTTCAAAACGGTTGCACCCTAATCAAAATAAAAAAGCTATTGTATTTACAGTAGATTTCATTATCTGTTCTCATGCACGCTTGGTGATACTAAATCCAAATTGAACTTTGGCATTTGAAAGATAATATATGTATATATATATATATATATATATATATATATATATATATATATATATATATATATATATATATATATATATATATAAATGTGCGAATTGGCTATAATAAGGTAATTTATAAGCCTGCTATTCTATAATAATATTTCAAATTGCATTGGTCCGGATTGGAGAATTCAGTACTGTATCTACAGAACCTTCTGTTTAATCATCTTCTCTTTATTCATTTCCTTAGATTTTTTGTACACATGCTCTCAAGAAGGTCTGAACGAGATCTGTGGCAGTTTTTAATGTTTGGGCATTATTAGCATGGTGTTATTCACTGTCAAAGATGCAAAGAAAAATCATAATTCATATTCTCCTTTGTTTCATCACAATTTAAGCAAGCCTATTAATAGACGCAATATTTCGGACACTGGGAATACATTCACTGAGGTCCATAGATGTCCCTAGATACCAAAAAATATGCAAATGGTCCTTGTAGAAGTGGAGCAATATTCCATTTACCTAGGTATATATTTTAGGCGGATTTTCAGAAAATAGGCTCCGGGCTTAAGAGGTTAAAGTGAGTGTGTGCGTGTGGATGTGTGTGCAGTGTGTCTAGATGATGGGTTGTTACATAGAGTCATTGAGCATCCGGATGGCCTGGGGATAGAAGCTCCTTCTGAGTCTCTCTGTGCCGGCCATGAGACTCCGGTATCGCTTGCCTGACCGCAGCAGTTCAAAGAGGCAGTTGTTTGGGTGACTAGAGTTTATTATTATTCTCTTAGCCTTGGCCCTGCAGCGCTTGTTATTAAACGTCCTGGAGAGTGGGACACCTCCAATTGTGCGCTCGGCTGAACGGTCTTGTGCGGTGCTATTCCCAAACCAGGAGGAGATGTTACCAGTCAGGATGCTCTCTATTGTGCATGAGCAGATGTTCTTGAGGGTCTTCTGACTCATTTTGAACTTCCATAGGTGCCTAAGGAAGTAGAGGCGTGGTCGTGCCTTCTTGATAACACTGTCAATGTGTGTGGTCCATGTCAAGTCCTCGGATATGTGGACTCCGAGGTACTTAAAACTGTTCACTCTCTTGACCGGTGCCCCATCGATGCTGAGGGGGCTGTAGTCCCTGGCCCCTGACCTCCTAAAGTCCACAATCATCTCCTTTGTTTAGCTGACGTTCAGGGAGAGGCTGTTCTCCTGACACCATCACGCCAGGTCCTCTACCTTATCCAGGTAGGCCCTCTCGTAGTTTGCAGAGATCAGGCCCATCAAAGCTGTGTCGTCAGCAAACTTGATAATTGTGTTGTTGTTCCACTGTCATGTGTGTACAGCGAGTAAAGGAGGGGGCTCAGAACACAGCCCTGGGGGGCCCCTGTGTTGAGAGTGATGGATGAGGAGATGCAGTTGCCTGCTCTCACCACTTGGGGTCTTCCTGTCAGGGCTGTACGCTAAGCTGTTTTCACTAGGTGCACAGGTGGGTTAGGTTCAGGGCTGTACGCTAAGCTGTTTTCACTAGGGGCACAGGTGGGTTAGGTTCAGGGCTGTACGCTAAGCTGTTTTCACTAGGGGCACAGGTGGGTTAGGTTCAGGGCTGTACGCTAAGCTGTTTTCACTAGGGGCACAGGTGGGTTGGGTTCAGGGCTCAAGTCAAGTCAAGAGTTTTATTTGTCACGGCATACAAGTATACAATGAAATGCGGGTGGTCTTGCCCGCAATGATGTGCAATACAGTAGTACAACATATAATATAATCCAATAGACAACATTGTGCAATAAACAGGTAACATCACGGTATTTGTACATAGTTATTTACAGAGCATGAAGGACATGCTAGGTCCTTGGTAGTGCAATACACTGTTACTATACTATTTTTAAGGGTTAGGGTTAGGGTTAGGGTGTGTGGGCGTGTGCAGCATGAGTGAGTGCTTTCTCATGTTAAAGTGGCTGCTAGTGTGCGAGCGTGCACAGCGTGTGTGTTGTGTGTGTGCTAAAGTGTGCTTGTGTGTGTAGGGTTCAGTGTTCTGTGACCCTCAGTGTTCATTGTTCAAGGCTCTGATGGCCTGGGGGAAGAAGCTGAGCCGAAGCCTCTCTGTCCTAGTAGCTGGTGTTCGCAGGCGTCTGCCTGACCTCAGCAGCTGGAACAGGCTGTTATTGGGGTGGTGAGGGTCTTTCATTATTCTGCAGGCTCTGGATTTGCACCTCTTGTTGTATAGAACCTGCAGGGGAGGTAGTGCAATACCCGTGGTACGCTCAGCAGAGCGCACCACTCTCTGTAGGGCCTTCTTGTCCTGTGCCGTGCTGTTACCATACCAGGCAGTGATGTTTCCAGTCAAGATGCTCTCTACAGCTCCGGAGTAGAAGGACTGGAGTATCTTCCCCGATACTCTGAACTTCCTTAACTGTCTCAGGTGGTAGAGGCGCTGCTTCGCCTTTTTTACGACTGAGTCTATGTGTGTTGACCATGTCAGATCCTCTGAGATGTGGACCCCCAGGTACTTAAAGCTGCTCACCCTGTCCACGGTGGCCCCGTTTATCCTCAGTGGTGTGTGTGTCTCCTGCTGTCCTCTCCTATAATCCACGATCAGCTCCTTGGTTTTACCAATGTTCAGGAGCAGGCTGTTGACCTGGCACCAGCGTTCCAGTACCTCAACCTCCTCCCGGTAGGCCTTCTCGTCGTTGTCCGAGATCAGCCCCACCACCACCGTGTCGTCTGCGAACTTCACTATGGAGTTGGAGCTGAACTTGGCCACACAGTCGTGTGTGTATAGTGAGTACAGCAGGGGGCTCAGAACACAGCCCTGGGGGGACCCGATGCTCAGGGTGATGGTGTTGGAGGTCTGACCCCCCACCCTGACCGCCTGGGGTCTTTCACTCAGAAAGTCCAGTACCCAGGCGCTCAGAGCGGAGCTCAGACCCAGCTCGATCAGCTTGTCCACCAGTCTGGTGGGGACTATGGTGTTGAACGCTGAGCTGTAGTCAATGAACAACAGTCTCACATAGCCCCCCTTCTGACGGTCCAGGTGAGAGAGGGTGCTGTGCAGTACTTGGGAGACCGCATCGTCAGTGGACCTGTTTGGGGTCTTCCTGTCAGGGCTGTACGCTAAGCTGTGTTCACTGGGGGCACAGGTGGGTTAGGTTCAGGGCTGTACGCTAAGCTGTTTTCACTGGGGGCACAGGTGGGTTAGGTTCAGGGCTGTACGCTAAGCACAGGTGCCCCTAAATGAAAATGTTTATTAGTAAACACAGTCCCTTAGTAAACACTTAGTAAACACGTATTAAACACTTAGTAAACACGTATTAAACACTTAGTAAACACGTATTAAACACTTAGTAAACACTTAGTAAACACTTAGTAAACACATAGTAAACACAGTCCCTTAGTAAACACTTAGTAAACACGTATTAAACACTTAGTAAACACGTATTAAACACTTAGTAAACACGTATTAAACACTTAGTAAACACTTAGTAAACACTTAGTAAACACATAGTAAACACAGTCCCTTAGTAAACACAGTCCCGAACACAAGGGCTAATCAAATCAAATCAAATCAAATGTATCTGTAAGGCCCGACAACATGCGTTACTGTCCCCATGGGCCGGACACGTCTTCTTTAAACAAGTCAAGAAGAAACATCACAATAAGTCAAGAAAAAAACAAAAACACCATAAAGTCCAACATTTTTTTAATAAATGCAAAACTCCACACATACCCCACGCGAAGGTAAGGAAAAACTCACTAAAACCTAGCAATAGGAAAAAATGCACCACAGGCAATGTGGAGGAGAGAAACCTTAGATGTCGGTGATAGTAGTGTTGCAATAAAACAGGCGAAACAGTTGGTAAGCATGTACGTGTAATGAAACACAAATAACTGCATGCAATAGCCAATAGTAGGTAAGTAAGTAATAAACTAATCATTCATTCATTCATTCATTCATTCATTCATTCATGTGGAGGAGAGAAACCTTAGAAGGGCCGTTCAAGGGGGGATTTTTTTTTTATATTAAAGTATATTTAGTTTTTAAGAATAGTAAAGGATAGGCAAACATAAGCACGTGCTTCAGCCTATTCCTTTCTTCGGTCATTGAGTTTGGATTTTGTGTGTGAGCTCACTTTGAATATATGTACATTTGTGATTTTTTTTCTTTTTTTTTTCTTTTCCTTTTGAAAGTCCACACATGTGTGTTTTTGATTTATCTGTAAACAAAGACGGAAAATAAACTCTTCATCGCTTCACTTCATCACAGGTGCTGGATGGGGACGGCGGTATACTCACTAGTTTACTTGTAGACGGGAGACGATGTCATTATGTCACTCAAGTGAAACATCAATCTAACCCTCCTCCTCCCCCCCCCTCTCTTCCTCCTCTCCAGAAAAGTGCATTGTGGGAGCAGCAGTTTGGACCGTCATGATGCCCGTTACCGTGGCAGCGGGATAGGACGAGTGTGTGTGTGTGTGTGTGTGTGTGTGTGTGTGTGTGTGTGTGTGTGTGTGTGTGTGAGCGTGCCCGGTCGGCTCGTTGGGATGAACATGCCACTGCACCAGATCTCTGTCATCCCCCGTGATGTCACTTCCTCTCGAGGGTGCAGTGGGAAGGTCATCCCCCGTGATGTCACTTCCTCTCGAGGGTGCAGTGGGAAGGCCAAGGACAAGCAGGTAGGACTCGCGGTTCACGGTTGAACCCTTTCACTGCCACACTACCAAACGGTTAACCCTTTCACTGCCACACTACAGAAGGTTAACCATTTACTATCACACTATCGACGGTACATGTTAAGCAACGTGTAAGACGCATGTGGACGGAGAGGTCGGGGGTCGCGTTGAGTACAAAACCACATGGTCTTTCTATGGGACCCCTATTCTGCCCTTTTTGATAAAAATGGAGTTATAAGTGAAATTGAACTTCCCAATATCTATTTTATCTTGTGACAACGTTTCAGAGTTCAATCTTGCTCTGTTTTAGAGAAAGCAGGGTATAAAAAATTGCAGTAACTACAAAATCACTCGATAGTCAAAGAATTGTATAGCTTTTTGTCTGTGTAGTTACTGAGGTTATCTTCTACAGGACAGTATAGTTACTGAGGTTATCTTCTACAGGACAGTATAGTTACTGAGGTTATCTTCTGCAGGACAGTATAGTTACTGAGGTTATCTTCTACAGGACAGTATAGTTACTGAGGTTATCTTCTACAGGACAGTATAGTTACTGAGGTTATCTTCTACAGGACAGTATAGTTACTGAGGTTATCTTCTACAGGACAGTATAGTTACTGCTGTTATCTTCTACAGGACAGTATAGTTACTGAGGTTATCTTCTACAGGACAGTATAGTTACTGAGGTTATCTTCTACAGGACAGTATAGTTACTGAGGTTATCTTCTACAGGACAGTATAGTTACTGAGGTTATCTTCTACAGGACAGTATAGTTACTGAGGTTATCTTCTACAGGACAGTATAGTTACTGAGGTTATCTTCTACAGGACAGTATAGTTACTGAGGTTATCTTCTACAGGACAGTATAGTTACTGAGGTTATCTTCTACAGGACAGTATAGTTACTGCTGTTATCTTCTACAGGACAGTATAGTTACTGAGGTTATCTTCTACAGGACAGTATAGTTACTGAGGTTATCTTCTACAGGACAGTATAGTTACTGAGGTTATCTTCTACAGGACAGTATAGTTACTGAGGTTATCTTCTACAGCACAGTATAGTTACTGAGGTTATCTTCTACAGGACAGTATAGTTACTGAGGTTATCTTCTACAGGACAGTATAGTTACTGAGGTTATCTTCTACAGGACAGTATAGTTACTGAGGTTATCTTCTACAGGACAGTATAGTTACTGAGGTTATCTTCTACAGGACAGTATAGTTACTGTGGTTATCTTCTACAGGACAGTATAGTTACTGAGGTTATCTTCTACAGGACAGTATAGTTACTGCTGTTATCTTCTACAGGACAGTATAGTTACTGAGGTTATCTTCTACAGGACAGTATAGTTACTGAGGTTATCTTCTACAGGACAGTATAGTTACTGAGGTTATCTTCTACAGGACAGTATAGTTACTGAGGTTATCTTCTACAGGACAGTATAGTTACTGAGGTTATCTTCTACAGGACAGTATAGTTACTGCTGTTATCTTCTACAGGACAGTATAGTTACTGAGGTTATCTTCTACAGGACAGTATAGTTACTGAGGTTATCTTCTACAGGACAGTATAGTTACTGAGGTTATCTTCTACAGGACAGTATAGTTACTGAGGTTATCTTCTACAGGACAGTATAGTTACTGAGGTTATCTTCTACAGGACAGTATAGTTACTGAGGTTATCTTCTACAGGACAGTATAGTTACTGAGGTTATCTTCTACAGGACAGTATAGTTACTGAGGTTATCTTCTACAGGACAGTATAGTTACTGAGGTTATCTTCTACAGGACAGTATAGTTACTGAGGTTATCTTCTACAGGACAGTATAGTTACTGAGGTTATCTTCTACAGGACAGTATAGTTACTGAGGTTATCTTCTACAGTACAGTATAGTTACTGAGGTTATCTTCTACAGGACAGTATAGTTACTGAGGTTATCTTCTACAGGACAGTATAGTTACTGAGGTTATCTTCTACAGGACAGTATAGTTACTGAGGTTATCTTCTACAGGACAGTATAGTTACTGAGGTTATCTCCTACAGGACAGTATAGTTACTGAGGTTATCTTCTGGACAGTATAGTTACTGAGGTTATCTTCTACAGGGTTACGGTGGTTAGGGTGGTTATTATACAAACACGTCCTTCTCTAATGTCGCCTCCTGCCGTCTTATTCTCACTTTGTCACGGGCCCAGTTCCATGCTGTTAATCTGTCAACCAGGCCTCCAAGGGTTCTGACAGACCCCCCCCCCCCCCCCTCTGCAGCGCTGACGGCTCAGCAGCCTTGCTCAAAGGCCACGTGCGTTTCAGGGGAGTACCCCCCCCCCCCCACCCCCCTGCACACAGAACTGTGTGTATAAAGACTGGGGGGATTTCTCTTGGCTAATCTCTTTGCTGCGTTCAGAGGCCAAAGTCCATAAGGAGCCTCTATGAGACCGGCGGCGGGCTGCGTTCAGAGGCCGAAGCCGTTTAAGCAGCGTTAGTCAGTGAGAGTGAGAAGTGCTACTTAGCTCATTATCTGTTCGGAAGCCTGGTCTGTCCTTAGACCTGACACTGTGTGTCGCTCTCACTCTCTCTCTTTCTGATTCTCTTTCTGATTCTCTTTCTTTCTTTCTTTCTTTCTTTCTTTCTTTCTTTCTTTCTTTCTTTCTTTCTTTCTTTCTTTCTTTCTTTCTTTCTTTCTTTCTTTCTTTCTTTCTTTCTTTCTTTCTTTCTTTCTTTCTTTCTTTCTTTCTTTCTTTCTTTCTTTTTCTTTCTTTCTTTCTTTCTTTCTTTCTTTCTTTCTTTCTTTCTTTCTTTCTTTCTTTCTTTCTTTCTTTCTTTCTTTCTTTCTTTCTTTCTTTCTTTCTTTCTTTCTTTCTTTCTTTCTTTCTTTCACTCTCTCCATCCGTGTCTATCTCTCTTCCTGTTTTTGTCTGTCTCTGTATCTATCTATCTATCTATATATCTATCTATCTATCTATCTATCTATCTATCTATCTATCTATCTATCTATCTATCTATCTATCTATCTATCTATCTATCTATCTATCTATCTATCTATCTATCTATCTATCTATCTATCTATCTATCTATCTATATCTCTCTCTCTGCCACAAACATCAATCGGACACATCGGTGGGGGCGTGGCATACAAGTGAGACAGACAGACAGACAGACAGACAGACAGACAGACAGACAGACAGACAGACAGACAGACAGACAGACAGACAGACAGGCAGACAGACGGTTACGGCTTAAGCACCAGTCTGCCTCTTGTGGCGTTTAGTGTTTCATATCAACACAAAGCAAGCGCCCCAACGCCCCCTGTCTCTCTCTCTCTCTCTCTCTCTCTCTCTCTCTCTCTCTCTCTCTCTCTCTCTCTCTCTCTCTCTCTCTCTCTCTCTGACTCTGTCTCTCTCTCTGTCTCTCTCTCTGTCTCTCTCTCTGTCTCTCTCTCTCAATTCAATTCAATTCAATTCAATTCAATTCAAATAGGCTTTATTGGCATGAAATATCAACATACTTATTGCCAAAGCAAGTCCAACATACAAACAAACTGTATAAACAATACAAATTACCATAATATTAGCAATAACAGTAAAACAATCAACAGAAACATATTAAATTACAAAATAATCATTCAATCGGGTAATCATTTTACAGATGTAGCCACCCAGATACATGTATTTACAGAGCTTGTTCTCTTATTGTATGACAATAATCTATATATTTTGCAGCTAATACTATACACTGACTTTTCTCCCCACACATATATAACAGCTTTTGATGATCAGGGAGATGGATAAACTGTGGATCAATTTGATTTATTTTATCAAAGAAGACTTCTCTTAGGTCCTTGTATTTCTCACAGTATAGCAGGAAGTGAGGTTCTGTCTCAACGTCCCCCTGATGGCAAAGTGAACACAGCCTGGCCTCTCTGGGCAGTCAGTTCTGCCTGTGACGGCCTGGTTCTATGGCTAGACTATGTCCACTCAGTCTGTACCGTGTCAATGTCTTTCTTAATTTTATATCATTCACAGTGGTCAGGTATTCTGCCACCGTGTACTCTCTGTTTAGGGGCAAATAGAATTCTAATTTACTTTGAGATTTGGTTGATTTGATTTTGTTCCAATATTCTATATAATTTTCTTTTTGTTTTGAGATTATTTGGTTGGGCCAGATTTCTTGGTGTCTGTCCTGAAGCCCTGGTGTTTGTGGGCAGAGATTCATTACTAGCTGGCAGAGGGGACTCTTATCTGGGTTCATCTCTTGGCTCTGAAGGGCTTTGTAGTGGTAGGAGTGGGGGTCACTTGATTGGAGGTGTGTATACAATTTGATGGCTCGCTTTTGAATTTGAATGATTAGAGGGTATTGGCCAAGTTCTGCCCTGCATGCATTATTGGCAGTGTGTCTGTGAACCCTAAGTAGGTTTTTGCACAATTCTGCATGCAGTACTTCTAATGGATGTGTTTCCCATTTTGGGAAGTCGTGTTAATGGACCCCACACTTCACTGCCATATAATATTATTGGATTTATTACAGAATTTTGAATTTTGAGCCAGGTCCTAATTGGGATGTCAATTGGAATTTTCCTTTTTCCTTCAGTTCATTCACAGCCATAATAATAATACTTTATTTGTAGAGCACTTTTCATATAGAAGTTGCAGTTCAAGGTGCTTCACAACAGTAAAAATATAGGCATAAGCGAGCATGAGCAAGGTAAGATAAATCACAGTGTTTCACATTAGGACCTAGTATCCCAATAGGTTCTATGTTTACAGTTTCATTCAGTAATACAAATGACAAAAATTGTTATCCTTTTTCCTCCGTTTTTCTCCCCTGCCAATGTTAGTCGTTATGCCAATTCCCAATCCCTTCCTGGTCGCTGCGCACTTACCCCCCACAGTCAGATCATCTGGGAGAGTGGAGGCTATCACGACTTATCACGTGCTTCCTCCGACACACGTCCAGCCAATCAACCGCTTCTTTTCACCTGGCAGCGCGGACTCTCACTGAGAGGGTGTAACGTGTGGAAGGATCACACTACCTCCCTCCAGATCCTACCCTCGCTGAGCAGGCGCCCCGACCGAACTGTAGGAGTCGCTTGTTTACAACGACCCGGGACCCACCCCGCCAGCTTTCCCACCCCTAACACTGCCAATTGTGTTAGTATGAACGAACAGCCAAGCTGATAGCAACGCGGAGAGCTGGGCTCGAACCCAGCGTCTCCCGCGTTGGTGGCGAGCGCCTTGCCCACTACACCACCTAGCCGCCCCTGGCACTGGCTATCTTAACTTAACCAGTCTGCAAAAATACGACACTCTGTGCTAATTCACGGAGCTGTAAACACCGGTACCTAGCCAAGCTGGTGATTGGCGGCTCTCTGTGTGTTCTGTGTGGTGATTGGCGGCTCTCTGTGTGTTCTGCGTGGTGATTGGCTGCTCTCTCTGTGTTCTGCGTGGTGATTGGGCGGCTCTCTGTGTGTTCTGTGTGGTGATTGGCGGCTCTCTCTGTGTTCTGCGTGGTGATTGGGCGGCTCTCTGTGTGTTCTGCGTGGTGATTGGCTGCTCTCTCTGTGTTCTGCGTGGTGATTGGCGGCTCTGTACTCTGTGGTTGCCCTTGGATACAGCTGTGAGGGTGTGTGTAATAAATTACCGCCCGTCATCTCTGCCCCCCCCCTACTCTCCCGTATGCTGGCTGCCGATTGGTGGAGCCGGCAGGGACAGTCTCTCTCATCGGAGGTGATGGTGATCATTTTACTTATTTGCTAAATCTGCTAGGTTTAGTGACGGACTTGTCCGTAGTCAGAGATACAGATGGAGAGAGGTGTGTGTGTGTGTGTGTGTGTGTGTGTGTGTGTGTGTGTGTGCGTGTGCGTGTGCGTGTGTGTGTGTGTGTGCGTGTGTGTGTGTGCGCGTGTGTGTGTGTTAAGCGGATCGGCTGTGGTTAAGCTGAGTGAGCAAAGCAAAGGGAGTCTATTTAAAGGACACCTCCCCCTCCCCACACACCCTCATGAATAATTCAACAGCCCC